>NC_056745.1:840443653-840781153 GCF_019279795.1 Protopterus annectens
TGTCTTCAAATATAAGCCCTACTATACATAACATGTCTAGCAGTCTGATATCTGAACTTGTTCTGAGTCTGAATTCTGAACTTCTCTCTCTTACCCAGAACACATTTAACATAGTTGAACAATGGTTTACACAGCGTTGCCTTCTTTTGAATCCTAATAAAACTAAACTCCTCCTCTTTACTCCAACTCAAAATTCCTCTCCATTGGATTTCTCAGTTAAATCCACTAATGGTACCATTATATCACCAGACCCAACCACCAAACTTCTGGGCATTATCATAGATAACAACCTCAATTTTGACACCCATTTCAATAATACAATAAAAACTGTCAACAAAAAACTGGGCTCCCTATATAGGATTAGACCTTTCCTCTCCCCCACTGCTAGAACAACTATAGCACACACTCATCTAATCTCTACTCTCCTCTATGCATCACCAATTTTTACTAACCTTTCAAAAAAGAACCTTAACAAACTGGAAACTTCCTATAACAACATTGCTAGGTTTGCTACAGGTAACCCCTACAGAACCCACCATTGCATAAATATAAAACAGCTTGGATGGCTGGAACTACAAAACATGATTAATCTCCACCAACTGACCATTGCCCATAAAACCCTTTATAAACCTTTCTCTATTCCTATTCTATCCACCCTCATCACACCATATATAAATCTGAAATCCCTACGTTCCTCTCACAAAAACCTAGTACATACCTCTGAACCCAATAACAAGGCTGGAGAATCTCTCTTTTCTAATGCTATTGGAAAAACTTGGAATCTTCTCCCCAGTGATCTTTCCTCTCTCCCCTCTCCCTCACTTTTTAAAAACAAACTGAAACTTTACCTAACAACACACTGGCTGTGCCCCTGTTCTAAACCAGACTAGCCAACAAGATTTACCTAAGTTTCTGCCACTATTGACTACATATGTACTATTTTATTTTCTTAAACTATAAATACCACCTTTTACACTACTCTAGAACAAATACATTTTCTTTACTAATAAACAAAGTTCTTTACTACGAAACAAAGTCTCTCTCTCTAGCCATACTATCCTCTGTCTCTCTAAATTCTCTTTACAGAAGATCTTTCTTTCTTCTATACTCTAGTTGCATATTTTACATAATTACTCTTTCATCACTTGTCCTTCTTTATTGTATAATTACCTCCTTTTCATACTACTTTACTATACATTTTCTAGCTCTAAAGCTCTTTGCTTTGTCCTCTCTGATTTCCATATTATAACCTGCTAGAAGCATAGTACATAATGTATGCAGCTACATAGTTATCTTATTACTTTTTATCCTTCCAAGGTTTTATTTTGTAATTTGCAATGTATATCTCAATATGTTTTGTTCTTCTTCTAGTCCTATGTTAAAATGATTTTTAAGTTTTTTTTTTTTACTTAGTTTATCTTGGAGCTTTTCTCCCCGGGCCTCTACTGAAAATGAACATATATCCAGTTAGACTAGCCCGGTCAACAAATGTAAAATAAAATAAAAAATAAATAAAATAATATCTCACTGGCTTGTTATCAGGTATGATGTCAGTAAATAATGGTGTACTGAACATATGCACCTCTTACTGCATGACATATGTACAAAGGTTGACAGAGTTGTGGGTGGAGGCACAAACACAGGGCCAATATTGACATGTTAGTGTGATAAACTCATATATTTACTGGTGTAACAGGGTTTGTTGTGACATATGTCTTCTGAGCGATATGAAGTCAGTAACTCACATGGCTGTCACCATGTACTGACTGCAATCCTCAATGTATGCTACTGCATTTCTAAAGATAGGACATCTGTAAGTAACACAACACATGTAAGACTCCAAACACTGGCCAGTCCACAGATAGCCCTATAGGTGAGAGTTTCCTCATCCACCTAACACTGTCTTGACAGGTATTAAATCATGTAGACCAGCCATATCCACACAAACTCTATTAAACCAACATTACTTCAAAATGTAGCAGAGCAAAACTTACATTCTGTCCTCATGTCTGGAACATCCCCCTCCTGTTTGTTGGCCTGTCTCCACAGTGTATGTTGTAAGAGGTATATCCCACTATCCTGTGATGCTGTTTGCCAAACACCGACATGAAAAACTGCTCACATTGAATACAAAGAGTCAACACCCACATGATGTTCCTAGTTATAGGAGTGTGCTTCCATGCAATTGGCTATGGGAATGTTACCACAGCTGTTCCACATGCAGTCAGCTAGTGGGCGACTGCTAATTCGTGCACAGGCCATCAGCTGATCATGAGCATCAGTTACAAAACACAAACTGCTGCCTAAGCAAAGCAGGTGTACTTTTCCACATCCACCAGAGAGGGAGTGAGAGAGACAGACAAAGTAAGAAAAGAAGGGGGTAGGAGAGTAAGAGCTACGCATGTTTGTGTCACACACTTACCAGTACAGGGTTTCAAACTCCTGCCTGACTATGTACTGCTATTACATTTTTATGCAGTTATTGCATGCGCCACAGAGCTTACATGTTGGA
This sequence comes from Protopterus annectens, assembly GCF_019279795.1. NCBI lineage: Eukaryota > Metazoa > Chordata > Ceratodontiformes > Protopteridae > Protopterus > Protopterus annectens. The sequence continues at coordinate 840,446,166 of NC_056745.1, forward strand.
GAGCTGTCCAAAGGTATCTTTGAAGGTGAATGACATCAGCAACAGTGATAACTGAGGGATAAGGTAAGTGTAGTACATGTGGCTGTCCACAAAAGCAGGTGTCAAGGAAGACACAACCACACTCTCTCAGGGACTCACCCACATTATCACAATTGGCTGGGTCAGGATTAGAATTCCTAACTAACTAGCTTGCCACATTACAGTATTACACAGGTATCACATACACCACAGAGGTTATCAGGCTGATATATGGGCAAAGGGTATGTCAAGGTGACTGACATCAGAAGGCATGCTTCAGTAGGGCAATGGGAGGTATAGTGAGTGTGAATGGCTTCCAACTCATTAATCTCCACACACACACAGGCACAGATTTACCAGTACTGACATGCATGGGTTCATTGCTTCACAGGTGTGTAGTGGTTGACTGTGCCAGAAGGCTGTACAAGGCTAGGCAAAGGATATACCTTGGCATCAGGCCACATGACAATGGTCTGCAGTGTGACTCAGGGATGTAGTTACATTTGCTGACTCTACAGTTGTTGCAGACGTCCAGTGGGGAACATAGCAAAGGACCACTGTAAGCAATTATTTGCCTATTGTAGGGATGGAACAGGGTGCCATGTCATCTGTAGTCCACTGCAATCACACCGTGGTTACTATCTGTGGGCAATATGCAGGGAACTACCAACATAGTGGTTGTTGCCTAGCCAAGTGTGTTTGTGTATGAGACATGTGTGGAGAGTGTTCTCTAGGTAATACTAGAGTTGCCTATATTGTTCCACAATCCATAATGTCTCATGTAGGGGTATGGATTGTCTACACCAGCTTCTCTGCTGTTTGACATCTGTTGTGCTTGTAAGGTGGACATTGTGACATATAACAGGTCCTCAATATAAGAAATTTGCAAAACCCACCTCACAACGAGTCCTGTTATTACACAATCACAGCTACCTCCACACAGGATACTGATGACAAACACAAACACACTTGACAGTGCTGAGATTCAACCTCCTACCTAGCTATGTATTGCTATTGCAGTGTACTACATTTATCACAAGTGCCACAGAGCTTATAGGGCAAGTTTTTCCCCAAAGGTGTATTTCAAGGTGAATGACATCAGCAGGCTTGCCAAAGTAGGGCAATGGTAAGTGTAGTGACTGTGAATGGTTTCAAAAGCATTGATCCCTCCACAGGCAAACAAACACACAGAGTTTCACAGTTGCCATGTCTGTGATTAGAACTCCTACCTAAGTAGTACATCATACTACAGTATTATGCAGTTATAGCATGCACCATAGAGTTTATAGGGCTAGACCTTCTGCAAAGGTGTATTTCAAGGTGAATGACATCAGCAGGGCTGCTAAAGTAGGGCAATGGCAAGTGTAGTGACTGTGAATGGCCTCAAAAGCACCGATCCCTACACAGACAAACAAACAAACACAGAGTTTCACAGTTGCCATGTCTGGGATTAGAACTCTTACCTAACAAGTACATCACATAGTTCAAGCACACGCCACAGAGCTTATAGGGCTAGCCCTTCTGCAAAGGTGTATTTCAAGGTGAATTCATCAGTAGGCTTGCCAAAGTACAGCATTGGAAAGTGTAGTGACTGTAAATGGCCTGAAAAGCATTGATCCTTACACAAATGAACACACACACAGAGTTTCACTTTTGTCATGTCTAGGATTAGAACTCCTACCTAACTAGTACATCACACTATAGCATTACGCAGTTATAGCATGCACCACAGAGCTTATAAGGTTAGCCTTTCTGCAAAGGTGTATTTCAAGGTGAATGTCATCAGCAGGCTTGCCAAAGTAGGGCAATGGAAAGTGTAGTGACTGTGAATGGCCTCAAAAGCATTGATCCCTACACAGGCAAACAAACACACACACACACACACACACACACACACACACACACACACACACACACACACACACACACACACACACACACAGTGTTTCACAGTTGCCATGTCTGGGATTAGAACTCCTACCTAACTAGTACATCACACTATAGCATTACACAGTTGCAGCATGCACCACTGAGTTTATAGTGTTAGCCCTTCTGCAAAGGTGTATTCCAAGGTGAATGACATCAGCAGGCTTGCTAAAGTAGGGCACTGGAAAGAGTAGTGACTGTGAATGGCCTCAAAAGCATTGATCCCGCCACAGACAAACAACACACAGAGTTTCACAGTTGCCATGTCAGGGATTAGAACTCTTACCTAAGTAGTACATCATACTACAGTATTACACAGTTATAGCATGTGCCACAGAGTTTATAGGGCTAGCCCTTCTGCAGAGGAGAATTTCAAGGTGAATGACATCAGTAGACTTGCCAAAGTATTGCAATGGAAAGTGTAGTGACTGTGAATGGCCTCAAAAGCATTGATCCCTACACACACACACACACACACACACACACACACACACACACACACACACACACACACACACACACACACACACAGAGTCTCACAGTTGCTATGTCTGGGATTAGAACTCCTACCTAACTAGTACATCACACTATAGCACTATGCATGTATAGCATGCACCATGGAGCTTATAATGCCAGCCATTCTGCAAAGGTGCATTTCAAGGTAAATGACATCAGCAGGCTTGCCAAAGTAGGGCAATGGACAGTGTAGTGACTGTTAATGGCCTCAAAAGCATTGATCCCCACATAGACACAGAGTTTCACAGTTGCCATGTCTGGAATTAGAACTCCTCTCTAGCTAGTACATGACGCTATAGCATTACGCAGTTACAGCATGTGCCACAGCTTATAGGGCTACTCCTTCCCCAAAGGTGTATTTCAAGGTGAATGACATCAGTAGACTTGCCAAAGTAGGGCAATGGAAAGTGTAGTGACTGTGAATGGCCTCAAAAGCATTGATCCCTACACAGACAAACACACATAGAATTTCATAGTTGGCATGTCTGGGATTAGAACTCCTACCTAACAAGTACATGACACAGTTATGGCACACACTACAGAGCTTATAGGGCCAGCCCTTCTGCAAAGATGTATTTCAAGGTGAATGACATCAGCAGACTTGCCAAAGTGCAGCAATGGAAAGTGTAGTGACTGTGAATGGCCTCAAAAGCATTGATCTCTACACAAACACAGACAGAGAGTTTCACAGTTGCCATGTCTGGGATTAGAACTCCTACCTAACTAGTACATCACACTATAGCATTACACAGTTATAGCATGCACCACGGAGCTTATAAGGTTAGCCCTTCTGCAAAGGTGTATTTCAATGTGAATGACATCAGCAGGCATGCCAAAGTAGGGCAATGGAAAGTTTAGTGACTGTGAATGACCTCAGAAGTATTGATCCCTACACAGGCAAACAAACACACACACACAGTTTCACAGTTGCCATGTCTGGTATTAGAACTAATACCTAAGTAGTACATCATACTGCAGTATTACTCAGTTATAGCATGTGCCATGGTGTTTATAGGGCTAGCCCTTCTGCAGAGGAGTATTTCAAGGTGAATGACATCAGTAGACTTGCCAAAGTAGGGCAATGGAAAGTGTAGTGTCTTTGAATGGCCTCAAAATCATTGATCCCCACACAGACACAGAGTTTCACAGTTGCCATTTCTGGAATTAGAACTCCTCTCTAACTAGTATGTGACACTATAGCATTATGCAGTTATAGCACATGCCACAGAGCTTATAGGGCTACTCCTTCCCCAAAGGTGTATTTCAAGGTGAATGACATCAGCAGACTTGCCAAAGTAGGGCAATGGAAAGTGTAGTGACTGTGAATGGCCTCAAAAGCATTGATCCCTACACACACACACACACACACACACACACACACACACACACACACACACACACACACACACACACACACACACACACACACACACACACACACACACACACACACAGAGTCTCATAGTTGCCATGTCTTGGGTTAGAATTCCTACCTAACTAGTACATCATACTATAGCATTACGCAGTTATAACACACACCACAGAGCTTATAGGGCTAACCCTTGTGCAAAGGTATATTTCAAGGTGACTGACATCAGCAGGCTTGCCAAAGTAGGGCAATGGAAAGTGTAGTGACTGTGAATGGCCTCAAAAGCATTGATCCTTACACACACACACAGAGTCTGACATTTGCTGTGTCTGGGATGAGAACTCCTACCTAACTAGTATATCACACTATAGCATTATGCAGTTATAGCACACGCCACAGAGCTTATAGAGTTACTCCTTCCCCAAAGGTGTATTTCAAGGTGAATGACATCAACAGGCTTGCCAAAGTAGGGCAACAGGGAGTGCAGTGTGTGTGAATGGACCATAAACCATTCCTCTGGAAGCACACACACAACACTCAGTCACACACAGGTTTACATTTAACAGGAACATGTATACAACTGCTAGATGAATATTGACTTGTATCTTCATGTTACACAGTTATCACAAGCACCACAGACACTATAATGCTGAGGGATACCAGTAGCAAATGTCTACAGTGATAGACATTTGCACATCATGTGGTATTGGCCAATTGGATGTGTGCTGGGTGGGACAGTCCTCATAATAGGAAGCTCTTTGACACTGTCTGTCACTCTCTTCCACACATCTATGTATGTGTATGTTTGGCCTATTATAGTGTGTTGTCCTTGGATATATGTGTGCATTCCTATCCGATGTGTGCTCAAAGCATGACTGGTGTGCAATGTGGAGTGTGTGTACAAACATCTGCGACTGACAGATATGTATAGTCCACTGTTGTTGCCAGACATGGGCTTCATTTCTCTAAGTGTGGGAGCATGCTCAGTATGACTTTCTGTATTGGATGTGTGAATCCATTCCAGGTAGGTTTTACTCCAGTGCAGGCATTATGTTCTACACCTACAGCTAGCAACCTGTTTCTGCAGGATATTTGTAGATTGGTTTACAATATGGGGTCACAATGGGCAAAGGATAGTGGAATACTGTAACTAATTGTGTTGATGCTGTTTCTGCTACATGGTTTTGGTGTTAGCAGAGATATTCAGACATATGTACTGTTTTACACTGTGATGTTTTATGTCATCAACTACTGACAGGTATACACATTTGCTTGCAGTAATTTCCTGGGAAACACAATATGAATAAAGCTGTGTCCAGTATTGTGGTTTGCAGCCTACATATTCTTGCACAATCATGCCATTCTGGAGGGGGGGTGGGCTGCAGACACTTGCTGATGGGTCTGTGTAAATGGTTCAGCACCTTGTTACTGTGGTGGCTGAGGATCCCATGCTTGTACATCCATCGACATGACAGAATGGCCATATCCTGTTGTGGCCATACCTCACAGCTGTACAGATTCACACAGGTTACCCAGAGGCAGGACTCATATTTCTGGTCATTACCCCTTCCCAATGTGGTTTACAAGCAGGTTATTGGCCACCCATTCCTGTGTTGGCAGTCAGGGATAGTATGTGCACTGTGAATGGCCTCAAAAGCATTAATCCCTCCACAGACAAACAAACACCAGAGTTTCACAGTTGCCAGGCATCCATGCTTCTACCCCCCCCCCGTTATTCTATCCTCTTCCGAACATTATGCAAATGTTATCTGGTAAGTATCCCTATAGCTATCACTTCATCCCAGCAGTATTTAGAGGTTGGTCCCCATGATGGACATGCTACTGGGATTTGTCGACATGGCCTTCCATTTGTGTTCTGTGGACTGTGTTATGTTGTTATTTGTGAGTCCATGAGACAACATACATTGGCAGTACAGGTGAGACACAGGCCTTTGACAGAGGACTGTAGGGCATTTGGTAGTGATGCAGGCCATCTGTAGCAGGCCAGTGCATTGTGTCACTCCTACAGTCCCAGGCTGCAAGCCACTATATTCCCCTGGGGTGACAGGGTAGGTGTGCAAGGTGTTAATGTCAATAATTTCTGTCCTTATTGATCCATTGGTGAGGATGCTGGCAGCGTGCTGCTTACAGCTAGGGACACACCTGCATGGGACACCTCTTCAGCATGCTGCATTCTGTGACTATTCCCATACAGAGGTGGGGGTCATATTGTACTCATTCCCAACAGCAGGGATAAGACCTGTGATGTACCTGTGGCTGATGGTGGGGTGAGCTGGGTGCATGTGTGCTGTGGAAGCTACTTGCAGTTGACTCACAGATATATGTGGGGCATTCCACTTATGCTGGCTTATGCAGGGACATTAGCAGTTTCTCAGTATTTTACACCTGTGCCTTTTGTGGTCTGCCAGTGATTGGCCAGACTACATAAGTATTCCATACTACACAGCCAACTAATGTGCTGTTAACCTGTATGTACAATTCCAAAGGTGTGTCCATTTGACAATAACATTTTATACACTCTCTGTCTAGGGTACTTCCACCTGTGTACTGTTTGTATGTTTGGGCCCACATTCATGACATGTCCATCTTTCAGATGATGACAATTAGTATGGATTACTGCTGGATTGTGTCTTGCTGGGATGCATTGTGTTTGGCACTGCAGTTGTGATAACTTGGCCATGTCATCAACAGTACTGGCCACTGGCCACTAGGACACAACCCTCCATGCCTTCATGCTGACCACTTTCACACAATATACAACACACAACAACCTAACACACAGAGCCCTGCATGTTGTACATGTGCTACAATCTATCCTGCTACTTTGGCCAGCTCAGGTAATCTGTGCTCCACTGTTATTATATCTACACGTGCGTTACTACATTTCTACACAGGATTGTGTGTGGGGGGGGGGCACACCTGACAACTGTAAACATTTGCTATGACTGTACTTGTATTTCAGGTACTCAATTTCATTCTGCATTCTGACGTATCATGCAGACTACAGGGATATCAGTGTACTACAGTTCTTAGGTTTGATTGGCCTACATTTCTGTTTCAGACTTCTTACCCTTCAGATCTAACATCCCACTGCCTGACCTGTTGTAGTCTGTCTGTGTAGGTCTGGAGGGGGGCTGTTCTCCATAGCCATCAAGCAGAGGCCTTGTCACAGCCTTTCTTTGCGTTTGTCTACACCTGCCCTACTGGCTGAGACTGTTGGGTATGTGAGCCTCACTGACATGCATGTGTGTGTGTCCTATGGACACATATCTGGCCCACCACATGTCCTGCAGTGGGTTTTGTCACCTTGTCTAGTACTGCCTACTATGTTGACACCAGTATTTGTTACAGATTTCATGCTGCCGATATAGGTGTCTACTATCTGCTGTCATCCCATTCAGCCACCCGATTCCCTAATATGCTCACATCCATACCGTAGATACAGGTAGCAGAACATACTACTACATTCAGCAATTGATAGTAAGCATGACTTACTTTGTGGCTGTACCAGTATTGAGGATGGTGCTGGAGGGCTGACTATGTCGGATGCACATAGTACACTCCCTATACATGGTTAAGCACAGGTAGTGTCATGTTTGGCATCCCTTTTACTGTATATGCGATTCGGAGTGAGGTTTCATTCCCTGGGTTCCTATCGTGTCAGTGTATGTGCTATGCGTTGCCTCTTTACCAAGGCCTGGGCATACTGGGCATGCCTCCTTTTGCCTACTGGAGCAGGCTCAGATTATTCCTCCTCCGCGTCACTCTGTGCCTGTGCTGGCCTTAGCAATGGTGGGGGGCTGTGTGGCCCTGCCCCATGCTGTTCCTACTACAGCTATTTCTGCAGGATCATATTGTGTAGCATGGCACATACAATGACAATTTGTGTACATATAGCTGGTGAGTACGGCAAGGCTCCACCGGATATGACAGGCACTGGAACCATGACTTCTGCATCCCAAACACATGCTCTATTATGATTCTGGTCTGTGCATGTGCCTCGTTATGGAGTTCTTGTTCAGGTGTGCGTGCATTTCTGATGGGTGTCATCAGCCACAGCTCCAGTGCATAACCAACATCCCCCACTAGGTGGCCATATTGGATGTCCCCATTGGCAAATCTCTGGTACAGCTGTGTCATATGCCAGATGTGGGCATCGTGATAACTTCCAGGGCTGCCAGCACACACATTCATTATAATGCTCTGGGCATTGTACATGAAATGGAAGTTGATGGAGGGGAAGCCCTTGCGGTTTATGTAGACTCTACCCCGCTCACTGGGTGGTGCTTTGATGTGTATGTGCGTGCAGTCTATAACACCCACTACCTCAGGGTATTCTGCTATTTGGTGGAAGAGACGCATATTGTTGGTCAATGCCTCACGGATGTTGAGGAAACATATGTGCTCACTGGCATGTGCTGACATGGCATCCAGGAGCTGGTGGAGTACCCTGGATGCTGATGCCTGTGAGATCCCCATGATATCCCCAGTTGGCCTTAAGAAGGTACCTGTGGCTAGTATTCTTAAGCCTACACATACCTTGGTATCCACTGGGATGGGCTCCCCTCTGTTGGTTCTGTGTGTGAGGCATGACCGGCACAGCTCAACAATTTGCTGTAGGAGATCCCTGTCCACCCTATAGCGCTCCACTATCTCCAGCTCATGTAGCCCCTGGTAGGTTACCCTGGGTCTCTACACTCTTCTCCTTCTCCTCATTGTGGGTTGGTCATCAGCATTCTCATATTCACCACCCTCAGCCTCTTCCACATGTTGAGTTATGAGAGCAAAAGCAACCCCTATCATTTTGTTGCTTTTTTTAGGTAAAATTTCCCCATTTGTGTACACTGGTGGTGTAGCGTTTGTGGGAAGAACCAGAGGGAAAGGTGTTTGCATAGTTTATAGTAGTGTGCTGGGCTGGGCTGCTACCTGTGTAATTGGCTGCTTCTGATAGATTTCACCTGCCAGCTATGCTAGTCCTCCTTGATTACCTTCCTACTGCTGTTTTCTCTTCCCATTGCCTTCCTGTTTAAGCCCAGAGGGACGCTGCGCAAACCCTCTGCTCACATGTGAACAGAGCTGCTATTTCCTAGTTTAATTTTTTTTTTGTTTAAAACCTGGTGAGAGGCGTGCACACCCATTTAGGCAATGTAAAGACTGCTAGGCAGCTTCTGACACACCCCCTTCCTTAGCTCTGCTAAGCTAAGGGCAAACCTGAGCCAGTATGCCTGACAAACCCTTCTATGATGTCAGCTAACTCTTAGGCTTGCACCATGGTTTTCCTGCACCTACCCGGTTGGGTGCTGGCTAGCAATAAGGGGAAATCTGTGATTGAGTATCATTCCCCTCATTTGCATAGAATTGACTGCTAATGTGTAGTTACAAGTCTGACACTGAGCCTTCCCCCTTAGCAACCACTATTCAGTGGCCATGTTGTCTTCTGCCTGCCATTGACTATAATGGCAAAATTGTGATTTTTGCCTAAAAATCTTTTTTCAAGGTTTTATTTTTATTTTCATGCCGTTCTCCGGTTCGATCCTCAGCTGGGGTGCCTTCTGTGCGGAGTCTGCATGTCCTCCCTGTGGTCGCGTGGGTTTCCTCCGGGTGCTCCGGTTTCCTCCCACATCCCAAAGACATGCTGCAGGTGGATTGGACACTCTAAATTGGCCCTAGGTGTGCGTGTGAGTGTGCCTTCTGTGGAAGGTTGGGCGCCGGGCTGGCAACTCGACACCGTAAAAAACTCCACTGCCATTCAATGTGCGGACAAGGTGATCCGCTGTGGCGACCCCTAACCGGGAAAAAGCCGAAAGAAGAAGAAGATTTTTATTTTCATGCCGATCCTGTTTTCGCGCCACTGCCCTACACTTAAAAGGCCTAAATTGGCCAAAAAAAATAAAAGTTATTTTTTGTTATTTTGAAAGTATTTTCCATGCCAACGGCCATATATTTGGCCATTGACATGCTTTCTGCATTATATACACCCTTTATTTGGAGCTGTCATGGCTCCATTTTATAATTTGCAGGAATTTACTCAGTTACTAGCCAAATACATTTCTGCAGGTTACACTACTCCTGCTTGGATGGCTGCCAGCTTTCTGGATCACTAATTCACCTCATTTGCATTGCTGTCACCTGCAAATGGGGTAATTAGCATACAGGACCTGTGTTCATGTAGGAATTTTTTATTTTTTTTTAATTAACATTTGTTGACCGGGAAAGTCCGACTAGGTTCCACAGATCCTGTTTTCATCGGAGGCCCGGGGAGAAATGCTCCAGAAGCATGTCTTTAGAATGTGGGAGGAAACCAGAGTACCAGGAGAAAACCCACGCAAACGCAGGGAGAACATGCAAACTCCACACAGAAGGCACCCCAGCCGAGAATCAAACCAGACAACCTCTTGCTGTGAGGTGACAGCATTAACCGCTGCACCACTGCGCCGCCCAATATAGTGGAATAGTGCAGGAGCACTCATGCACATCCCAGGAGCTTGTTCCTGGATCTCTCGGTGGCCATATTGCCTCCAGCAGCTCTTGCACTATTCCTGCACGCCATGCAGAGCTTGCTGAATCCCAGGGAATGTCTAAATCACTTACCTGTATGGCCTAAGAACAAGTACAGAGTGGCAAAATAAACACTATATAAATAGTATAAATTCCTACACTATATAAATAAAAACTACAACATCTTATAGTGATAGCACAAGATTAACAGATTAAACTGAAACATTTACATGTTTGATGATATTAACTCAATGTTATACATTTTCAATGTTATGAAATTCAATATTATGTGTTTTAGATGTTTTGGGTTTTCGATGTTATGGCCTCAGTGTTTTGAGATTCAATGTTATGAGATTTAAATGTTTTGAAGAGGAACTATATATATATATATATATATATATATATATATATATATATATATATATATACATATATATGAATGATTATATCATAAATGGTCAAAATGTTAAATGTTTGAAATGCAAAATGAAGAAAACATGGTGGCCATTCATTCCACTGATAATACAAATAACTGAAACTCAGTACAAGGAAAAAGGAAACAAATTTCCTTTCTCAGTCTACTAACCATAACCCTACCTTCATCTCAACTTTATCTGAATAGTGTTATTGCTAAGGAATTTATTTATTTTTTTAAGGTAACGTGCATGGTTAGGATTAGGGCAGGAGTAAGGTTTGCATGCATTACTAAGGTGGAGCAGGGGATCTTTGTGCCCCTGTTTCACCTTAGTAATACATGTTAACCCTAATCCTACCACTGTCACTGCCCTTAACTCTAACCATGCACCTTAGATAAAAAAAAAAAAAACTTTCTGTAACACTACCACCACACAAGACATACATACATACAGAAAAATAACCTCACTCTAACACTAACCCACACATTCAAACATACACTAAATCTACTTCTTTACCTGACTTTTACCCTAACACACATGATATTGCATACACTAAATCTATCCCCTTAATTAACTCCTAGTCTAACCTTAACACACACTCAAATATACACGCACACACACACACACACACACACACACACACACACACACACACACACACACACACACACACACACACACACACACACACACGCACACGCACACGCACACGCACACGCACACACACACACACACACACACACACATATACCGCGCGAGTGCGCACACACACACACACACACACACACACACACACACACACACACACACACACACACACTCACACACACACGTGCACACGTGCACACACACACATGCGCACACTCACTTGCACACAGACTCTCAGCTCTACCAAATATGGTAGGTTCTCAAGCAGATGTTTGCACAGACTACAAGTTCCAGAGATGTCACTTCAGTTCACTTTGTCAACCAAGCAAGCATTCAACCAAGTGAATTGTAAAAGTATATAGATAGACAGACATATAGATAGATAGATAGATAGATAGATAGATAGATAGATAGATAGATAGATAGATAGATAGATAGATATTGATATACAGACAATGACAGATAGATATAGATATATAATTACAGACAGATATTCAGTCATAGGCAATATGCAAGAAATTCAAAACATAACCAAGTCCTAAGCATGCAAGACAAAAAAGGCAAATCTAGGAAAAAATAAATGCAAAGAATTGTCAGTAAAATTAGGTACCGTCTGTTGAATTTCTGCATTACCCATATAGCCTGCATCTCTTGCAGTTATTCCCATATGGGTTGTTTAATGCTCTCAGGCACCCTGTAGGAAACCTGTTTAATTGTTTGTTGGTTTCCTGTGTCTACATGGTGCTCCAGCAGTTGGGTACACTTTGGCTAAGAAATGAACATGTTCTCATACTCCAGTAGTATTGCTTAAATTTATTGAAACTGTGTAGGGGATAGCTGCTGCAAAAGTGCTGCTTCATCTACTGAGGTGTCAGTCTGAGCTTCACTGAGAAGGCCTACAACTAGTTTTTCTCTGATTCCACCTCTACTCCACTGCAGAAACTGAGTACCAGCCCAATGCTCTGTGTGTGTGTGTGTGTGTGTGTGTGTGTGTGTGTGTGTGTGTGTGTGTGTGTGTGTGTGTGTGTCTGTGTGTGTCTGTGTATCATGCTAGAGTTTTATCATATTAACAGGGAAGGCTGCATTTCTCCCTGCTAAATGTGAACTACAGCACACAGCTGACATAATTTAGCTTTCTCACACCATTAAAAAAACTGCCATATGACTTGCAGCCTCTTTTTGTCTAACAGGATATACTTGAGTTATATTTATCTCTCTGACTACTCCTTCTACTGCTGCTATCCTTGTGCTAGGAGCTTCTTTGCCATTTCCATGAGCTCCTAGAGCTTACTCCCGAAGTTTGGGACATGCCCAGCAAACAACAGTCTTCTGGAGAATATAGGATCATAGGATCATAGGAGGTTACTAGGCTAATGGCCCTAGGGCCCTTACAAGCCTAGCCAATTACAACCCCTGTTTCCAAGAATATCAAGGTATTAACCGGAACTAAGTCAATAACTACCGCCCCTGTCCAAGAGGGACACAGGTGAAACTCCCAGGGTGAATTTGCAGTTTCCCAGCCAGTCATCCAAATTATGCTTAAGTAGGGTCAGTGATGGGATTTGCTTCGCCTGAATTGGAAGTTTGTTCCAAAGGACAGGTAACCTCTGTGAGACATATCTGTCTCTCCAGCAAGTCCTGTTGATGTCACATACTAGGTTGAGTTCCCTAGAGTGAGTGCATCTTATACCATTTGCTTTACAAATGTGCAGCATTTCCATTAGTGCAGGATCTGAGATTGCTTTATATGCAAGGCAGAGGTCACTTCTGAGTAGTCTGTAAGACACAGAGTGTAGTGACAGTGATTTCAGTCTGCCAATATATGACATATGCTGAAGACCCTGAATTTTCTATGTAAGAAACCTTTGAGGTCTTTCCAGTTGTTGCAGGTGCCTGGTAAGGTACATACCAAAGGTAGCACTGTACTGTATTATTGGCCTGATGAATGAGGAGTACACGGGAGTTATAACCTCTTTTCCTCTGGTTGCAATGCCCTTATGTATGAGGTGGGCAATGCTGAAAGCCTTTCTTCCCACAGAAACCCGTGTGGAACACCACTGGTTATGGGTCTGCTGTTGAAGGTAGAGTCATCTATTTTGACTGTGTGCATTCCATCAGTGAGCTAATTTGCAACCCACCAGACAATATATGAGTTGATCTCCAGCTAGGTGAGTTTATCAATGATGCCTGAGTGGGAGATAGTGTTAAAGGCCTTGGCCAGGTCCATGTATGCTGTATGCTTGGATTTGCCTTTGTCCAGGACTTTGGTGATTGTCTCAAAGAAGTCCACCAAGTTCAAGAGGCAGGATCTCCCTTTAATGAAGCCAAACTGTGTCAACTCAAGCATTTGGAGGTCTCCTATATCTTTGTTGATGAGGCCCATGATTATTCTTTTCATAGCCTTGCAGATTAGGTTGGCCAGGCTTATCATAGGAGGTTACTAGGCTATCGACGTGGAGGTAATTTCTAACCTAGCCGCTTCATCCCAAAGTAATGTCATAGCTACTGTAGTCAATACCCAAGATTGTATTCGGTAATTACTGCCCATGTCCTGGGGGGTTGTGGGCGCTATTTCCTCATCCAGGTTCCTTTTGAACAGTGTTCTGCTTCACATGAATTGGCAGCCTTTTCCAAAGATGTGGCAGTTGCTGGGAGACAAATCTGTCCCTCCAAAATGTCTTATTCAAGTCACAGGCCACATTTAGGTCCCTGGAATGGATAGCTCTAGTCCCTTTTGATTTATGGCTATGCAGAAAATTCATTAGGTTGGGTTGGAGATTGCTCTGTAAGCCAGGCATAAGTCTCCCCAAGAAGTCTATATGATACTGAGCATAATGACAGGAACTTTAGTCGGTCTGTGTAAGACACGTGCTGGAGTCCCATGATCTTTGTATGGTACAAGAAAGGATGTTCTACTCAATTATGGGCCTGATTAGTGACGAGTATAGAGGGGTTATAATCTCCTTTGCTCTAGAGGTGATGCCTTTGTTAATCAAGAGTGCTACATAGAAAGCCTTCCTTACTACAGTAGACACATGGTGGTCAAAGTTAAGGTTGCAGTCTATTTGTGATCCCAGATCTCTTACCACTTCATATGTACATAGGGTATTGTTGTTAATTTGATAGTGTGAAGGGACATCGTTTTTACCGAAGGAAATGATGATGCATTTCTTTGCATTCAGTTTGAGACCCTGACTAAGACACCAGTTGTTGGTCTGCATAAGACCCACCTGAAGTATACTGACATAATTTGGGGATTCAATAATTGCACCCAGTTTGCAGTTGTCTGCAGACTTGGTCAGCTACAGCACCTTAGTTTTAACCTGAACTACTGAGAAGTATATACCAAGCTATATGGGGCCCAGCAGTGAACAGTGCAGCACCCAGCTGGTGACAGGTCTGCTGGTTGATGTGGAGTCACCCACTTTGATAGTGTGTGACTGGTTTTTGAGCCAGTTGGCAACCCATCTGACAACAAAGAGGTTTACATTCAGTTTGCTAAGTTTAATGGAAATGCCTCAGTGTGAGATTGTGTCAAATGCCTTTGCAAAGTCAAAGTATGATGTATGCACATATTTACATTTGTCAATGTCCCTGGTCACATTTTTGAAAAAAATCCACCAGGTTTAACAGGCAGGATCTGCCGTTGACAAAGCCAATTTGGATTGGATCCAGGGTTTGGAGGTCACCTATGTCTTTATTTATGAGGTCTATGATGATATGTTCCATGGCTTTACAGATGAGGCTGGTCAGAGTTATAGGCCTATAATTCTCTGGGTTTGTTGCAAAGCCATATTTGTGGAGGGGAATAACTGTTGCTATTCCCCATTCCACAGGAACAAAGCCTGTGGTTAGGCTGTGATTGAATAGGGTACTTAATTATACTTAATGATAATGCTAGTTCATGTTTTAGTTTGTTTAGAAGACAGCCTGGGATGCTGTCTGGACCCATAGAGGCTGTGTTTTTTGCCTTAGACTAGGCTTTAATGATCTGCTGTTTGGATATGTAGGGTGGTGGGGAAGTTGGGGTCAGGTTTGTGATAAGTTTGGAGGGGATAAGGGAGTGAAATCTTTTCCAAATTTGTCTGCTAGCAGGTTTGATATCTCTGCGGGATCAGTGTGTGTGATACTGTTAGCCACTAGTTCAGTACATACTTGGGTCCTACTTTTTAGATTACGTACCTAGCTGTTAAAGGTCTTATGGTTATCCATGGCTGTGATTACTAGGTTTTTCTTAAAGTTACCCTTAGAGGATTTGACATTCTATCTTATTTGCCTGTTGAGGCTGAGGAGGTTGCTTTTCCATTGTTGAGGCCTTGCCTTAGTTTTCTTAGACAGCAGCTTTTTGCATTTGTTATAAAGTTTGTTCATGTTGGATGTCCACCAGGGAGGCTTGTTTATACTTGGGGATCTGGCTTTGATTCTCTCTGGAACAGCCAAGTCTATACACGTATACAAGTGATTGTATAGGTCTTTAGTGTAAGCTTTGGTGTAGTTACCACTTCCAGCTGGGGGTGGGGCTTGGAATGCATTTATACTTTCCCCTAGGAGGGTATAGTTTGCTTTGGTGAAGTTTTTAGTCTGATTTCATCCTTTGTGAGTTTTGGTGTTAGGGCCAGTTTGAAGGTGACTGATTTGTGGTCAGATTTAACTAATTAGAGTCTGACAGTTGTGGTGGTGGAAGTGTCTGCTTTATCCAGCAGGATGACGGTTGCTATTTTCCATTCAGCAAGTACAAAACCAGTGCTTAAACTGTGGTTAAAAAGAGTACCCAGCAGTGCAGCTAGTATCTGTTTTAATCCATTTAGAATGCAGCCTGGGATATTATCAGGTCCCACACAGGCTGTGTTTTTGGTTTTGGAGAGAGTGTTTATGACCTGCTCCTTGGACATATTAGGTGGAGGGCTGGTGGTATAGATGCTTAGGGCAATATGTGGTGGGGGCATGGGGGAGAAGTTTTCACTGAACCTGTCAGCTAGCAGGTTGGCTATGGCTATTTCTGTGGGTTCAGTGTATGTGGTGCCATTATCAACCAGGCCTGCACAGATCTAGGTTTTTCCTTTAAAGTTTCTGATGTAGGCCTTATGGTTATCCTTAGTGAAGGAGGTTAATTTGGATTCATAGTTAGCTTTAGAATACCTTACAAGGTATCTTATTTGCTTGTTTAAGCCAAGGAGGGAATGCTTCCAATTCAGAGACTATTCCTTGATTTCTTGGACAGCAATTTCTTTCTCTTATTGTATAAACTGTTAATGGTGGATGTTCACCAGGAAGGTTTGTTATTTCTTGAGGATCTTTTTTGATCATTTCCAGTACAGCGGAGTCAATACATTTGTATACATGCTTATACAAGGCATTGGTGTAAATCCCAGTACAGGTGTCCATGCCATCAGTAAGGGCAGGGGCTATGAAGCTATTAATGCTGTCATGTATTAGGTTGTAATTGGCTTTGGAGATGTTTTTAGTTTAGTTGCTGCTAATGGGGGTCAGATGTTATTATTACTTCTAATGAGACTGATTTATGATCACAGCTCACTTGGAAGGGTCGTGCATATGCAGTGTTGCAATGATCGCCCATGTTAGTGAGCACCAGATCCAGAATGTTTAGGCCCATTATGGAGGTGTCAACCAACTGGTCCAGGGCATTGGAGTTGATGAAGTCCAAGAACCTTTAGGCAAGAGTGTTAGTACACGTATAATTTACCCAGTCTATGGATGGGTAGTTAAAGTCACCTAAAACCAGGGTGTTTGGATGTATCTTGTGCGATTCAACTAGATCCAAGTATGCAGTGTGGGTATCCTGGTTCATGGATGGTGTCTTATAACTGGTAATAACATGAAGAGGGGTCTTACCTACAGTCAACTGGACATGGATTAGTTCAAAGGAATCATTTTGTTTAACCAATCTAAAGGTGTATTTATCTTTGAATAATATTGATACTCCACCTCCTTTAGTTTTCACACTTTCAATTTGTGGCCTGAATGTGTGGAAGGCATTATAACCTGGTATGGCTGGGGTGCTTTCTGTGGCCTTAAACCAAGTCTCTGTGACTGCATAGATGTCACCATTTTTTGAGGTGAGGGCTGCTTCCAGTGAGTGCAGTTTAGGTTTAGACTCCTAGCATTTAGCAGCATAACGTTGAGGTTGCTTTTTGAAGATATTTTTACATCGGGAATTTTGTTGTTGTAACATTGCCTAAAAAGGGCACTATGGGGGAGGCAAGAGCTTTAGCCAGTAACTGAAATCCCAGAGGTGACAGATGAAGACCATCTCTGACAAAATAACATGGTCTATTTACCATGTCATCCCAGGCTGACAGGTACTGGATCCCCTAAGAATGACACCAGAAACTAAGCCAATTGTTGAAGTCAATCATTTTTTGTTTATACTGTGGTATCATCTTAGCTGAAGGTAGTATGCTGCTCAAGGCTAAGGACATAACTGCCTGAGACACATATTCAGAGAGCTCAGTCATGTCTATCTTCATATAGTCCAGTGAGGTATGTTTCAAGTCATTCACACCAACATGAACTAATGCTACTTTTTGTGGAGAGACTTCAGTGCATGTTTGATCTGGCGGATCCTGGCACTGACAGACAACTGATCGTAACCTTCTTCTTGTCCTGCCTGGTGAGTGGGACATCTGTGTGTCTCACTATATAGTCACCTATGACCAAAAAATTTGGTTTAGATGTGCTTCACCTTAGGGGCTTGTTTGATGAGACACTTGTGCTTGTGGTTTTATGTGTATTGAGTGCTGTATGAGCTGTGTTAGGTGTAGCATGTTTGTGTTTCAGAGGTCTCTGGTGTTTAGGTAAATTTCTGGTGGGTACCTCCACATATAATGGTTTATGTGTTGAGAGTGTGGTTTGTACAGGGGGTATAGTGTTGTGAGCTGACAACCTGTTTAGTGTCACTGTTCTGTGAATGAAACACCAAGGATTCCAAATTCTTAGTATATATGCATCTCTCACAAATTGAAATTGAGTGGTTTAGGAGTAGTGGGTTGTCAGTGTGCATGAGGCAATTGCTACACTGTCTCAAGATACCCATGTCAATCAGGATGGGAGGAGAAATGGAGGAGAGCTGACCATCCATAATACTAGGTGTAAATTTTTATTACTTTAATGAGGAAGGATGTGGTTTAATTGGGGGCTTAAGGCTGGGTCTATACTATTGGGGCTCACAAGGGGTACAAGACTATTAGGGATTAGCAGATTTCAGTTAAAGTGGCAAATGCTGTAGAAAGCCCTGCTGAGGTGCTCTCTGGGAAGCTAAGCCAATTCAAGGGTCTCCTCAGTTGGAACATGGGCAGCTTCTAAGGGAAAATAAATCTACTTTAGCTTTTACATCTGTAACCACCAATGGTTACTTCCACTGAGCAGTCATGGGCGAAGGTGCGCTATGTGCAAACAGATGCCTTGGATTGCTCAGATGAAGACAGTAGAGCAGTAGCTGGTCACCAAACTCTGTGGAGCTGTGTTAAAACAGGTGCAAACCCATGCAAGTGTGGGGCTTATGTAGCAGCTGTAAGAACCCTTTTTTAAAACAAGTCAAGCAATTTTAAAACAAGCTGGCCAATGGAAATGCTCAATACTGAGCCTTAATCCAATAATCTCCAACTCAGATGGGTTCTTTGCAACACTCTTCTGCCACAAGGGTGCAGGGGGTCCTCTTAATGTAAGATGGCTGGTTTTACTTCTCAGATAATGCTAAACAGTCAAGATTCAGCAAATCTGAACCTAGCCTATGCTATAAAATACACAAGTACTAGAAAATACAAGGTGCAGGAAAAACAGTTTCAAACAGCAAACAGTTGAAAAAGTAAAACAGCAAAATGGAGAAAACAAAGGTTAAAAGTAGGTGGCAATTCAGTAATACACAGTTTAAAAGTACAGTATGGTGAATAAAAATGCTTATTTTTCTGTAGATTTCAAAGCATGCCTTAGATTTCATTTGGATTCACTCCAGAGATTAGATAGAGCACACCAATCCTAGAACAGCTCCTGTAAACTGAGTACAGGCCCTTGTAAATGTGCTGGCTAAATACAAGCTAGGTTAGACAATTTTCTAACAAGATGGTCAGTGGAAATGCTCAATACTGAGTCTTATTCCAACAATCTCCAACTCAGATAGGTCCTTTGCTACACTCTTCTGCCACAAGGGTGCAGGGGGCACTCTTAATGTAAGATGGCTGATTTTAGTGCTCAGATAAAGTCAAATAGTCTAGATTCAGCAAATCTGAAGCTAGCCTATGCTATAAAATACACACATACTAGAAAATACAAAGTGCAGGAAGCACAGTCTCAAACAGCAAACAATTGAAACAGCAAAACAGTTAAAACAGCTAAAAACAGTTAAAAGTAAGTGGTAATTCAGTAATATACAGTTGAAGTACAGTGAATAAAAATACTTATTTTTCTGTAGATTTCAAAGGATACTATGGAATTCATTTGGATTCACTTCAGAGATCAGGCAGCACACCAATCCTAGAGTAGCTTCTGTAAACTGAGACCAGGTCTTTGCAAACGTGCTGCCTAAATACACGCTAAGTTAAGCAATTTTCAAAAAAAACTGGCCAATAGAAATGTTCAATATTGAGGCTTATTTCAACAGTCTTCAACTCAGATAGGTCCTTTGTTATACTCTTCTGCCACAAGGGTGCAGGGGGCCCTCTTAATGTAAGATGGCTGGTTTTAGTGCTCAGATAATGCCAAACAGTCTAGTTTCAGCAAATCTGAATCTAGTCTATGCTATAAAACACACAAATACTAGAAAATACAAAGTGCAGGAAAAAAAGTCTCAAACAGCAGATAGTTGAAACAGTGAAACAATCACATTCACTCTTCCATTTGTCATGGATTAAATCTAGAGCCCCATCTTGTGAGTATAAAGTAGCTCAAATGGCAAGAAAATTGTGGATTCATGAGGTAAGCAAAGAAGAAATGAAGCAGGTATTTGTCTCACTCTTGCATAAACTATATTGTAAATGATGTCAGTGTGGTCTTAAGAGTATGTTAAACCTTTCCATCAGACCATTTGTTTGAGGATGGTAGGAGCAATCTTTAACTGCTTTATGCCATAATACTTCCACAAACAGTTTAGCAGGTATGAAATAAATTACCGCCTGGGGAAAGCTTACTTTGCTGAACATTGCTAATTGGGATTTTTGTCACCTTCTTTGCTCAACAGAAGACAGAGCCACTACCTCAGGGTACTGAGTAGCATAGTCTACCACTTTAGGCTCTTGGAAGCCATACAGTATTGACTGTTGCCCTTTGAAATGGTTCTTCAGTAGCAGGTAAAGGTACCAATTCAGCTTTGACTTCTCTCCTGCCTTGCCATAATTTCAAAACTCTTCACATACATTGTAGTATCTTCTCACACCTTTTGCAATGTCTTGCAAACAGAAATTATTCATAAGCCTTCTTTTTCTGCATTTCACGCCCATTTGGCCTAATGATTGACCTTTGGGTCTATTACCTGCTCTACCATTTCACTTCTTTTCCCCCTTCAGGAGTCCATTCTTTGCAAAATAACCCATTGTAATTGTATAAACACTCCCTCTACCCTTGAAAATTAAGAATGTGCTTGGTTACCTCCCTCAAGCCCTGTAAGGTAGGACCTGAGAGTGCCTTTCTGAACCCTCTCTTTGTGATCCTTCCCAGTTTCCTTTCAAAGGCAATCTAATATATTTTAACAGCTGTGTATCAGATTCAGGCTTGCTGCTGTGGATGTCTAGCTTTTCATTTAAAGTAACCACTTTACACTCATTTGCTGAAAGTTCAGCCACTGCCAGGGTTTCCCTCTACAGTGTTTTTTCCACTGCTTGTCTCCATGCTTAACTGTATATAATTGCACATACACAAGGTATTATAGCAACAAATCATTTCTCATTAAAACTTTCATAAGATACCATCAGAGACTGCCATCTTCTTGTTCCCCCTCTACCTAGGCAAGTATTGTTCTTTTCTAACTGCAACAGGCATAACAATTGTGACGAAAAGAGACACTGCATCTCAGCTACCTGGAATTTTGTAAATAATTATATGTCATTTGTGAATATCAACATGATTCATATAAGATGATTGTGTTGTAAATGTATTAGAACTGTATGCCATGTATATATCAAACTGCTGGCACAGAAGTGTTGAAAAGGTTTTTGCAAAGTGCTTGAAATATATCTACAATATACACTACTTGAAAAGAACAGAAATGTACATGCACTATTGCAATTGTTGAAATGTATATTTTATCAGTGGAAACTAAAATACAGGAGATTAACTTAAAAAATAGCTGAAATTAAATTGCTCTATGGCTACACAATAAAAGAGGATATCTTTCAGTTTCAATGCAGCAAGGAGACACAATGTCTAAAAAGGGGGAGCTTTCTGTTTTGTCTGGGAAGTGTTTTATTGTTTTACGACTTTCACCATCTAAGAGCTGAGTTCTATGTATTTTCACAGATAGATGCTAAATGCTATCAGCTGCCATCAAATGTTGTTTTGGAGCCTGGGAACTAGGAGTCAGATGACAAACAATGATGTCATTCTACAAGTTATCCCAGCAGTAATATTTGAGATATTAATTTGAGAGGTCTCTTAGAGAGACACAGCATTCTATATTCTGTCCTTGACCTGACAACAACTAGAGAAGATCCATTCACCACATCTGCATTGCTCTGTAAGTAAGTTTCTATGGAAAAGTAACTCTCTTAGATATAGTCAGTAATATAGCAAAGCTTAGTTTGATATTTTTCTTCATTTATTTGAGACTGTCCTCCAATGTTGTTTTAAATATTTCCTGTGATTTTGAACTCTGATGTGACTATAAAGATATACTTAGTATTGTCTTGTTCTTTTATTATTTATTATTAAACATATTTAAATATTTTGCTGTGGCTGATCTGTCTAGAGATATTTAAGTTCTGAAAGTACTTGCATATTTATTTGGTGACACCGCGGGCTACTCCTAATAGCCTTGCTCTTGGTCAAACTACCATTTGTATTAATAGTAACATTACACAGTAAGATTGGACACCCAGCTGTTAATGAGCTGGCTAGTGGTAGTGATAACTACCTTATAGTCTGGGCAAAAGGGAGCATAACTAGTAAACCTGTGTCAGCCTTTCCCAGGTGTGTGTGTGTGTGTGTGTGTGTGTGTGTGTGTGTGTGTGTGTGTGTGTGTGTGTGTGTGTATGTGTGTGTGTCTGTGCATATATATAAATCAAACCTCAAAGCATGTGTGTGTCAGCTACTTGGGCAGGGACATAAAGCACTGGTTAGGCAGAGAGGCTGCTGGAGGTCTTGGCTTGACCACTCAGCTGAGATCTCAACTCTGTAGTGTGCCAGTGGGGAGTCTTATTGGGGATCTGGAGAAAGAGGGAGAAACCAGTCCTGGACTGACTGTGGTCTCTGTGTACTCTTAAGGGAAATTGCTCTTGATACAGAGAGCTGCATCTGGTAATACTGTGTGTGTACCTTGTCATCCTCTCAGTGTACGTCCCCCACTGGTGCCAAGGATTGAGACTCCTTGATTACTGGTTCGGTGGTGAGGCATCACAACAATAATTACATCCGATGCATTATCCCTCATAACAATGGATAGTTTTTCATCCATCAAGATAGGGTGGACACCATTATAGTAATTTGGAAAAGCTGTTTTCTTAAGATAAACTATTACTAACTTGGTGCCACCTGTTTTAGCTCCCTGGCTTGATTTTTGTTCACCACTCTGACACTATGGACATTTGGACCATATACATCCCACTTGGTTACCTCAGAATGGCTTCTGCCTTTGACACTGGAACATGCTGTGATGGTTTAGACTGTCCCTATGGGTTTCCTTATCTCATGTGTAGTGCTAGGTAAACCCCTCTTTTGTGGTTTAGTCTGGTGGCTGCAAAGCGGTTACCCTGCATGCCTGTTTTATCATCATTATTATACTTCTGGTCTTTCATCTAGATATTCATATCTTCAGGCAAAATAAAGAATGCTCTCTTCCTTATCTTAAAGTCTCTCAACATTTCAAAAGTAGTAATTTGACAGCCACTCACCCATCCACCTGTTAAAGCAAGAGTTCCATTAAGCAATTAAATCACCCTCTTCCCCTCTCCTTTTGTCCTGTGTTCTCTAAACTTTCTACAAACATCAGGAATTGCATTGAAACATTCACACAGATGATTTTAGAAAACATTTTAATACTCACCTTGGCTTCCAGGGAAAGGTTTTCACTCTATACTCACATGCATCTGAACACTTCATTTTCAGGCTGATGCTATTTCTTCTTCTATAACCTCTCTTTCTACTTTCACTCTCTTTGTATCTCAAACTGCATCATTCTCCTGACTGCTTTAATGTGGTTCATCTCCAGTTCCAGCATTCTCTTCTGCAGTTTGGATTGCATTTTGAGATCATTTGTAGACATACTGGGTTGCCCTTTTTCTGCACGCTGCTTGAATATAGGTTCAGTGGTCTCAGATTCAACTCTATACAAAGTGGCTATCAAATCATCCTTGGTCAGACCAGTAAGTTGGAATGCCTATGATTTACACTGTTTAACTAGCTGTGCTACTGACATTTCACCGTATTCTTCAGGTATCATTTTGTTTGTTTTCTAACTAATCTGTCCGAAGAATAAAATAACTGCTTTGCAGTTGTTTATATTTACATTGTGGCTGCTAGAGTAAGTATATATTTAGGTGGCAAAACTGTTTTGCAGATTACATAAACCCAGTTTACAATATTCACAATGCTACTACCAATTAATATGCCAGGGACAGGTGCAGCAGTCTTTCAATCTACATCACTGTTCTGTGTAATAATATAATAATAATTGTAATCAAATGCACATATACATGAAGTGACTGGACTTGAGAGCAGAGAAAATGAACAGTACTGCCTTGTGCTATAACCATTACCAGCCATGCCCAAATAGACTCCAAAATGTACAGCTGAAGGGCAGAGGTATAATGACTAGCCCTCCAGAGTCACCCACCTTACCGACAGCCCAGTGCATTGCAGAACTGTCTTACTAAAGAGTGACTGTATCTTGGCTAAAACCATTGCCTTCATACAATAATTTCTTCTGACAGACTGATAATACATTTCAGTTCCAAAACTCATTTCTGATTTTATGATAACACGCTGCAATCAGCCAGGTCATTCTGGTCACTAGTCTTACAAATTATTGCAGACTCTTAAAAATGAACCAGCTGTAAATATAATACATACATTTGGATGAAAGTGATGAATCATTTTTAATACAATTATACAGCTCCACAGACAGGAGTGTATTTTTTTATTTATTATTATTATTATTAAGGTTGGTCTTGATTATAGTCGCTATAGTTAAATAGTCTCTCTCTCTCTGAAAGTAGATGATAATAATGAAAATTCACCTGCTTAGTAAGGTTACCCTTATGCCTATCACTAAACAGTCAGACAAAAACCTTTGAAAATTAATGATAAAAGATTTTGCTAAAAAAAATCACATAATACAGTTTTCAAATCAAATATATAAATATGTATTCACTTGTACAGTAAAATGAAAAATAGACATTTACAACATATCATTAACGTAAATACTAAAAATCTGTCTACCACTGAATAAATGTAGCTGAATACAAGCAGAAAAAATAAGTGAAAGTAATGTTACCAGCTCTGGACAGCAGGCAGTCCACAGAAGGTACTGTATTTAATAAATGCAAGAAAAATATTCTTCTTTACTATTTAAGATAAGCTGAGGATCTCATTGCTTTCCAACTCTGCTTAAGTCAACATGTTCCCCAATACTGAATTGTGCAATAAACATGCAAGCCAATTAACACAGGGATGAATTTGTGTAGTTATGGCAATAAAAAGATATGTAAGCAATAATTCTCTACAGGTAGATGTTATATGTAAATAGTGGGGCACTCAAGGGTGTTTTCTGAGGGTTAATGCTGCAGGTAGAGAGCATCCACAACCCCATATCTTTCATTATTTTCCTATAATTCTCACTCTGGAGGGGATTACATGCTAAGTTAATAGCCTCTTTGTTTGCTTTTGTTGATTTTTTAGGTATAATTCTGTAATTTTAAATGACATTTTGTTTCTCTGTTGGTCTATTTTAGAATAGTAATCCATTTCTTGCTTATTTGTGAAATATGCCAAGTGATGTACTTTTAGAAATAGCTAGATAATAGCCTTAAACTATGTGTACCTGATAGCAAATATGTATGCATATGTGTGTGTGTGTGTGTGTGTGTGTGTGTGTGTGTGTGTGTGTGTGTGTGTGTGTGTGTGTGTGTGTGTGCATGTGTCTGTTCATAGCTGTGTGTATTTCTGTTTATCTGTGAATATGAGACTATGTGTTTTTAAGCAAGTATATTTTAAGGTAATATTGTATCACTTATTTAGCACTTAAATGACTGTAACTGTGGTGTTATATTTTGTATTTTATCCGAAATAGCACATATTTTAACAAAACAGGGTTTTTCTTTCTGGATAAGTGCTGCTTTAAAAATACTCAAACTGTAGTTCTGTAACTGAAGCTATGACATTGGGTTAACCTGCTGGTAGACAAAGATTGGATGCTCAAGCTTCAGTTGCCTGAGGTTCAACTTGCCAAAAACTGGAGTTCGTAGATGAATACTGGGCTAATTGCTCTGAAGGGCCATTTTAAGCCAAGTCAATAACCCAAGGTGAGAATCAAACCCTGTACCTTGCATCTGTGAGGTAAAGACCTTCACCATTACAACAAACCTATCCCATAATGGAATCCTGCATAGGAAATCACAGTTAGTGAGTTGTGCCAGCTGTGATGCACTTTTTGGGGGAATATATCCCTTTTTCAAGTAGCTGCAACCATGGAATTGGAATATATATATATATATATATATATATATATATATATATATATAGTTTCAGTAGACAATCTTGAAATACTGAAATGTCAAATTTCAGTATTTTGAGAGTGAATAGTCAAAAGTGCAGTTATGCAAAACAGCACTTTATCGAATGCAGAAATGTCGAATCCACTTTTGTGGTGTCGCGTTAGTGACCTGCGGTGCAGTTTGTGGATTTAGCTGGGGATTCAGGTAAGTGGTTTTTACGTAAGGGTATTGGGTAGGGATTTTAGTGTGTGTGAGTGTGTGTAGTGGTGGATTTTGTGTGTTTGTGTGTTTAGTGAGACCTCGGAGTTAGTATATATAAGTGGGGGGGCACAAATTAAAGGTAGGGTAAGTGTATTTGTATGTTATGTTGTGTTTGTGTGTGTTGTTTTGTTTCTTGTAGTGTAATTAGGTAGGTGTATGTGTGTTTGCTTGTGTGGTGGTGTGTGTGTGTGTGTGTGTGTGTGTGTGTGTGTGTGTGTGTGTGTGTGTGTGTATTTGGTCATGATTTTGGTTTTCGCGATTGTGGATTTTTGGGTATGTGAATTTTCAACTATACAGTCTTGAAATACTGAAATTTGAGATTTCAATATTTCGAGATTGTCTAGTGAATCCATATATATATATATATATATATATATATATATATATATATATATATATATATATATGGGGCCCCTTCAGTAGATCGAACATATAACAAATTCGAACCTCATATGGCCAAGACCATATGCTCTTGTAAATGTTCGATCGGACTGAATGGAGATTTCTGTACAGTGTGGAATGGGAAGATTTCCTCTTTCTGCAATGTAGTGCAATCTTGGAGTTGGTATATTTAAGTAAGGAGGGGGTGTGGGAGTTGCTACAGATATTTAATTTTGTTTTTTGTTGTTTTCTTCTTTTCTTACTTCAGTGTTTGAACTATTACAAGTTCGAACATATGGTCTCGGCCATATGTGGTTCGAACTTGTAATATGTTCGATCTACTGAAGTAGATCCATATATATATATATATATATATATATATATATATATATATATATAATACTAATAATATATATATAATACTAATAAAAAGAAAACAGTGGTATTACCACAGCATCGAACATAAAACAACACTTTAATAAAATAAATAAATAAAACAGATAAGTGCTTTTGGGTTATCAGAACCCTTCATAAGATCTAACATCCAAAACAATAAAAACTCAATTTAAAGTTGTTGTCAGCCAATGACAGTAAGATATTTTTGGCACCAAAATGCAATAATTATATATTAAAATCAAACCAAAGGATATGGCCAATCATCATGGCTAAAAATTGGAACAACCAATCAATGTAAACAAATGTATATTGTGCTCCATAAAGTCATCACTAACATTTGATCTATCACATTGGTCCAAACCATTTCTATTATGGACAGATATCGTAAGTCCTTTAAGTTTCCAATTGAATCTACATAATTGCAAGCCTTAACCAATTAGGTATCGTAAAGCACTCTAAGCAGTGAAGAGCTATTCTTCACATACATGGTGTCCCTCATTTGGTTCAATTTACACTGATAATGCATGTGTTCCATTAGTCCAGATCCATCTTCATAGGACCAATGCGATAGTTCTTTGAGACATCCAATCAGGTCTATCCAGCATCAAGTTCCAGCCAATTAGACTGCTTCATCCAAATAGAATATAATTACATGGAAAAGCACTGACTTCTCCATCGCAGCATGAATACATCACATCCATCACTGCACAAATACATCACAGTAATAATTAGGAAATTCTCCTGGGTTGAATAATCCCATCAAATAAATTGCAGCATGGGGTAAGTCATAATACAGTCCATTCACAAAAACACATTCACATTCATGCAGCATTATATAACATCTATGCTGCTTCAAAATAAAGTAATTTCACTTCTATATAAAGAATTTTAGTTTGATGAAAACATATCAGTATTATCAAATGTATTGCACTGAAAAATTAGACTAAAAACTGGACAATTTGTATCTCTTTTCATCTATGCCCCAGTAGCCAATCAGTGCTGTTCTTCAAAATTTTTAGTCCAATCAACAACCAATCTCTATAATCCTCTTCTTCTTATGACTTCTAGCAACAATAACATAAAAATAATTTGCTTTAGCCCGGAACTTATCTCAGCTATCATTATTTAAGAGCTGGTTAGTCCTGATGGATATTAGCTACCTTTTTCCAGACTCATTCCATCCAGTAAAATAAAATGAGCAAATCGTTGTTGTTGTGTGTTTCGGCTTTTCCCAGTTAGGGGTTGCCACAGCGGAACTCCGGTCCGCTAACGATTGGCAGTAGATTTTTACATGCCGAGTTGCCAGCCTTGACCCATGACCTTCAACGAAGGTACGCCCATTCACGCATGTCTCCACACAGAAGACGCTTTAGCTGAGAACTGAACAGGACAACATCTTACTGTGAGGTGACAATGCTACAGCAGCACCACCACCGAGATAAAATGAGCAAAATGTGGAATAGTCTATTCACAAAAAATGTTCATATTCATGCAGTGTTGTATATCATTTGTGCCACTTCAAACAAAATTATTACTCATCTGTATATAAAGTTTGTAACTGGGTGAAAGCATATCAAATATATCACATTGTAAGTATAGATTTAAAACATGATAGTCCCAGAGCTTATCTCAGTTGACGTTTCTTTAGGGCTGGTATTAGTGAAGTATTGGTATACAATCCTGATGGTTCAATGAAAACATATCAATATTACCAGCATATCAAATATATCAGATTATAAGACTAGATTTAGGACAGGATGATTTGTATCTCTTTTCATCTACGTTCCAATAACCAATCAAAGTTCTTCTTTAACATTTACAGTCCAATCAAAAAACAATCTATATAGTCCTCGTTCTTAAGACTTCTGGCAGCAATAAAATAAAAATAGTTTGCTTTAACCCAGATCTTATCCCAGCTATCATTGCTTGAGAGCTGATTTTGATAAAAAGGGCTTAGTCCTGGTAGATATCTATCTTTTTCCAAACTCATTCCATCTCGTAAAATAAACATCAGCCCTGGCACCACAATGCCCACACAATGTTCTCAATATGTCGTATTATGCAGGGGGAGGGGCCAGCAAGGACTAAGTCTAAAGCACCAAATTTCTTGCAAATCAGAAATTTGCAAAATAAATTTTGTATTACATACCCACGAAGAATAGTGTCAAATGTGTGTAGCAATCCTATATGTCAGTATTTTCTGTGTTCAAAACATTTCAGTCAGTCTTAGGACTTGTCTTTTTTCAGGGCTATATGTTCATCTACACATAGAACTATTTTTTCTGTATACAGTCATTGCTTGCATGAATGACAACAAAGTAGACAGTTGCATTAATGAGATGGCAGCATTAAATAATAGTTTACACACAGCAGTCACAAGTAATATGTCATACCTGTAAAAAGAATAACAAGCTCCATGGTTTAATTAAATATTGTCATTCTCTCAGAGGTGTCAGATAATATGCTGATGCTTTGCTGAATAAATTACACACATGTCATGATACAAAAACATATTGCTGTCTCTGTCTCCCTGGTTACCCATCCACCCATTTCATTCTCTGCTGATAACATGAACTGTTTATCAATGTGAGGATGATGTAATCCTTGTTGAAGTCAAAGGTAATCACGCTAATGCATATCTGTCTTATTACACATGATGGAATGCCACTCTGCAAGGGCATCTGATAAATGGAAGAGCATTGCTCTGCTTACTAAACATATAGTAATTCTGTGTCCCACTGAGCATTTCAGTAGTGTAGCACAAATACACTGAAAATGACTATACATGCAGAAACCCTGTACTGATAAGGTAGTGAACAGCTTTGAACAATTCTGCAACAAGTCTTTGGTTTATTAATTAATTACTTTTTATTGGGGACTGGAGTATGATTACTTATATACTGTAAAAGGCTGTGTGTGGCAACCTCACACACATATGGCAGATGAGCAGTCTTGATGTTTCCATGGTAACATACTTTAAGCTTTGCACTTGAGATTCATGGTATAGACTAAAATCAGTTAATTAGACAACTCCCTTGTTGTATACAATTACATACAGTCTGTTTATAATTTTCTCTCTCTCTTTCTGGTCTGTTTTTCACATGTACTGTAATAGGAGCATGCTGCAATAAAAATAAATAGTAATGGCCCCTCCCCCAGCACATGCACACACACACACACACACACACACACACACACACACACACACACACACACACACACACACACACACACACACACACACATTTTACCTGGCATTTTATCTCTGCCTATTTTACAGCTACACAATGCCTACTTCTGTATTTCAGAAACTGCAATAGAATAACTGTACATATGACACATAGACTACACATGATAGCTTGTACAATAGAAAAACCTCATTAGTGCTCAGAAAATGGCACAGTGTCTTAGAAGAACATAAGAACATCTTTTTTTTTTAATTTAGAATCTACCAAGCATCTGGGAGTAAATGTGATTATTACAGGATACATCTCACACCCACCTTCATGGAGGCTCTCAATAGAAATCTATCCAAACAGCAGAGACCTCCAAGGCAGAAACGCACTTGACCACCACAACACAGCACAAACCACAAGACACATAGCTCACCTACACAGTGTGCCCCTCAACCTAAGCCCCTAAGGCAAAACAGCTTGCCCAATACAATAATCATAGGTAATAGTGAGGGACACTGATGTCCCACTCACTAGGTTGAATAAGGCGAAGGTAATAGTCAGCTGTCTATCAGGTGCCAGAATATGACACATAACACAGGCACTCAGGTCACACCACAATAAGTACAAGTATGACTCTGTCATTGTCCATGTGGGTGTGAATGACCTGAGATGCACCTCCCTGGACTACATGAAAAGAGACTTTGTGGAGCTCTCAGATTATGTGGGCCAGGCAGGTATGACCCTAGCCCTGAACAGCATCCTACCATCACCCAGAATGATACCACAGTACAAACAGAAAATTATTGACTTCAACAATTGGGTTAGTTTCTGGTGTCATTCTAAGGGGATCCATTATCTGACTTTTTGGGATGACATGATTGACAGACCTCGATGCTTTGCCAGAGATGGCCTGCATCTGTCACCCCTGGGTTTCTGAGTACTGGCTAAGGCTCTTGCCACCCCTACAGTGCCTTTTTTAGGTGGTGTTCCAAAGACCAGATTACCACCATAACAGCTATAAATAAATGCAATTTGAGGGTCATGGTATTCAATGCTAGAAGTCTAAATCTCAAGATGCACTCGCTCGAAGCACTCCTCAAAATGGAGAACATCGACATTTGTGCTGTAACGGAGACCTGGTTTAAAGCATCAGAAAGCACCCCTGCGCTACCAGGCTATAACTCATTTGACACCTTTTGGCCCTAGAACATGGACCAAAGCTCCAAAGGCGGTGGTATTTCCATATTCGTAAAGGATATGCACACCTCCAGACTAGTAGCCCAGCATAACGCATCTGAGATACTCCAGGTACAACTAACATTGGGTAAGACGGCGATCCAGGTCATAGCTTGCTATAGGTCCCCAACCATGTCCCAAGCCTCTCACTCCACATTCCTAAGCACCCTGGAAACTATTAAGATCCAACCCAACACTTTCATACTAGGTGACTTCAAATACCCCTCCATCAGCTGGGAAAACTACTCATGCACCAATGCACTGGCCCAACGCTTCCTGGAATTCATCAATTCCAATACCCTGGACCAGCTTATTCCTGCCCCCACTAGAGGAAGCAACATCCTTGACCTGGTTATTACTAACATGGGCAACCGTTGCTCTAAACCAATAGTCAGTTCCTCCCTGGTTAGATCCAACCACAAACTAATCACCATGGAAATCCGCATCTCTCCCACACACCCTACAAAGGTATCCACCATGAAAAACTTCTCCAAAGCTGACTTTGGACTCCTAAAACCAGAGGTGGCTAACTTTATGGCACCCATGCCAGTGGAAAATAGCTGCATGACTGCTGAATCATACACCAGTTCATTGTACAAACACGTACAT
This sequence comes from Protopterus annectens, assembly GCF_019279795.1. Taxonomy (NCBI): domain Eukaryota; kingdom Metazoa; phylum Chordata; order Ceratodontiformes; family Protopteridae; genus Protopterus; species Protopterus annectens. The sequence goes on from NC_056745.1 coordinate 840,478,513, forward strand.
AAATGCATGGAAATAGCCATACCCAACAGAACCAAGATGCTCTCCTCCAAAAAAAAGGAAGCCAGTCTGCTGGTCCCCTGCCATTAATAAACTCTACAACAGAAGGATGAAACTGTTGAAGAAAAACGTGAAGTCCCAAGACTGGAACAATTCCCTTATTAGCCTCAACAAAAAGTTGAGATCCCTCATCAAAACCTCCAAAGCCAGCTATGAAGGCAGAATTGTGGCAGACACTAAAAACAACCACAAAACCTTCTATAGTTATATCAAGAATCTCCATGGCAATACCCAGATTTGTTCTGAGTTACTGCACAATGGTACTTCCTATACTGAGCCAACAGATATTGCCAACATACTGGCTGACAGACTGAGTGCCAACTTTATCCCTCTCTCCACCCTAAAGGACCAATCTCAATACCGGAAGGATGTCAGGTACTCAACATTACTGCAGCACAGGTTAAAGCTGCATTGTCTAAGGCCAAGGATACAGTTTTCATGGGACCCAAAAATATCCCTGGCTGTGTTCTACATGAATTACAAAGGGAACTGGCATCACATCTGTGTGCTCTGTTCACTCACTGCCTCACCTCAGGCTTTGTCCCTAATGAATGGCACACTGCTACAGTCATCCCTCTCCATAAAGGAGGAGCGACTACAGACCCTGGAAATAATCACCCCATTAGTCTGACAAGTCTGATATGTAAGGCTATGAAGCGCATCATCATGGCCCTAATTAACAAGGATATAGGGAATCTCCAAACTCTAGATCCCACACAATTTGGTTTTGTGAAAGGTAGATCATGCCTGGTCAATCTGGTTGACTTTGAGTCAAGCACCAGAGTGGTGGATGAAGGTAAGACAGTTCATACAGCCTACCTCAATCTGGCCAAGGCATTTGATACCATTTCTCACTCAGGAATTATTGATAAACTCAGCAAACTAAGCATCAACCCCTATATCGTTAGGTGGGTTGCAAATTGGCTCACAGATAGAACCCACAGTGTGAAAGTAGTGGACTCCAAGTCAGACTGCTGACCAGTCATGAGTGGAATCCCACAGGGATCAGTCCTGGGTCCTCTCCTGTCTGATATCTACTTCTCAGAAGATTCTCAGACAACTACAAGCTGGGAGCCATTATTAACTCCCCAAGTGATGCAGACATACTACAGAAAGGCCTCACTTAGACAATGACTGGTGTCAAAACCATGACCTTAAGCTTAATGCCAAAAAATGCGTCATCATCCCCTTTGGGAAAAACTCAGTTCCCACTAATTAGCACATCGATGGGAGCCCACTGAACACTGAAGGTGTTATAAGAGATCTGGGGACACAGGTTGACAGCAACCTCTCCTTTGACCACCACATTGTCACTGTGGTCAGAAAGTCCTTCAATGTGGCACCTCTCATTACCAAGGGTTTTGCATCCAGGAAGAAAGAGGTCATCATTTCTCTCTACTCTTCCCTCATTAGACCAATCATAGATTATAATGCCCCATTTGGCATGTACCTCACTAGACACCTGCAACAGCTGGAGACACCTCAAAAGTGCCTCATGAAGATAATCCTAGGCCTTAAACACATGTCCTACATGGACAGACTCAAATAAATCCAGCTATTCTCTATCTCATATCGTCTACTAAGAGGCGATCTCTGCTTGACTTACAAAACCATGTCTGACCCAGCTCTGTTAGAAATGTTACATCTAAAGAAATCCCAATCCCTCTGCACCACACACTGCAGAGACCTCAACCTCATTACCACAATCAACAGAACATGCTGGAGGGGCAGGTTCATAACCCAGAGACTACCCATGCTCTGGAATAGTCTTTACATACATGTCAATCAGAGCACCTCACTAGCCCTATTCAAGCAACATCTTGATGAGTGGGTGGGAAATAGAAAGTTCACCTTGGGGGTCACTCCAGTGGCTTTACTTGATAGAGGCACTGGGAACTAACGATGGGCGGCACAATACCAGGGCACGTCTATGGGCTAGGCTTGTAAAGGGCCCAGGGCCATTAGCCTAGTACACACCTATGAAACTATGAATAAGGTGACTTTAGTAATAAATTGTTCAAGTGACTTTGCATATTTTGCTTCGTAAGCATTTGTGACTGCCTCTGTGTATTTTTATTTGGTGATGATGATGATGATGATAACAATAATAATAGTAATAATAATAATAATAATAACACCCATTTGTTAACCTAGTAGGCCCACTGGACACACAGTCCCTTTTTAGGGACAACAGAGGAGCAACATCAGATTAAATGACTTGCTAAGTGTCACAGAGTAGGCAAATGAAGGCTGAGTGTTTCATGAAGTTGCCACCATACTCTTTAGAATATGATTAAGCACTGAGAGAAGAATGCATGGTATAGTGTGTCAGAGCATTTACATCTAATGGCTTAAATTTTCTTTGTTCCCCTTAAAAAAGACTGCCATTTTATTGGTGTGGTAAACCCTAATGAACATGGTCCAACATACACTACAGACACACTATCTCATGACAAAGGGTATTTCAACAAAAAGCCTGAGTATACTCACAGATGTGGGCTGGTACACTGAATGAATTTGTGTGGAGATTAAAGGTCCCAGCATTCCTTGGGGTACTCAGCATGCTTCTTCCTCATCCACTGATCTATGGGTACAGTGGAATGATGTGTGCCATACTCAGATATTGTGAAATGTTGACAATATGTTCATGTTCAATGTGCTACCAAAGTCTCATGAATCTGAGTTAGGATAGACCGAACTTAAGTTAGGTGGTTACAAAACTGTGCATTTTATCTTTGCTACTCCTTTTCATGCTAGAAGCATCGTCATCATACTAGAAAGCTGGAAGTCCCTCCATAAACATAGATGTGTATTCCTACGAGAGCAGAAGAGCAATGTTTCAGAGGTTTCAGAACAGAAACAAATTTAAACTCTTAAGTATGTAAAAATATATCAAAACTAATCAGTTACAAAATGGTTGTCCATTTGCTTTGAACTGGAAGAGAACCTATGAGTCTCAAGACCAGTCCGGACAGTGTACACTGGATCGAGTACCTTATGGGTGACTGTCTACTCTGTGTTTCACAAAACTGCAGCACCTAGTGAAGTACAAATGCATTTATCACTCTACGATTCTCAAATAGGTAAAGAAGGCTACGGTGGCAGGTATGGTATCTGAGTTATGACCATGTCTTTCAGATAAAGATGAAATTACTGTAGGAAAATAGAGTTTTTGCTTGATATCTCCATTACATTTATGGCAACCTTACACTTAACAGAAACCAAGTCCTGGTAGCTCAGAGCCAAGTTTCAGGCACCTAACTCAGAACCTTACACAATCAGATGGCAGGTCACTTTTGCCACTGAGGAAATTCCTTATTCAAAAAGAAAAAAAAACAAATGCAAATAAAGGAACAAACAAACCAACAAATATTTGGTCATAGCAAGAAAAGTAGACTTGGCTATTAGACTCACTAAACAAGTCAGCTCTGTTACAAAATAGCTTGTATGAATTGCATTAAGAGGCTAGAGACAATGAGAAATTCCATGATATAATAACTTACGTGAACAGCAATTAACAGAGCAGAGGAAATACAAATTATTTTCAGAGGACATACCTATAGGGATCTACGATATGTGCTACCTTTCTTCCTGTTGTGACTTTGAAATAGCAACTGCTCAGTTATTGCAGTCTCAAGGACCAAATCAGGTTAAGTGTTGTATTAGATACTTCTCCCTACATCTTTCAAAATGGAAACGGGGGATGCCAAGTCATTATTTATATAGCCAAAAATTGCTAAGATGCCCCTTTTCGCCACTTGTGAAGGAAAGAATAGTGAACTGCTAAAGTAATTTGACTCAACAGTTAAGTTACCATGGCACAATTGAATTTCGATGACCAAAATGAAGGTATTACATAATTTGGAAGGGAAACACTTGTTAAGCTGTAATGACTGCCCTGACATGCAGAGCAATGGCTTTTGGCAGAAACAATAAAAACTTAAACTAATGTGGGAAACAACCTTAATGACGCAGGTTTTGTGGACTACAGTGGTAATACCGTCCAAAGAACTTGGAAACTCCATTTTCTGGAGCATGGAGTCTTTGCTGCATCACAAAAATCTGTTATTGCCATAACCTCCATAAATGAATTTTTGTTGGTGCACAGATAATTTTGTTTAAAAATGCAAAAAAAACAGAATTACTCTGCATGTAGTAAAGTAGCCATGGTGATGGGACCTGGAATTCATAGATGGTGATGAGATGCAACTGATCTGTTACATAAGAAAGTGAAGATTCTGTATGAAAGTGCTAGTGTAGGAGAATGAAGGAAAGGTTAAACCTTAGTAGAAATTAAACTTTTTTTCACCAGCTCACTTCCAGAGCATTATGGAACTTTCATATAATATAGGGGATTTGTTTGGTATTCTGTTACAGCTGATCCTAAATAATAAAGTCTCTGTATAGATTCTCTCAGCATGACAAATGGAATTTATATGCTAATTAAAAGTATTTGATGTCTCTCTTTCATATAAAAGGTTCTTGCAATTCCCTCTTACTCAGATTTGCAAAGCTGTGCCATTTTGACATGTAGAATTTCAGAGAAAGAATATAAACAGAATAGAACTTGGCAGGATCATACAGGTTCACATAAATAAAATAATTTACATAAGAAAAACAGACATGACTCAAATTAGAAGTGTTGAATCTCTTTTTGCCAACTTACAAAGAAGAAAAACAAGAATATATTACTTTGACAAGATGAACTATAGACATGACCAGGCCCAGAGAGGGATGTGGGAGTTGTAAGGTGATAGTAATCAAATCTTAATTATAAGAAGAATCAGATTCCATTACATTGGTATTGTCCTGTTGCTCTTGAATAAATAACATGTGTTCTAGCAAGAAGCAGGAAGCAGCAAGAATGGGTTGTTTGGAATATCATGGCCTATACCTTACCACTAGAAAAATGACCAAATATGGCTTTGGAGGCATTGCAGACAGACAGTTTAATGTTTGGTAAAGCCTGACAGGGAGACCCAAGTGTGTGTTGCAGAACTGTTCAATGTTCACATTATTTCACTCTACCCAGAAGGTCAACACTACTTTGGTAGACTATGATTTGCTGTCAAGTGATGGTGGAATGTTGCCTCTAATGTACGTAGGTATCCAAGATGGCTCTTTCGATGCCTGGCAGTTGCCAGACCAACTAATGTTTTTATAGGTGACAAAATACTGTCCAACTTCCTGGATTATTTTGTCTACTGAATGCATATTTGAAATATCCCCTTTCGTGTCCTAGGCAGAGAAGTTCTCACTGGGCTCTTGAGCAGAAACTAAGATGGCAACTTGATGGCCTGAAATTTGTAGATTTAGAATGAACTTTAGGAATTAAGGATTACTTCAGCTTAAAAATACTCCTGATTCATGGAAAAGGAAGTAGGATCGCGATACTTAAGAGGCTGTGAGTTTGCCACCTCTCCTGGATGACCCAATGGCTGTCACAAGCAGGGTCATTAGTGAAACCCAGAAAATGTGTATTGAGTTCACCTGTCTGAAGGAATCTTTGATCAAAGCATGAAGAACCAGGATAGGATACCAAGGCATGACAGTCAGTTGCTGCCAGAGAACCAGATGTTAATATTTTTGCTCTTGAAAGCCCAGGTGGTGGCTGAAACGGTTTCTTTCTGGATCAGACTGTTACCCGATTAACAAATAAACAAGCAATAAATAGTAGATAGCTAAATAGACGTGCATCATATCTGGGATGTTTTACAAAATTCCTGAGGCTCCAAGACAAATCTAAGTGCTTTTTCATTTATTTTCACTTGTTTTATTGCATTTACGCTTGCCTATCATTTTTATCTGTGCCTTACAGCTAATTTATCACATTTGCACTGTTTTAAAGCAATTTGCTAATTAACTGCATTTCATTACTGTTTAACTGTATTTCATTGCTATTTACTGCAATTCATTACTGTTTAACTGCATTTTACTGCATTTCATTACTGTTTCTGGCAGCTATCTTGTACTGGTAGAGGCCTATCTTCTCTGCTAGTGAGAGCAGCAGGGCTGCCTGGACCTTGTCTGGCACAAGCTGATTGGTAAAGAGAGCAGGGGTTAGCAGGATTGGCTAGATTTCTGTGTTACTAGCATTTTCTATTTTTGTGGTATTTAAACCCTGTATTTGAACTGGTTTGGGCTTGTTTGTGCGTGGTACACCACAGCTACACTGTTTTAACCCATTGCAAGATATTCCAGCTACAAATTTTTCCTTAGTAGCACTTGTGTGATCACCTAGTAGTACTCATCTTAGACCTTCCACCCTTTACCCTCTTAGTTCTCTCTGGCCTCTCTCCCTTAGATTATGACAAATATGGCTGGACTATTTCCTACAGTTTTTCCTGCCAGTCTGGTTGATATGGGCATCCTGAGACAGTGTAGCAACTGCCTCATGCACACGGACAACTCTCTACTACTACCACTTAGGAACACAATTTGTAAGAGATGCAATTACATTAAGAACTTAGAGTCTATGCTCTCTCTCTCTCACAAGCCAGTATATCTGGTGCTGAGAAGGCTGTCGACACAAACACCACACCTGAAACACCATCCACAACTACACAACACACACACACATATGCGGAGGTCCTCAATAAAAATATACCCAAACAAAAGAGACCCCTGAGGCAAAAACACATGCAAACTCCATAGCCCACCACAACACACACCACACATAATCCACACACCTGTGTATCACAGCCATTAAGGCCTAACCATAAACCCAACATATTAGTCAAAGGAGACTCCAGTGTGAGACACACGGATGTGCCCCTCACTAGGCTGGATAAGGAGAAAGTCACAGTTAGTTGTTTGTCAGGTGCCAGAATCCACCACATCACACATGCACTCAAGTCTCTCAACAACAGCTACTGTTATGACTCTGTCATAGTCCCTGTTGGTGTGAATGACTTGAGCTGTATCTCCCTGGACTATATGAAGAGAGACATGATCAAGCTTGTTGAATATGTCTCCCAGGCAGGTATGTCTCTAGCCTTAAGTAGCATTCTACCATCACCCAGAATGATGCCTCAATACAAACAGAAAATGATTGACTTTAACAATTATCTTAGTTCCTGGTGTCATTCCAAGGGGATCCAGTACCTGACAGCCTGGGAAGACATGATTGACAGACCAAGATGCTTTGCCTGAGATGGCCTACATCTGTCTACCTTGGACTTCAGGCTTCTGGCAAAAGCTCTTGCCTCCTCCATAGTGCCTTTTTAGGCAATGCATGAGATCAAAACTACCAACATGACAATGTCATCAATATGCAAACTAAAGGTCATGCTGCTAAATGCAGTGACGGCTGGTGACTTCAAATCACAGGGGGGCTGCAGGAGACAGCTGAATGGGTGGGGTCAAGGGGAAGGGGTGTGGTCAACTAGAAAGGGGAGGAGCTATGCACAAAACCACAAAAACTACCTTTAATTAAATACGCTGCCCTGGGTGGCAAACCATCATTATGAAAGTCGAATCAAGACAAAAATAAGTGTAGAAGAATAAAAATATTTCAATGCATTGGCTGCATGACAGCTTACTTAATATCTAGATGGAAACAAAAGGTTGTGAGGCATGAAAAAATAAATTACTTTTTAAATACATTACTGGAATGCCAGTCAAACTCAAGTACAAGAAAAACCAGAAGCACTCAACTCAAACCACTTCTCCTTGCACTGTAGTTCTAATTATAATATATTCAGCTTTATTAAAGTACCAAGTAACATGCTGAAAGTAGAAATCTCTGTGATGCCCCCACTTGTAAAAATGTTTCTTATCCAAAAAAGACCTGCTGCCTGACAACTTGTTTCATGGGGAAAACATGATCAAAGTAAAAAATGAAAAGCAAACAAGAAACAAGCTCAAGATACATTGCTTAAAGGATTACTGTACAGGTTATGGACCACACATGATTGGCATTCTGTTTAGTTTACGGGTAAAGTCTGTAGAGATTACTGGAAGTCTCCAACAAGTGTAATGAGCTTTTTAAAATAATGGAATCCTGTCCTTTAATACCCAAGGCTTATACATTATCTAGTCAAGTATTCTCTACATGGCAACAACAGAAAGGCTTTCAATGTTGGCAATTCTTTAACAGTATGCTTATTAAAGCTTACTTGCATCTTACGATCTCAGACAAGCGTACCTTATGGTCATTAAAGCATTGCTACTTAAACACAGAGCAACAGGCACTTTGAGTAATAAGCATAAATCTGAGTAATAAGCATAAATCAACAGTACAAAAATATGACAGAAACCAGACCATTCTGCAAAATCAAGGACAGATGAAAAGCCACTGTAGTACTTATGCAGTGTGTCCTCCCCATCTAAGGTAGACACAACTACTCCTTGCCTTGCTTGGACACATCCAGAGTCACTACATGGGGGAGTGGGGTGCAACAAGTATATCACAATTTGAAATGTCTCTGGCTGACTGTGATGGCCCTGACACATTTGTCATACCTCTCAACCTCAAGAGCAAGAAATCTGGACAAAGCCATACACAGAAGTGGGACAAAGGCCCAAAAATAAGGCCAATTTTTAAATACTGCTCTAATAAACTTAGAAAGATAATAGAATAGGTCTTGCATTAGTATGAATTTTCTGAAGGGTATAAAATCTGAAACTCAAATGTCTGTCATTTTCTAACTTCAGTCTTTAGTGATTTGTCACTAATTTGCCAAAACACACAATTTTATGAAAAATGGACCAAAAATGTGATGCAAAAATATAAAATAGACACACAATACAGCTGAGAACCTGCCAAGGAAGGGACACTTTAATATTAGTACTGCCTACCTTGAGCAGCTGACAAAATAAAAGAATCTACATGCATTTCAACTAAGTAATCTATAACTTTGATTATTACAGTTATTTCTTAATTGTAAACCCTCCATGTTTTCTTCCAAAATTGCTATTTTGCGGAGAGATTATTAGGGGAAGAGCAACATTTTGAGCCAAAAATCGGGGACAGTTGAGAGGTTGGCTATGCCTAATTCTATAAAGCAATTTATTTGCATGTACCTCTCAACCTGTTAATGCAGTACATCTGAACAAGGCCAAATATATTGGGGGCACATATAAACAGTACTAAAAATTGCTCTTGTATAAATTGAGACATTTGATAGAACAGCTCTTACTTTAACATACATTTTTCTGAAGGTCATGAAGTCTGAAACTCAGTGTATCATTATTTAGTGACTTAATTCCTAAATGATTTGCCAGAAAACTACAAATTTTATGAAGAACAAACCAAAAATAAGAAGCAAAAATCTATTCATTCTTTGAAAATCTGGACAGTTGGGAGGTATAGTTCAGCTGGGCCTGTCTGAGTTTGCTGCCCTTCCCCCCTGACAAAATCATGGTTGAATGGAGCCTCTGCAGCCATTCCAATGAACCATTACTTGGCTATTTCACTCCATTTACCATAAACACTAATGTGCATACTGCTTTACTTCTATGATGAGTTGGACTTCATTTGAAAGTTTTATTTTGTATTTTACAGCACAAACACTAAGTCATCTGCTAAACAAAGCAATGCAGGCTCACAATGAAAACTTAGCATTAAACCTTCTCTGCCCTTGAAACTCACATTCATTGAAACAGCATTGAAACCCACATTCAAAGAAAATACATTTTGCCAGTGGCAGATAAAGATTACTTTTGGGCTGTTTTCAAATCATAGGCCCCTCGCATATGAAACATACATGTGCTCTTTGATACACCTTCCTCATTGTACTAAAATTATATTCCTTGTACAATACAGTACAGTTGTTAGAGGGTGTTTTAAATTTGTTTTGAACATTTTTCCAGTAAGCAATGAAACAAAACGTATGCACCCATAATGGCAAAACTGCCCAGTTGAGAACATTTATCATAAAAAAGTCTACTCAGACTTTCACAGTCCACCATTATTAGTAAATATACACAATTCTACAGTCCACCATTATTAGTAAATATGCACAATTCTACAGTCCACCATTATCAGTAAATATGCACAATTCTACAGTCCACCTTTATCAGTAAATATGCACAATCTCTGAAGTAAAAGTCATCTAAATAATTCCACATTAAAGAAATCTGTAACTAATGAAGAGGTTGCTGCTAGCAATCACCTTTATATTTCATGGTTTCATCGAAAAATAAAGTGTCTGTTGCCCCTCAGGAATAAATTGCCTATATTACATTAAAATATGATAAGCTAGGAATAATATTGCAGGAGGAAATGGATGGCAAACTGATAACAGACTCATAGTATCTTCACCAAGGAGAACATTCTCAGTACGGCAGCATCCACCCCTTGGGGGAGTAGAACCCACAGCCTTCTGCATCAAAAGCAAGTATACAACCTGTTGTGCTATAGTATTAACACGAAAAACAGCACTCAACTTCTGTTCCCCTGCAGCTCTCAGCTCCTTGTAAAATCTACTCAGTACTCAACTGCATCTCAACTTCACAGCACAAGAAAACTGGAAAAGGCCAAAATGTATTTGGGGGGGGGGGGTCAAAAGCCCAAAAACCAGGGACACATTAAACATTGCTTGTATAATCTTGGAAAGTTGCTAGAATAAAATGTTGTGGTACCACAATACATTTTACTGCCAAAGTCCCTGAGCAAAACAGTCAAAGTAACATACCACTACGCCACATCAGCTGCTTTGTAAAAGAGAGGAAGACTGAAACTTAAATGGCTATCATTTAGTGAATTCAGTTCTCACCATAGCTGTCAACCTCTTAGTACAAAACACCTGGACAAACCCAGTAATGAGGGAATACAGCCCTCAAACATATTCAGTGAATTCAGTTCTTGCCATAGCGGTCAACCTTAGCACAAAAACCTGGACGAAGCCAATAATGGGGGAATACAGTCCCAAAAATAGGGACAAATTTAAAATATTCATCTTATAAACTTAGAAAATTGCTAGAAAAAAAAGGTTGTGTTACTATGTATTCTGAAGAACATGAAGTCTGAAATTCAAATGCCTGTCAATTTTACTGCTGACAGAACAAAAACAATTTTCAGCAGAGACCCAGGGATTAATACTGCAGACACGTCTTTGTAAAATGACAGGGCACCAGAGCAAATCCACACAAACACAGGGAGGAGATGCAGACTCCACACAGAAGGCACCCCAGCCAAGAATCAAACCAGAAAACCTATAGCTGTGAGGCAACAATACTACCACTGCACCATCAAATATGCAAGGGATTAAACATTCAGAAACCTGAAGTCTGAAATTCAAATGCCTGTCAATTTTATTTAACATTTGTTAATCAGGACAGTTTGGCTTGGAACAAAAAAAAACAATTCTCAGCAGAGGCCCAGGAAGAAATAATGCAGACATGTCTTTGTAACATGGGAGGACACAAAAGCAAACCCACACAAACACAAGGAGAAGATACAGACCCCCCCCACAAAGAAGGCACCCCAGAACCAAACCCAAGAACCTATAGCTATGAGGTATCAATGCTACCACTGCACCATCAAATTTCAAGCATTGCAATATTTAAAAACCACAGATATTATGAGGAATAGATCAGATCAAATATGAGGCAAAACTCTGCAATTTCTTTACAAATGGTGGTGGGTAGGGAATTCAGGTCTTTAACACCTGCATACAAGGTACAGGGTTCAAGCCTGAGATATTCCCTACCACACCACCATGAGTCTAATCACCAGTACATCCCACCTGAGGCATTTTCACACACACACACACACACACACATGGTCCTGAACCACACACTCCATGTCCTGTAGTAAATGCAAAACCACACACACACTCCATGTCCTGTAGTAAATGCAAAACCACACACACACTCCATGTCCTGTGGTAAATGCAAAACCACACACACACTCCATGTCCTGTAGTAAATGCAAAACCACACACACACTCCACTTACCTGGTCCTGTAGTAAATCCCTGTCTATAAAACCACCATACATCCAGTAAGTAAATCCCGTGCAAATCTGACCCTGCCCGTCGCGAACTCTACTCCAATCCAGATCCTTACCTTGCCCGTCGCGAGATCTTCCCCTGCAGCAAAATCCGATCCTTCCCCTGACTGCCGACATTGCAGTCCGACCCCGATGCGTTTCCCCAGGCAGTCTATGCAGTTTAAAACTGCATAGACTTGTGGGAGCGCTCCTGTCCATGATCCTCAATCAGGACTGCCGTGCGCATGCTCCATGCACTAGACTGTCTCAGCAGCAGTACGCATGCGCGAAGTCTGCAAAATTTAAACTTTTTTTTTTCGTTTTATTTTTTATTTTATCTGTACTTTCAGGTTGAGGGGGCTGCAGACCGGCAGTCCGATAGCACGGGCCGCCCCTGGCTAAATGCTAGGAGTCTAAACATGACCTGCACTCATTACAAACATTCTTAACCCTGGAAGATGCTGTCATTTGTGCATTCACAGAAACCTCTTTCAAAGCTGTGAATAGCACCCCAGCCATACCAGGTTACTCATCCTATCATGCATTCAGACCCCAATCCGTGGGCAGCAAAGCAAAAGGAGGTGGAGCTTCAATATATATTAAAGACATACACACCCCCAGGCTGGTCAAACAATATGACGCACAGGAGACACTCCAGATGCAGTTAACCATTGACAAGATCCCTATTCAAATCCTACAGGCTCCCAACATTGACTCAAGATGCCCATTCCACCTTTCTGGACCTCTTTTAATCTATCAGGAATCAACCCTTTACCCTGATCCTGGGTGACTTTAATTATCCAACCATAGATTGAAAGAACTACTCATGCCAAAACACAAATGCCCAGAGATTCCTTGTTTTCATCAATGCAAATGCCTTAGACCAGTTGGGTGACACCCCCACAAGAGGTGATAATATCTTGGACTTGGTAAGATCCGACCACAAAATGGTCACTTCGGAAGTCAACATCTCCGCCGCCCCCCCCCCTACTGCTAGGGTCAAACATAAAAACTTCTCCAAAGCTGATTACAACCTCCTGAGGGAAGGTATAAACAGCTTCACAGCCCCCTCCCCCTCCATAGGAACTGGTGCAAATATCCAAACCTACACCAAAGCACTACATGAGCATTTATATAGCTGTATAGAATCAGGAATACCTGACCGGACAAAATCATCCTTCTCAATGAAGAGTAAACCTGTCTGGTAGACATCTGCAATAAATAAACTCTATCTTCTTCTGGCTTTTCCTGGTTAGGGGTTGCCACAGCAGATCACCTGTCTGCTTATGATTGGTAGTGGAGTTTAATGGTGATGAGTTGCCAGCCCAGCACCCAACCTTCCACAGAAGGCACACACACATGCCTAGGGCCAATTTAGAGTGTCCAATCCACCTACAACATGTCTTTGGGAGGAAACTGGAGGAAACCCACATGACCACAGGGAGGGCATGCAGACTCTGCACAGAAGGCATCCCAGCTGAGAATCGAACCAGAGAACCTCTTGCTGTGAGGCAGCAATGCTAACCACTGCACCGCTGTGGCCACCCTAATAAATAAACTCTATAATAAAAGGAAAAAAAAATTGCAGTCCAGGACCAAGAAGGCACAATCTCAGCAATCTCTCCTAGAGCACTAGTGAAATCCTGCAAAGCAAACTTCGAGTCTAAACTGGCCACATCTACTAAAGACAATCATAAGGCCTTCTTCAAATATCTCTGCAGTCTCAAAGGAAGCACTCAGATCTGCTCAGAACTGGTGCTCAAGGACACCACATACACAAATGTGGTAGATATAACCAACCTGCTGGCAGACAGGCTCAGCAAAAACTTCACCCCTCTGTCCCCTAATCAGTAAAGGAAGACATCCCCAGCACCTGCCCCCTCCCCTTATCCCTAGGGAGCAAGTCATCACTGCCCTCTCAAAGGCAAAAAATACAGTCTCCATGGGACCCAATAACATCCCAGGCTGCATTCTACATGAACTCAGGCAGGAACTTGCAGCACTGTTAGGTACCCTATTCAGCCAAAGCCTGAGTACTGGCTTCATCCCAGCCAAGTGGAGGACAGCTGCTGCTGGTGTTTATGTGCAACATTAGCTGGGTATAGTAGGGTATGGGCTAGTTAATTGATTAGGTTTAATTGTTTTTAGGCAATTACATTTTTAATTGACTGGATGTATATTTAAATGTGTTTGTGGTAGTGGTTCAACCATTCTGATGAAGTCCGAGTCTTGGGACGAAACCTAGGTTATTGGTGAACCGTGTTTGCTGTGGTGCTGTTGACAATAAATTCGTTTTTGGCGTGGACTTCGTTTCATTTACTTTGGTTGTGTTCGTAGGTTCCTGGTTAACAGCCGCTGTCATCCCTTTGCGCAATGGTGGAGTGTCCACCGATCCAGGAAATTATAGATCCATCAGTCTAACTAGCCTGATCTGCAAGGTCATGGAACATGTTATCATGGAACTCATTAAAAAGGACATTGGCAACCTCCAAACACGTGATCCCCCACAGTTTGGTTTCGTCAAGGGGAGGTCATGCCTGTTAAATTTGGTCAACTTCTTTGAGACAGTCACTAAAGCCATGGACGAGCGGAAGACGGTGCACATCACCTACCTTGACCTGACCAAAGCCTTTGGTACTATTCCCCACTCAGGTATAATAGATAAACACTCTCAACTCGGCAGCAATCCATATATTACCAGATAGGTAGCAAACTGGCTCACTGATAAAACCCACCTAGTCAAGATAGGGGAAACAACCTCAAGCAATAGACCAGTAATGAGCGGTGTACCCCAGGGATTGGTCTTGGGGCCTCTGTTGTTTGGGATATACTTTTCTGAGGTGCAGGTCAAAACCAGTGGGCTATGGCTGACCAAATTTGCAGATGACTGCAAGTTGGGCACTGTCAACAATTACCCTAGTGATGTTTACATTCTCCAAGAGGGTCTCACCCAAACAAATAACTGCTGCCAGAAACATGGCCTCAAACTGTATGCCAAAAAATGCATCATCATCCCCTTTGGGGAGAGTGATGTCCCCACAAATTATCACATTAATAACAAGGTCCTAAGCACACAATCAGTCGTGATGGACTTGGGCACCCAGGTTAATAGCAAACTGACTTTTGGCCACCATATTGCCACTGTTGTACAGAAAGCTTTCTACATGGCCTACCGTATTAGGAAAGGTATCTCATCTAGGGACAAGGAGGTCATAACATCCCTGTATTCTTCCCTTATAAGACCCATTACTGAGTACTACGCCCCCTTTCGGCATGTACCTCGCAAAGCACATGCAGCAGCTGGAGAGACCACAGAGGTTCCTCACCAGGAGAATCCAGGGCCTCAAACATCTACCCTACAAAGATAGGCCAATAGCCCTGTCCCTGTTCTCAGTCTCTTACAGAGTCCTTAGAGTTGACCTCTGTCTGGCATAGAAAGAATCTCAGACCCCACCTTGATGGGACTGCTGCATATCTGGAAGTCAAGCTCCACTCGAATAACCCACACAAGCAACCTCAACCTGGTCTGTGATATCAAAAGGACTTGTTGGCAGGACAGATTTTTGTTCCAGAGAGTCCCTCTTCTGTGGAATAGACTCCCGCTCCATGTCAAGCAGAGTACCTCATTAACCCTTTTTAAGCGCAACCTGGATAACTGGATGGGGAACAGAAAATACACCCCTGGGATTCCACCTGTGTTCCTGCTGGACAGGAGCATTGGGTGCTGACTTGTCAGAACATGGGCTAAATTCTTGGCTCGGCTTGTAAGGGCCTCAGGGCCAATAGCCTAGTAACTTCCTATGATTCTATGATCCTATGAAATACATATACATATAATTAATTAAATAAATAAATTAATAAATAGAAAATGTTATTTACTGCCTTTTAAGATCTTAGAACATTCATTAAGATTCTTGTCTATAGCCCCTTGTCTTGTAACCAGCAGTTAATGGTTCCACACTGATGAGTGTATGTCCTAACAGTGGAAATTTTTCTGGAATGTAGCATAAGAAACAGTCACTGACTCATACATTCCTGGTCATCATCCGAAGGGAGAATGTGTGAGGATGGAAAAGCTAACCCTGAAGAAAGTGTTCATAAATAAGAAACTGTTATTGCTACTAATAGTGTCAACTGTGTCTCTGGACCACTGTGGCTTTATTTGTACAATTCTTACTTTTTTTCCATTGTATGTTGTTGAATACTCTGATAATAAGAACAATATTAGAATAAAAAAATAGAAGTGCTTACAGATCCAGGCAAACAATAAAGGAATTGATACTAAGACCTGACTAGAGTGATAGCTGGATTTAAAAACTGAAAATTTCACACTGAAATGGTCTCTCCGGTAAAGTCTTCACAGACTGTACAGTTTTTGGAAGGCAGTCAGACGGAGGGACAGGGAAACCATAATGTGAAATAGTCAGAAAATATATACAGCTGTTTGAAAAATGTGAAGTTTTAAAGTAATAAAATTCCTTTAGATTTTATAAAATCAATTGACTGTTGTTAACTGCACAAATCTCAGTGTTGTCACTTGTCCAGAAGTGACAACAATCATCAGAGAAGTAACTAATATCCAAATTTCATCTAAAAAATGCAAAGCATACCAAAGTGGGTAAGATTATTGAGGCTGAAACTGCAGAGAATTATAGAAGAAATAGTGGCATAGTTGTACAGTTATTTTAAGACTGTCCAACAAATGTTGGTTAAGAAGGTACTCTTACAGTGATGCCATAATTATAGGTCCACCAGTTATAGCGTAGATATTTGTTTCTCCAGCACCCCGCAGCTGACAATCAGCTGCCATTAACTTTCTCTTTGGGCCTACCAAACCTGCCTTCGCTTCCCTGGGGTTCAACCTGACCCATATCCAAGACCAATAAGGAGACTGAGGAAGCTTGTGCAGTATCATAATGTTGTGGTGTGGTCTAACCCCCTCCCACACCACAGTTGCCATTGGGAGCTGCTTGCACATTTTGTGCATGTGCAATATACCAGCCAAAAGGTATAAGTTATATTGTAGATTTTTTCGAGTGAAGACTTGAAATCTTTTTGGTAATGGATCTTAGATTGAAGGTAAGTTTATTTCAAAGTCTACCAACAGAAACTTCTTACTTAGCATCAGCAAATTTATTCTGGATTTAGGAATGCTAATCAGTTTAAATATTCATTAACCAGGTAAGCCCAAAAGACACAGAATCCCTATTCATGGGCGATCAGGAAACAATGTCAGGTTCAGTGACTTGCTCAGTCACACACTAGGCAAAGGAAGGCTGAGAGGATCAAACACAGAACTGCAGCAGGGTTTAGGTCTAGCAGCATATAGTCTTAAACCTCTGTACCAAACAAAAGCTTATTAACAAAGCATAACTGCATTACAGATGGTTTGTGGCTGACTTCTAACCAGTACAGGTTACTTAATGGTATGTTCTGCCATGATGGCCTGTGGTTAATCTGGTTATTCTATTATATGCCTAGTTAAGTCTGTTTTAGCATGATGGTAATATTCCTTTGAAAATATGTACAGAGTACAAAATGGAGTAACTGGTTTGGAGTCTGACATGGCTCCAGCAATTCTAACCATGTGGGTTCTGTCCTTGAGCCAGTTTGCAATCCATCTAGTGACATAGGGGTTTATATTTAAGCTGGTGAGCTTATCTATAATGCCCGAGTGGGGTATTGTATCGAAGGCTTTTGCGAGGTCCAGGTAGGCTGTGTGGACCACCTTCCCCTCGTCAATGGCCTTGGTGACTGTTTCAAAGAAATCAACCAGGTTTAAGAGGCAGGATCTGCCCTTAACAAAGCCGAACTGGGTAGGATCCAGTGTCTGTAGGTCCCCAATATCTTTATTTATGAGGTCCATGATGATCCTTTCCATAGCTTTGCAGACCAAGCTAGTCAGGCTTATGGTGAGATAGTTTCCAGGATCCGTTGAGGCACCACCTTTATGGAGAGGAACCACTGTTGCTGTACGCCACTCTTTGGGCACATATCCTGTAGTAAGGCTGAGATTGAACAGTAGTTTTATGTTTGGGTTTAGCTCTTCTTGGAGTTCATGTAGGACGCAGCCTGGGACACCGTCTGGTCCCATTGATGCTGTGTTTTTTGCTTTGGAGAGGCAGCTCTTACCTGAGCATCTGAGATGTCAGGGGCAGCACTCTGCTGGGATAGATATTTGCCCTTTTGGTGGGAGTTTGTGCTGAACCTGTCAGCTAGGATGTTGGCAATGTCTGTGGGTTCAGTGTATTTTTGTCATTTTGGACTAATTCTGAGCATATCTGAGAATTACCACCCAGGTTCCTAACATAACTAAAGAAAGCCTTGTGATTATCCTTAGTGTCCTGTGCAATTTTTCTCTCGAAGCTGGCCTTAGACAATTTTATGAGTGCCTGTAGTTTTTTGCTAATACTGATCAGTGATGCCTTCCCATTTTGGGATTTTGCTCTATCATTTAGTAGCTTCCTCCTTCTATTGTATAGTTTGTTTATGGCTGGGGTCCACCAGACAGGACGTCTGCCTTTGGAGGATTGGGTCTTGGTTTTATTTGGGATCGCATGATCCATGCATTCCTGAAGGTGTTCATAGAATGCGTTTATAAAGGATTCTGCGGTCTGGGCCATATTTTCCACAGGCCTGGGGGCTTTGAAGGATTCCACCTCGGTTTTGAGGAGTGTGAAATTTGCTTTAGAGTAGTTTTTCTCTGTGGTTTTCTGGGCATTTTAACTAAATTACTTTGCATCTCTAACACTCTCTCCTTCGACACTAGCGCTAATTAACCAAACACTTTAGTATCTTCCACTTTCAGTAACACAGAAGTACAAGTCTACAAACTTATTAAAACATTTCGAACTTTGATTGTTCAGAGGTTACCTGCTTTCTAAGCTGTGTAAAAATGTTTGAACTTTGTAACAGTGTGTAAATAGATCTGTTTTGTACCTTATCTACATTATGGGAGCTTTTCTCCTTTGGCCTCTACTGAGAATGGGCATGCAATCCCAGTCAGACTTTCCTAGTAACCAAAAGCACATAAATAAATAAACTAAATAAACACCAAAGCTTTCCTTCTGGTTATGTGATGCAATTCTTTGTACACAGTTATAGAAATAAATGATAAAATGCTTTGTTATCCTGTTCTTATTAAGACAATGAAAGGATGATGGCCTGTGGTAGTGAAGTGATTAAGTGGTAGGAGCTGGTTAGTGCATTTCCAGAAATCCTTTTTACGATGGACCTTTTTTATCATTACTGACTGAGGCAGAATTGCTTTTTCCTACTTAGAATGACATATTTTACCTGGTTATATGCTTCATTCAATCTGATGCAGTCATGTGTCTTTGTTTTGTGGTAGGTAGACCACATGTGATCTCTTTTTGATCCAGTGGAGATATGTGGATTTATAAACTTGACTCATTGTTTTCCATGGGGGACATTTTATTCAAGCTATGGACAAAAACAGTTTTAAAGGAGGTGATAGCTTCATCCAAGGATATAGAAAATAAGGGTGAGATATGTTCCAACAGAGCCGAAGGTGTATGCATCAGACTTACTCATATGACTAGAACATCAGTACTGTAGCACCATGATAACTTTTGTGTAATTTCACACAACAAATGTTGGCAGGTGATTAGTAATGAAATTTCCCATGACTTTGGTCAGCACACTGTTTTTTGATGACAGTGACTTGACTCCAATGAACCTTACTCCTCCATCTCAAGACTTTTATCAGTCTGAGTAGTGAGGGAAATAAATTGGATGAGCCTATAGAGCTACAGTCTTAGATGACTGAATACACCAATCAAACTTTTCCATTCGATATTAATGTCACCTCTGGTGATTTATTTATTTATTTACATTTGTTTACCAGGAAATTCCGACTGGACACAGGTCCTTTTTCAGCGGATGCCCGGGGAGAAAAGCTCCACATCATGTACATGATAAATAGAGATACAAAGTTGCAGCAATAGTAAACAACATTACAGGTTGTTGGCTTTATTGCAAAGGTGGGAGGGTGGTGTAATGGTTAAGGTGGTTACCTTGCCAGCACAAGATGCAGGGTTTGATCCTCATAGTGGCTAATTGGCTAGGCTCAAAATGGTCCATGAAGGCCATTAGCTTAGTACTAATCTATAACAAAATATTGATTGTCAACAGTATATACAGTAAATGTTGCAAGTTAAGATAGTTTCTTGTCGTTTATAATATTAGTAACAAAGTTGTCAGACAAGATGTTAAAGTATGTAAAGACAACTAGCTATTTCTGACTGTGCTGAGTAGTGGCGGTAGTATAGCTGGGTTAAGAGTCTAGGTGGGGCTGTTAGTCTGGATTAGAACAAGGACAAAGCCAGTGCAAATTTAAGTACAGTCTTGAAAAAGCTGCTGAAAGGTAGAGTAGTTATAGAGGGTAGAAGATTGTTCAAAGTTTAGATATTGTACATGAAAATATGGCTTCTCCTGCTGAGTTTTTGGGTTTGATAACAGTGAGTTGATTTTTGTTGCTTGATCTTAGGGGCCTAGTGGGGTGATAGGGTTGGAGAAGGGTTTGAAGGGAAGGGATGTTAAGGGGGTGATTAATAAGTTTATGAGCAAGGGTTAGTTGATTAAAGTGAAGGAGTTGTGGGAGTTCTAGCCAGTTTAGTTCTTTAAGGGAAATACAATGATGGCTGTGGTAGGAGGTTCCATTGGCAAATTTAGCAATTTTGTTGTAACAAGCATCCATCTTGTGTAGGTCTGTCTGTCTAAGATTGGAAAGTATGGGGTATGCATATAGTAAGGTGGAGATTAGCTGGGAATTGGCTATGAAGATTCCTTGGTTAGGAATTGGCGGCTTCGATGTAATGCAAGTTTCTTGTGAACTTTTTTTATTGTGAGAAATATGTGGGTGTCCAATCTAAGTTTGTTGTCTATTTCCACACCAGTAATTTTGTGTGTTCTGATGGAGAGATTATGGTATTGTCTTTGGCAAGAATGTTGAAGTGGGGGGTGTTTTGGGTGGCTTTGTAAGGTTGGAACAGGAGACGTTTTGTCTTACTTGGGTTGAGTAGGAGCTGAGCATTGGATAGCCAGCTTTCTACAAAAGAGAATGATTCCTGTGTGATTTGTTGTAGTTCTGGTAGAGTGGGGGCAGATCAGATGAGAGTAGAGTCATCTGCATACTTTATAAGAGATGCTTGTGTGGTGGCAGTATGTAGTTTGTTAGTGAAAAGTGAAAATAGCAGAGGGCCAAGGATAGACCCTTGAGGAACTCTGAGAGTAACTGGGAGATGAGGTGATATGTTATCGTCCCAGATTACTGATTGCTGGAGTCCATGCAGATAGCTGTAGAACCAGTTGCAGGCTGATTATCACAAGGAGAGGTTGGGAAGAGTAGAGAGTACCAGTTGCAGGCTGATTATCACAAGGAGAGGTTGGGAAGAGTAGAGAGTAGTAGCTCATGAGATACCATGTCAACGGCCTTTGAGAGATCTAGAAATATGGCAGTAGAGAAGAGGCCATTGTTTTTGTGATGAAGTATAGTGTTGGTGAAGGAGAGCAGAGTGGAGGTAGTGCTGTGATATAGCCTGAAACCATGTTGGGTTTTGGAGAGGAGATTATTAGCTAGGAGGTAGTTGGAGACCTGGGTGGTGATATATTTTTCAAGTATCTTGGAGAGAGGGAAGAGGATAGCAGTGGGGCAGTAATTGGAGAGGTCGGTGGAGGGGGTGCCTTTGTGGAGGGGAATGATGTGGGATATTTTCCATAGCGAGGGAACATAGCCTTCTGTTATGGAATGGTTTATTAGAATTAAAATTGGGTAGGCTAGTATATCAACTGCAATTTTCAAGTATTCAGAGAGGAGGTTGTCAGCTGTGAGTTTAGTGGGTTTCAGTTTTGACAATAGTTTTTTTATGTTGGAGGTAGGTACTGAGGTGAAGAAGAAAAGAGGAGTAGGGGGTTTAGGGTTAGGAGTTGGGGGGCTGTTGTAGGGAATTGTTGTTTGTTTAGAGATGTTATAGTTTCAGTGAAGTGTTTGTTGAAGGATTCAGCAGTACTGCTGGAGGAGGAGGGAATGGATGGCTGGGGGTATCAACCTTCCCTGGGTGGAGGATAGTGTTAATAGTGGACCAGAATTGCTTAGGGTTGTGGTTGGTAGAGTTTAGGGTGGATTTATAGTAGAGAGATTTGTCTAATTTTATATGATTTTTGGCTTTATTGTGCATTTCAAGGAATGATTGCCTATCTGAGTTATTTTTTGTTAGTCGCCAGTGCTCCCAGGCCTTTTCTCTGGATTTCATTAGGGTTCTGGTGGTCTTTTGTAACCACGGGGCACGCCTGGATCTGACTTTGGCATTTCTTACAGGAGCATGCGTGTTTAGGATAGAGAGGAAGTTACTGTTGAAGAAGTGGACAGCCTCATCTAGGTTGAGGTATTTTAGTGGTGACGAGTTCATTTTTTGCAGGGAGGTGATGAAGGAGTTGGGGTTAAAGTTGGACTTGTTCCGTATTTGCCTGTGGATAATGGGCTTCAGACTGTTTGTGTGGTGCCAAATTAGGAAGGTGTGGGAGTGGTCACTAAGTCTGTCAGGTTAACAGCCTGCTAGGTAAGAGTGAGGGGCTTTGTTGACTAGGATCCAGTCAAGTAAGGTATGATTGTTAGGGTTTTTGTTGATTCGGGTAGGGGATTGAATGAGTTGAGTGAACCCATGGAGATTAAGGTGAATGGTTGGGAGACTGTTATTACAGGATAGGCAGTTGATGTTAAAGTCACCAAGAATGATGCTTTCCTGGGGTAAGATAGAGTAGCTCAGCTCAGGAGATTTTATTTTTCAGTGTGCTAGGTGTTTGGTAATGGAGTGTGTGTATTGGGAGGATGGTTTTGGTGGCAGGAGTTGTGTGGTTATAATGTAAGTGTTTGGGGGAGGGTGTTGAGAGAGTACAGTGGAAGTTGTTGAGGCATGTGACTGTGGAGCCTTGGTAGGATGTAATGTGAGCTAGAACTACGCAGGTTAGGATTGTTATTATATTAGGTAGTAGAATGATTCTGTTGGATGTAGGGGGGGTAAGTAGTGGTGTAGCCTAATTGCTGGCAATTAGGGGTGGGGTTAAGGCTATGAATAAATGCAGAGGTATTGTGGGCGGGTGGAAATAGGGGGCAGGGAGGGGAGCATAGTGAGCATAGTGAATGGAGCGGGCTAGAACCCCCCCGGGCTAAAGATTCCAGGGTAAGTGTCTAAATAGCCAAATGTTTAGGAGTTATGAAAATCTAGTGGGAGGGAAACAATCTATAGATCTGATTTCAACTGTGTCCTTTCTGGGTAGATACCTAGTTTGAAGCAGACAAAAAGTGGCAGTTTAAGTACCTTTTTGCCTCTATTTTACAAGTGGGCAATTCCAGTGTATCTACTGGGCTACATTTTTTTGCCTAGAGCTTTATCTTGGTTTACTGATAACTAAAAAGAAAAAGTTAACTGGGGAATGTATTTACAGCAGATGGGGGTGGTGGTGCAGCTGCTGTCCCTAGCCATGGGTAGAGACAGTTATTTCTGCTTTAGACCAGGTACTTTCTACAGTAGCAGGCTAAGAGGGAAGCATAGCATAGATGTCACAGATGTATTATTTCCTGTCATTATGTATATACACAACACTGATAACAGCTTGACCATGCTTATTTTTGACATTTATCAGCACTGATTCCCTCTGTGTTGATTGTGGAATTTTATTTCAGATAGGATACAGGTAACCCCCACTGGCACATCTATGGCCTCCTTTCATTTGAAGAAAATTGTATCTAGATGGAGAAAACTCAGTGCCTATAACTACTTATTTTGGCTAAGTTGTTGAGACTGAAAAAATACCTGGCTGATAAAGATATACATATCAGATATGCTTTGTTTTGCATACTCCTGGCACTAATGTGTATTATTTTTAGACTGCTGCTTAGGTTTATAGGTTTGTGTCAAGCAAGAGTACCTCTCTAGCCTCTTTAAGAGGAAGCTGGATGACTGGATAGGAAACAGAAAATACACTCCTGGGATCCCAACTGTGTCCCTGCTGGCAGGTGCTAACTTTGTGGGAACATGGATGAAATTCCTGGATAGGCTTATAAGGACCAATGGAACAATAGCCTAGTATCATCCCATGAACCTATGAACATATAAATGTGTCATGGTCAGTCACTCTAGAAGATCTAAACACTGATGTTTACCTAAATATCCTGCAGTAAGGGACTTAGGGGACTTAAACCCAGGGTTAATTTAATGGTTCCCATCTATATGTATAAATTAGATGCAAACAATGAGAGAGCTGATTTGTTTAATGTGGAAAAGGAGCTTATTCTGAGGGCAGAGTATAATTTGGAAGAGATAGCTATCCTGCCAACAGATCCTCCTTATATAACAATGTAGATTTAGGATCCTAGACTAGGTATTTATGGTGTTTCATATTTTACAAACTTTCATTAGGGCAATCAGGATGTGACCATCTGCAGCTTTGTAGCCCAGCCAGAGATCACCACAAAGGATTTTATAAGGGAAAGAGTAGAGTGTTAGAGCTTTTAGGCACATTATATATCTGGAAAAGTTCATATATGTGATCTTTTTAGTGAGGAAATATTGTGGTTATTATAGATGGATTATGTACTTTGGTAGATACATGCCACGGGGGGCATTATTTGAATATAAGCCTGATATGGGAAGGATTAGAGCTGAACAATAACTTTTTTAGTGATTAGTTGTGCTAGGTAGAAGAGTTTTGCCATGACAGCCAGTACTTGGTGGTTAATTTTCCATGAACATATCCAGGTCTTGAATGACAGTAACAGTTTTGAGAGTGCGTTATTTATGTGGTAGGTGCAGAGGTATTCTTGTTTTACAAAGAGTACAACACTAGACCTTGTGTAGTAAGCTTTGGTCCATGGTCCAGACAACATGAATTTATATGGGTAAGGCCCTCTAGAGAACATGGGTTTCATTTGGAGTATTGCTGACAGCCCCAAGTTTGCAGTCATCCGCAAACTTGGTTGGTCAGCCAGAGAGCCTTAATGTCAATAAAGTATATGCTACGGAATAGTGGTTTTAGAGCAGACCTCTGGAGGACACCACTGGTAATGTGACATTTTGAAGAAACTATGCCACTGACTCTGACTGAGTTGGTTCCATCTGTTAGCCAATTTGCTATCCAATGAGTTACATAATGGGTTTATATTTAGCTAGGTCAGTTTATCAATAACACCAGACTCTGGAATAGTGTCAAAAGCCTTGTTTAACTCTAGGTCTAGGTAAACAGTGTATACTGATTTACCTTCATCCAGTGCCTCTGTGACTCTTTCAGAAAGTCAACCAGGTTAGGTAGGGAGGAACTACTTCCTCAAAAAACATAATAGTTTGGGATGAGGAGTTGCTAATATCCTTATTATTGAATGCCATTATGATACATTCTATTTGATTTACAAATGAGAATGGCAATTCTAATTGTTCTATGGTTGCCAGTGTCAATGGTTGAGCCACTGTCATAGAGGGGGACCACAGCAACTGTTTGCTAAACTTCAGGTAAGGAAGTGGAGAGGTTGAGAGGAAATAGGTTAACAAGGGAAACTGGAAGGCAGAATGTCATACCAACACTGTAACAACATGGTATATTGTCTGGACCCCTAGAGCTAGTGTTTTGTTTTTGGAGAGGACTTTTGGCACATGTTCTGAGATAATCACTGGGGGTGTGCTGACTGGATGTTGTTGGAGGGTAAAACATAAAGGGGACAGAGGGGAGAAGTTGGAGCTAAATTTGTCTGCTAGTATGTTTATAATATCCTTGGGGACAGAGTAGGTGGTGCCATTTTACATTAGCACTGTGTTGGGTATTGTTTCTGAGGTACCCAACATAGTTAAATAATACTTGATAGTTATCTTTGGATTTCATGCCAATATTTAATTCATGTTTAGCTTTGCTTTAGTTCTTCATTTGCACTCTTGAGGTCATTTTATGAATCAGAGAATTTAGGTTTATTTCTTCAGGCTAGGAGTTTTTTCTCTTATTGCAGATGCAGTGGTCCCATCATGGGTTTGCTTCTGAACTTGGCATTACATTTGCGATGAAGGGTTTATAGGTTCATAGGTTCATAGGTAGGTACTAGGCAATTGGCCCTAGGGCCTATATAAGCCTAGCCAAAAAGGTACCCTGGCTTTCGCCACCCAAGAAAATTATTTTCCTGTGCCCCTGTCGAGCAGAGCCACAGAGGTGATCCCTGGGGTGAATTTCCTATTTCCCATCCAGTCATCAAGATTTTTCTTGAAGAGTGCTAATGAGGAGCTTTGTTTGATATAGATTGGTAGTTTGTTCCAGAGTATGGGAAGTCTCTGGGACAGGAATCTATCCCTCCAGCATGTTCTGTTTATTGTGGTGACAAGGTTTAGGTCTCTAGAGCATGTAGCTCGGAGGGATTGGGATTTCTTTAAGTGGAACATGTCCAACAGCTCTGGGTTTGACATAGCTTTGTATGTTAGGCAGAGATCGCCTCTGAGTAGGCGGTATGTGACTGAGTAAAGCTGGAGTTTTTACAGACGGTCTGCGTAGGGCATCTGTTTGAGGCTGGTAATCCTCTTTGTGAGGTATTTCTGTGGCTTTTCCGGTTGTTGTAGCTGTCTTGTGAGGAACATACCAAAATGGGCATTGTACTCTATAATGGGTCTAATGAGTAAAGAGTAGACGGGAACAATGACCTCTTTTTCCTGGATGAGAAACCTTTTGTGATGAGGTGTGCCATGTAGAAGGATTTCCTGACTACTGTGGCGATGTGATTATCAAAGGAGAGACTACTGTCCACCTGTGTCCCAAGGTGTCTTATCACACTTTCATTGTTAAGTAGACTACTACTTATGTGGTAGCTCACGGGTACAGAGTTTTTACCAAAGGGGATGACAATGCACTTTTTGGCATTGAGCTTGAGGCCATGGCTTTGACACCAGGCATCTGTCTCAGTGAGGTTGTTTTGTAAGATGTCCACATCGTTAGGAGTTTTGATTATGGTCCTAGTTTGCAATCATCTGTGAACGTCATTAGCCAAAGACCTTCTGTGTTAGCCTGTACTTCAGAAAAGTAGATACCAAACAAGAGAGGACCCGGGACTGAACCCTGTGGTGCTCCACTTGTCACTGGTCTAAAGTCAGATTTGGAGTCTGCTACTTTCACAGTGTGGGCTCTGTCAGTGAGCCAGTTGGCAACCCATCTTGTGACATAGGGATTTATACCAAGTTTAGTGAGTTTATCTATAATTCCAGAGTGGGGGATGGTGTCAAAAGCCTTGGTGAGATCTAGATAGGCTGTGTGAACTACCTTACCCTTGTCTACAGCTTTGGTGACTGCTTCAAAGAAGTCTATCAGATTTAGGAGACATGATCTGCCTTTTACAAACCTGAAATGAGTGGAGTCCACAGTTTGGAGATTGCCAATGTCTTTGTTTATAAGTTCCATGATGATATGTTCCATGGCCTTGCAGACCAGGCTCGTTAGGCTAATGGGGTGGTAGTTCCCGGGGTCCATGGTGGCTCCCCCTTTGCGGAGTGGGATAACCATCACTGTGCACCATTCAGTGGGCACAAAGCCTGAGGTGAGGCTATGATTGAACATGGTGCTTAGGTGGGGTGCCAGTTCATTCTGTAGTTCGTGTAGAACACGGCCTGGGATGTTGTCAGGTCCCATAGATGCTGTGTTCTTGGCTTTGGAGTGTGTGGTTTTTACCTGTGCAGCCATGATTAAAGGAACTTTGCATTCTTCCAGTATAGAGATGGGCTCTTTAGGGGGTGAGGGGGGGGGTAAAGTTAGCACTGAACCTATCTGCCAGGATGTTGGCAATATCTGTTGGTTCTGTATATTTAGTGTCATTGTGCTGTAACTCAGAGCCGATCTGCGTGTTGCCATTGAGATTCTTGACATAACTATAGAATGCTTTGTGGTTGTCTTTAGAATCAGTGGCGATTTTGTTTTCATAACTAGCTTTGAGGATTTTATGAGGGATCTCAGCTTCTTACTGAGGCTGACCAGGGAGTTCCTCCAATCATGGGATTTTAATCTTTTTTGAAACAGTTTCTTTTTTCTGTTCTAGAGTTTGTTTATGGCAGGGGACCACCAGATTGGCTTCCTTTTTTTGGAGGATAGCATCTTGGTTCTGTTAGGGATAGCATGATCCATGCATTCGTGTAAGTGCTTTTAAAGTGCATTTGTGTAGGATTCAGCAGTCATATCTCTATTGTCTGTCTGCATGGATGTCGCGAAGTTCACCACTTCTGTCTTAAGAAAAGGTGAAGTTGGCTTTGGAGAATTTTTTTATGGTGGTTTCCCTAATGGGGGGTGGGGGTGGAATGTGGATGTCTAGGGTGAATAGCTTGTGGTCAGATCTGACCAATGAGGAATTGATGTCTGGTGTGGAACACTTGTTGCCCATGTTGGTAATGACCAGGTCTAGAATACTGCTGTCCCTGGTGGGGGTGTGGATAAGCTGATCCAAGGCATTGGAATATATGAATTCCAGAAAACATTGAGCAAAACAGTTGGTACATGAGTAGTTTTTCCAGTTAATGGTGGGGTAGTTGAAATCACCCATTATTAGGGTGTTAGGTTGTACCCTAATATTTTACAGTGTATCAAGAAATGAGGAGTGGGAATCCTGGGGCATGATGGGGGATCTGTACCAAGTTACAATTTGGATTGTGGTCTTGTCCATAGTTAGTTGCACTTGGATAATCTCAGATGCATTATTCTGAGCAACTAGCCTGGAGGTGTGGATATTCTTAATGAATATGGGCACACCTCCACCTTTAGTGTTTCAGTCCAGGTTAGGTGGCCGAAAGGTGTAGTATAAATTATAGCCTGGTAATGCAGGGGTGCTCTCTGGAACCTTGAACCAGGTCTCTGTCACTGCACAGAAGTTGATGTTCTCCATTTTAATGTGTGCCTCAAGTGAATGCATTTTGAGGTTTAGACTTCTATCATTGAGTAGCATTACCCTCAGATTTTGCTTGCTTGTACCTGTTACAGTGGTGAATTTGTCATTTGAACCTTGCCTAAAAAAGGAACTATAGGGGTGGCAAGAGCCTTAGCCAGTATCCGGAATCCCAAGGCCGTCAGGTGCAGGCCATCTCTGGCAAAGCATCGTGGTCTGTTGATCATGTCATCCCAGGCAGACAGATACTGGATCCCCTTAGAATGACACCAGAAGCTTAGCCAATTGTTGAAGTCAATCATTTTGTCCTTGTACTGTGGTATCATTCTGGGTGATGGCAGGATGCTACTCAGGGCTAGGGTCATACCTGCATGGGCTACAAGATCAGAGAGCTCCTCCATGTCTCTTCATGTAGTCCAGGGTGGTACGTCTCAGGTCATTCACACCAACATGGACAATGACAGAGACATATTTGTACTTGTTGTGGAGTGACCTGAGTGTGTGCATTATGTGGTGGATCCTGGCACCCAACAGGCAGCTGACAGTAACTTTCTCCTTGTTTAGCCTGATGAGTGGAACATCAGTGTGCCTGACTATAGAGTCACCTCTGACTAGAGTGTTGGGTACGTTGTTATGCTTTATGGGCTATGGTTGAGTGGCACACTGAGTTTGTAGGCTATGTGTCACTTGGGTTGTGTTAGGGGGGTTGGAGTTTGCTTGCGTTTCTGCTTTGGAGGTCTCTGTTGTTTGAGCAGATTTTTATTGAGAGCCTCTTTGAATGTAGGTGTGTGTTTTGTGTTTCTATGTGTGTGTTTTGGTGTTGTAGGTTTTGAGGGACTACGTGATGAGTGTGGTGTGGTGCAAGTGTTTACCTTCTCCTCTTGACTGTCTAGTCCAGTCTTGGGTGAAGAGAGATTTGCTTCCAGTTTGGCTATATAAGTGCATCTCTCACAGGTTGTAGTGTTGGGTGGTAGGAGGAGACAGTTGTCTGTGTACATGAGGCAATTGCTGCATTGCCCCATGATGCCCAGATTCATCAGGTAGACAGGAGAAAACACCGGGAGCTGACCCTTAGACATGCCTGGATAGGTGCTTATTTATTAAGTAGTAAAAACTGTTTTCCTCTAGACGAGTGAGGAAAGTTGAGTGCTGTAGTAATTTGTAGCTTATTTAGTGCTCACAATGAGTTCTGAACAAGTGCTGAGCTCAAAGAAACATATTTGAGTGCTAAAACTAAAAAACTGGCTAGTTTTAAGGGAAAATTTGAAGAGCTGACTTTATGGCTCCGGGAATAGTTTAACCCTAGCTAAGCGGCGATACATAAAGTGAATTTTTTTTTTAATATAACAGTAGCAAATGAGCAAACTGATTTAAACAAATTAACCAATTAACCAATAAAAAGCTGAAAACTGAGCCCCATTCCAGCAGTCTTTGATCAGACAAGTTCTAACTGCACACTCCTGCCATTAGGGTGCAGGAGAACCTTCTCCAAAAAAAAAGATGGCCTGGATTAGTGCTCAAGTTATACAAACAAAGCTAGAGTCAGCATGCCTGAATCTAGTCTATGCTACAGCAAACAAGGTGCACCAGTTTCAAAAAGAATCTGACAAAAGCTTCTATGCAGGAGTTTAGGTGGCAATATAAATTGAAGGTATAAGCTGCCATTTTAACTAGAGGGTCCTCATAGAGGAGGGAGATTTAAATCTCATTAGGTTGGAAGGTAGTGCTTACAAATTAGCCTTGGAGATATATATGAAGACACTGGGATTTGAGGACATCTTGGGCTGGGATCTTTGGGAGAATACTATGATATGCTGTTCAGATTTGACCAAAGAGGGGACAAGTATATACATGGTTCATATTGGTGTCTTTTTGTAAGAATAAGGTCCAGTAGCTTTGAGTCTCTAGCAGGGAAGGACACTGATTGGTTGAGGGAGCTGGTATTGATGATGCTCAGGAACTGCTATGTATATTTATTTGTGGTATATGTTACCCAGTCTATGGATGTACAGTTGAATCACCAAGGGTGACTATATTAAGTATAATAGTTAGGGATTCTAATTTGTTGAGGTAGGTTTCATGGGCTGCAAGCATCATGGGGGTGGTGGTTCTGTAATTGGTACAAACCATGATTAGACACAAGGAAATGGAGTTTTGAATAAAAGCTGATATACCCTGCACAAGACACACAATCACCCAGTAGAGGGTGTAAGCAATTGGTAGGCCTTAAAACTAAGTAGTAAAGGGATTATTTCACTATATTGGAACCACCTATATACACCTTATACAGATGTCTGTGTTTTCAGGAGTTAAAGAAACATGGTCACTAATAGTTCTGATACATCCATCTCACATCCAGGACCCCTGTGTATATCCAAACTTCGAGTCACAAGAGCAAAATCAGAGATGCAAAGAGAATAACTGATCCCACCGTGAGAATAGGCAGCAGTCTGTACTTCTTCGTTTGTTGCAAAATCTCAACTATCACTTAAAATTCTGGTGTTCAGTAAGAGTTAACAGTAGTCTAAAATTTCAAAAGTATATACTTAGTTTTAAAATATAAAAATAAAAATTAAGTAGATTTTGTCACTGAAAAGGCTTAGTTTTATACAGTTATGATAATTTTTCTATATACAAACTGGACTTCATCAGATCACCTTTTACAAAAAAAGATAAAAACTCTGGATTGTCCCATCACCTGTGCACTGAAAATTCATAGTTTCATAGTTAATGGCAAGCTGTGTACAGATCAAGAACCATCATAATACAGTCCCCAAGGTTGTAGAGTACACATTCAAACCAAATCAAATTACATTCATTACTTGCAATAGCAATATATTCCATGACCTCACAATACTTTGGGTGATAAATCTTGAACTAAAAGTGGTGCTCCATTTCCTACTTGAAAGGTATAATTTGCCCCACGAGAAATTTGCCCTGATTGCAACAACTGAATATTGAACAAGAGTCATGTTTCTTCATCATTAAGTGCATGATATGCTATGCAATCTGCCATGTAATCAGTGCTAACTGCTAAGTTAAGTTTAGCTAAATGCTGCTGCTATGTGTTTCTCCTTCACTCCATAATTCTCCCAGTTTAGCATTCCTTCTGGCCTGAGAAGTGCCTGCATATAGACTTAGCTCTTCAGGTTACTCCTGATTAGTGTTTTGCATAACATTGTTGTTCTGCAACAACCAGAAGATCTGGGCCTGGGTGTACAGCAATATCACATACCCAGAGATGTTGCTGAAAGACCTCTTGTTGAAGGTTTTGCAACACCACCAAATAATTCACTATATGATGTCTATGTCTGATGATAGAATATTGAACAGTTCAGGCATTCCATGCAGTTTAATTGGTGAAGACTTGAGTATTTGTGTCAAAAGTTCTTTGATAGGCAACAGTCTTTGCAGATGCTGGAAAATCTTCTCCTAAGTAAGTGTAGATACATATTCTATGGTTTGTGATGGGGTCATTTGCCATTTCAATGAAATGATGTGCTATCTATATCATATTAGGGTGAAAATGATGACTGCATGTGCTGCTGGCAGGTTTGGAAGAATGTGGTTTAAATCAACCAATCTTTAAAACAGGACATTATATGGATTGCATCCAATCTGAACAGGACCATCGTGGTTAGGTATACTTTGGTGAAGTTTTTTGGAGCCAATGAAAGAATGAAGAGAATGTGGGTAAATTGAAAGTGCCTCTCCTGTACCATGCAACTAAGGAACTTAAATTGTATTGTCTAATGGGTGTATATCATGGTAAGTGATCCAAGGAAGTTGGGAAATTACTTGGTTTTATTGCCTGTAGAGTGTATCTCATGGATTCTGCCTTGAATTTCTTGTAAACCAGATAGTTTCTAAATGCTCTGAAGTCTGGGATGGAACAAAAGCCTTCTGTCTCCTTGGATGCCAGAACAAATACATCCCTAGTCCATGCCCCATAGAACTATCAGCATGTTGACCTTGGTCGATAAAAGGAAGAACATTATCATTTTTATCCTGAGTGACTGATGTCCTTGGTTTTGCACTGTCTGACTATATATCAGTTGAGTCTTCTAAAATGCATCTAGGGAGATGACATTCATGAGTCTTGTATGATTGCAGTTCAGGTGTCAAAGAGAAACTCTAAAGCCTTCCTTCCACAAGGCACAGACCTGGCAGGAATTATATCTAGTCATGTGTATGTTTGTCTGGCCCTGTGTAGGGGGTCTTACTATTTTCTAGCCCATTGCATGCAGAAAAAGAAGCCTGTGAGTCTGCTATTTGTGACTGTGTTTGTTTTAGCTGACATGGAACTTAATTGGTTGTTGTAGAACATATATCTTGTTCTGCTGAATATTGAAACAGTTGGACTTGGTGAAAAGAAATGCAGTTAGACCTTCTCTGAACAAAGTTCCATCTTGGATAAGAAACTTTAATAACGTACTTGAAATTTGCATCTCTTTTCCAAAGTTTTAACACCAGGGATCTCTGAGACATGACCAAAGTGGCTGCTGTTTTGGTGACCAGTTTAAAGGAGCCAATGGTGATACTGGCAGAAAAAACATAAAACCTGGTTCACGTATGATAGTGTGTTGGCATGTCACCCTTCTAGTGTCAGTTGTAATACTGTCTTCTCCAGACAGGTTAGCACAGATCAGGTACTATAAATTGCACTGAGTATAACCTTGCATGCAGTCTTGGCTACCTCAAAAATTTTCCAAGCTTCTTGACAAGTAGGACAAAGGTGAAGTAGAGTCCAGAGGCAGGGTCATCTTCCTTCTCAGTGTCATATGGAGTTGATCATCTTAGTGGGGAGAATGACAAATCTTGTCCAAGTGCTCTACGGTAAGATAATGTTTGTCCAAACCTCTTCTGTCCATCAGTTTAGAGATTGCTTTCTGTGTCACAAACCAGCCAAGTAAATTCTTACTTTACCTATGGATGGATAGATTGCTCGATGTCTTCTGCTAGTGTGCTTTGGGCAGGGTACATTCCAGAACTTGTCACATAGCTCTCATGAGATATAGAATAGATTAGGAATAAAAACACAAGTGTAGCATTATAATAAAAACAAACTTTCAAATAAAATAATGCTAGAGCCAGAGTCCAAGGAATTTCCCAAACAAGATATAAGGTATAAAAAGGATATGTATTTAGTGCTTTTATCTTCACAAAAAAAAGACTTCATCAGAATGTCCCATAATACCACACAATGCAATTTACTTTATTTGAAATGTAACTAATAGAATAATTGCCTGCAAGATTTAAAGACATGAAATATAATTTTAATACAATGACTAAATACATTAAAATTCAACCAACACTTAAATCAATACAAGACTTACATAAACTTAAAAAATGAACTTTAAAAATCACCCTTAGGTGAATCTTTACTGTACTTTAGCTGCTCTCAACTTCAAAACAGGCTGAAGAGATGCATAATCATTAACTCCTGGTAATACATGGCATGTAGCTTAAGTTGCCATATAAGTTCTCTTTTCTGTAATGTTGTTTTAACATCCCCACCTCAGGGGTTGAAAGTGACTTGAACCAAAATTGCAAATGTAAACTGAAAAAGACAGACAAGTAGCTGAGTGCTTAAATAAAGCCTTATTTTCATTGTGCTTATAAATATCATAACAATGTTCATATATTCTTTTACAAAGGCTGTGTTCAGTTTTCTCTACAAAAAATGCAGGGAATCATGAACATTTAGCAAGATACACCACTAATTTTGTGGCAGTTGCCTTTGCAAAAATATACTTTAGAGTGAACACTGTTTTCTAAAACCAAAATTTTCTCTTCAAGAATAAAGAACCATGTACCACACTTTACAGTGCCTTTCTTTTCATGTTCTAATCTCTGACTATTTGATCTTCTCTTAAGCAATTTTTTCATGTTGAATCCAGTCTTGTGAATGAATAGAGGTTCTCCCCTTAGGTGCTTAAGCACATTAGAACTAGCCTTCAAAATGTTCCATTTTTTTGAAGAAGTCTTATCTTCAACAGACTGAGAACTATATTGAACTACTAGAGTTAGTCCTAGTGTGTAAGGTGCTGAATGCAGCCTTTGTAAAAGAATATACAAACACTGTTATGATATTTCTAAGCACAATATAATATACCCAAGTCCTTAAAAGAATCTACAGTTTCAATCACTGTGTGCTGTATTAAATATTCACCTTTCAATTTATGTCTCCCAAATCTCATATGCTTAGTTTTTGATGTGTTTAATAGCATATTATTCTCATCTGCTGGAATAGTAACTTTAGTCAAGTTGTTTTGCAGGCATGCCTTATCTGTAACACATGTAATCAGTTTACCCAATTTCAGGTCATTTGCATATAGACTATAGAACACCTCAGATGAAAAGGTTAGGTCTGAAAGACAGTCTAAACAAGTAAGGGCCTAGGACAGAGCCCTGTGGGACACCCTGACTGTAACCAAGAATTTCACCTGTCCAATTACTGTACGATAATTGCCATCTACTATTTGTAAGCCATACAGTTAACCATCTTTTCAAGAATATATTGATACCTAGTTGTTATAATTTATTGATCAGTGTTTTGTTTATGGCCCTGTCAAATGCTGAAGCTAAATCTATATAAATTACATCAAAGCACAAATTTTCATTCATAGTTGTTATTATATTATTATAGTACATCATGTTACAGGTGGTAATAGATCTGTTTTCAACATATGCATGCTGATATATGGTTTCAAGTACCACCTATCCAGTTCTGACAATAACTTATCCAATATTGCCTTCTCCATTGTTTTTCCACAACATGAAAGTAGACTTAAGGGTTTGTATGACTCTAGGTTTGTCCTACGCCCCTTTCCCACAAAGACAGGTTTAATAAGTGCATGCCCCCAATCTTGAGGAATCTCCCCATATTTATATAACCTAGTAAATAATAAATATAATGATACTGCAAGTTCTTTGTGAAGTGTTCTTGAGTCATTATTACTAATTCCGTCTCTTCCCTGTGCTTTGTTCGGATCCAATTTGCGCAGTTCTTTTTCAATATAATCTAATTAGATTCCAGTTTCTGTGGTTACCTGGATGTCACTAAGACAAATGATCAGTTATTTACTAAGACAAATTAAAACCCCCTTTGTGGAGCCAAACTCTTTTGCATAAGATTTTGGAAATATATCTATAATCTGTTGTGTCTGAGAATAAATGTTAGAATATACACACAGTTTATCAATTTGTATATCTTTGCTCATTCCATATTTCCACATCTAATGTATCTATAAAAATCTTTCCTATTATGTTCAATATCTTTATATAAATTTTCTTCAATTTTTTTCTTGATCTTGTCTTATACTATGCTTAATTTCATTGTCCCTCTTGTTTATTTCAGTTTTCAAAGATGTAGTTTGACCTCTCTTCCGTTTCTTATATTTTTTGTCTCTTACCTTAATCAGGTATCTTGTTCTTATGGAAATATGTCCCACTGATGATGTATGCCTAAATCCTGATTTTAAACATTTTTTTGATTGTTTGCATTCAAACAATTTCTCTTTCAAAACTTTTCACATTTCATTTGCAGTTTTTTCACTGAACACTTCACTCCAGTAAGCTTTATATAGTGACTACTTTGCTTGCATACAATTTGTAATTAATCTTCTGTGCATTGGTTTAGATTTCAGTCTGGCAGAATTATCTAGGAACAAATTATTTATTTATTTATTTATTTACATTTGTTTACCAGGAAATTTTGAGTGGACATAGGTCCTTTTTCAGCGGAGGTCCGGGGAGAAAAGCTCCACAAATAATAGATGAGCAACATACATGAGTAAATTGAGTTTACAGTAAAGAACATGACATACAATAAACAGAGCAATAGGTGCATGTAAAAATAACAAGAAAGAATAATAAAGAGAACTAGAGTAATTATTAAATGTAGACTAAGCAATATCTGATTAAACGTACCATTAATACCTAAGGTCTAATATGCTCAGTAGCAGGTAATAGCACCTCAGACAGATATACCTTTTTTTTTAAGTCAGGATTAGAACAAGGACAGAGCCAGTGCATTTTTAGGTGAGACTTATGTGCAGTCTTGAAGAGACTGCTGGAAGGAAGTGTGGTTATGGGGGGGGGGGGGGGGTTATTCCATAGTTTGGATATGGCACAGGAGAATACAGCTTCTCCTGCTGTGTTTTTGGCTTTGGTGATGAGAAGTAGATTTTTGCTGTTGGAGCATAGGAGTCTAGATGGGCAGTAGGGTTGGAGAAGGTTTTGTAGTGATGGGATTTTGTGAGGATGGTTTACTAGTTTGTGGGCAAAGGACAGTTGATTCAGGTGAAGAAGTTGTGAGAGTTCAAGCCAGTCTAGTTCCCCTAAGTGAGATACAGTGGTGGCTGTGGTAGGATCCACCTGTAACAATTTTTTCAGTTTTATTGTAGCAGGCCTTGAGCCTGTTTAGGTCAGACTGTCTAAGGATGGTAAGTACTGGAGAAGAATAGAGTAAGGTGGAGATTAGTTGGGAATTGGCAATGGAAGTTCTGGCTGACTTGGTTAGGTATTGTTTGCTTCTATGCAAAGCACCAAGTTTTTTGTGTACTTTGTTATAGTTAAAGATATGTGGATGTCAAATTTGAGATTGTTGTCTATCTCCACACCAAGAAGTTTGGTGTGATCTGATGGGGAGATGATGGTGTTGTCTTTGGCAAGAATATTGAAGTGGGGGTACGTTTGAATAGATTTGGAGGGTTGGAAGATAAGAAGCTTGCTTTTGCTAGGATTGAGTAGAAGCTGGGCATTGGTTAGCCAGCTTTCTACTGATGAGAATGACTCTTGTGTGATCTTTTGGAGTTCTGGTAAAGTGTGGGCAGAGGAGATGAGGGTGGAATCATCTGCATACTGTATGAGAGAAGCATATTTGGTAGAGGTATGTAGGTTGTTGGTGAATAGGGAGAATAGTAGGGGTTCAAGGAGGGAGCCTTGGAGAACACTGAGAGTAACGGGAAGATGAGGAGATAGGTTATCCTTCCAAACAACTGATTGTTGGCCGCCAGTCAGTTGTGGAAAGAGTTGGTGGCTGTATGGGAAAATTAAAGATTAGTGAGAACAGAGAGTAGTATTTTGTGAGATACCAAGTCAAAAGCCTTTGATAGATCTAGAAATATAACAGAGGAGAACAAGCCATTGTTTCTATGATGAAGGATAGTGTTGGTGAAAGAGAGCAGGGTGGTAGTAGTACTGTGATATGACCTGAAGCCATGTTGAGTTCTGGAGATGAGATTATTAGCTAGGAGGAAGTTTAGGATCTGAGAGCTAATGCATTTCTCAAGTATCTTGGAGAGTGGGGAAAGGATGGCGAAGGAGCGGTAATTGGAAAGGTCAGTGGAGGAGCCTCATTTGTGGAGGGGAATGATTTGTGATATTTTCCACAGAGAGGGTACATCACTTTCTGATATGGAGCAGTTAATTAATATGGAAATTGGATAGATGAGGGCATCAGCTGCTGTTTTTAGGTATTCTGAGGGGAGTTTGTCTGCTGCAAGTTTTGTGGGCTTAGGTTTTGACTGAAGTCTTTTTATATAGGAGGTGGATACTGAAGAGAAGGTGAAAGCATGGGGTGGAGAATTAGGGTTGGGAGTGGGGGGAGTGGATGAGGAGTATTGTTGTTGGCTAAGTTTAGAATGGTTTCAGTGAAGTGTTTGTTGAAAGAGTCTGCAATATTGCTGGAGGAGGGGGGAATGGTGGGCGGGGGGGGGGTTCACTTTACCTGGGTTGAGGATGGGGTTTATTGTGGACCAGAATTGTTTAGGGTTATGGTGGGAAGAGTTTAGGGTGGACTGCTAGTAAAGGGTTTTATCTGTTTTTATTTGCTTTTTCACTTTATTGCACAATTCAAGGAAAGATTGCCTAGCGGAGGGGGGTTTTGTTAGGTGCCAGTGTTCCCATGCCATGTCTCTGATTTTATTAGTTCCCAGGTGCATTTTTGTAGCCAGGGGGAGCTCTTAGTTCTGACTCTGGCACTTCTTAGGGGGGCATGGGTGTTTAGGATGTTGAGGAAGGTGCAGATGAAGAAGTGGACAGCTTCATCTAGACTGAGGTATTTTAGTGGTGTCCAGTTACCTTTTTGGAGGGAAGAGATAAAAGAGTGGGGTTTGAAATTAACATTGTTATGGATTTGTCAAAGGATAATGGGCTTAGTATTGTTTACATGGTGTTTTAGGAGGAATGTTGGGGGAATGGTCACTGAGGCTGTCGGGTAGGCAGCTAGCTATGTAAGAGTGAGGGTCTTTGTTAACTAATATCCAGTCAAGGATGGTATGATTGTTAGGGTTTTTATTTGTATGGGTAGGTGATCGTATTAGTTGGGAGAAACCATGAATACTTAGGTATATGGCTGGGTGACTGTTACTACAGGATAGCCAGTTGATATTAAAGTCACTGAGGATGATGGTTTCCTGAGGTAGAGAGATTAGCCCAGTTCAGGAGGTTTTCTAGGGGAGGTATATTTTGGCCTGGTGGGAAATAACAGCCAATGATATTAATAGTAAAATTTTGATTTACAGCAAATAAACAAGAAATAAAGCAGTTGTCAAATGTACGGCTCTGAAATCATATATTATTTATTTAAAACAAGATAACAAAATGGTAAGCGCTTTCACCACCTAACTGGTGGCTTCTTCAGACCATTACCAGCAAACATTGTTTAAAAAAGCATTTAAATAATGTTCTACTTACTTTCCGTTAATAATTCCCACCTTTTGTCAACATCTCTACACCCACATCCCTCATTCGCAACTAGTGCATGCTCAACAGAGCATATCACGTCATCATTCCATAATTCAGAGTTAATTAAAGGTACAGTGTTCATAAATATCCAAAACGTTATAAAAAACTCTCCAAATCTCCTTTTAAAACATATTGCAGTACAAGATTTCTTCATTCCCGCTCTGGGGAGCAGATTTGTTGAGGGGTTGGATGTTGAGGTGGTGTTTAAATATTAGTGCTACACCGCCCTCTTTCTTGGATAGTCTATCTGCACAAAGGATGCTGCAGCTGGAGGGAAGTATTTCCTCACTTTTGATGTGAGGCTTGAGCCAGGTTTCAGTTAGGATGAGAATATCAGGGGAGTATAAGTTTATGGTGGCATGTAGGTCTTGGGTTTTATTACATATGCTTCTGATGTTTAGACACAAGATGACAAGGTCTGATGGCTTTTTGCTGGAAGTGATTAGAGAGATTTTTTTTTTTTTGTAAAGTGTTTGAGTTGGGGTTAGAGGTGGTGGAACCAGGGTTTGGGTGGATGTCAGCACTGAGGGTTAATTTAGAGAGGGTAGCAAGCATTCATTTTGTATAGGTAGTAATGCAATTGTCATATTTTAAGGATTTTTTTTGTTTAAAAGTAGTAGGTATTTGGTATTTGAGTGGATGTACTGGATTAAATTTTTTGGTGGCACAGTCAATGTAGTTATAGAGTGGGTGTTGGAAGGGAGTTGATGTGAGGGTGCAGTGAAGATGGTTGGGAGTGACTATTGTGGAGTCATGGTATGATGTAACACGAGCAAGAAGAATGCAGGTAAGAAGTGTAATCATGTTAGATAATATTTATTTTATTTATTTATTGCAGTTGGTTTACCAGGATAGTGCATTGGGCCATAATGAACCCGTTTTCAATGGAGTACTGGGGAGAAAAGCTCCAAAAAAAGTATACATTCAAAGTTACACAATAGGTACAGCAGGTCGTTAAAAAACAATTTCAAATAGTACAGCAAGTATACAATAAAATATATTGAGAAGAAAAACATATTAACTATTTAGCACAACAAAAAATATCCATTTATACAGATTAGTGAGGAAAACATAGTTACTAAAAAGGTAAGAGGAGGTACAATGACATAGTGTAGTGGGGGAAGAAAAACATAAGGACTTATCTAATAAATTCTATGAAATTTTCTGGGTATAATAAAGATGTAAGCAGAGCCAGGGAGGGATGTGAGAAGGAGCAGAGTAGGTTATGTAGGGTGGGCGCAGGAGCATTCCCACTGTGATGCTAGATGTGTGTAAAGAGATTTTTTAAAAGCAGAGTGATTGGAGGTGGTGCAGATGAGTGGAGGAAGGGAGTTCCAGAGGCGAGCAAGGTTGAAGGATAGAAGGTTTTTGCCTGGGGGATGAGTAGGTTTGTGGACTTCTAGTAGGTTTTGATTGTTTGATCTTAATACTCTATTGGGTAGGTGCATTTTAAAGGCAGAAGAAAGGGAAGGACAGAGGGAGGGGTTGAGAATAAGCTTATGGGCTAGAGTTAGTTGAGTGTAAGTTAGTTGATTGGGAAGTTCTAGCCATTTTAGTTTCTGGAGGGAAAAGCAGTGGTGGGTGGAAGACTTGTGGCTGGTGGCGAATTTTGCAATTTTGTTGTAGCAAGAGGAAAGCTGTTTTTTTAGAGAGGACTGAAGATTAGTTAGGAGTGGGGCGCCATAGAGAAGGGAGGAGATAAGGAAGGAAGTAGCGAGAGTGATTTTAGTAGCAGATGTAAGGTAGGCATTCTGTCTATAAAGCATGCCAAGTTTTTGATGGGTTTTTTTGATATTTTTTTGTAGGTGAGAGCTAAATTTAAGTTGGTTGTCAATTTGGACCCCAAGTAGCTTGGTCTCTGAAACCATTTCTAGAGGTGAGTTATTTTGACTAGTGATTGAAAATGTATTCATATCAAGAGAAGTAGCTTTAGAAGGAGTAAATATCATTAGCTTGGTCTTGGAGGCATGGAGAGCTAGGTGATTTTTTAACATCCATTGCTCTGTTGTAGAGAAAGCATCTTGAGTTAGTTTTTGAAGTGTAGTGATAGAAGTGGCTGAGCAAATGATAGTAGAATCATCTGCATATTGGATGATGTTTGAGAATGGGATTGATTTGTGGAAGTCATTTATAAATATATTGAAGAGAAGGGAACCTAGAATGGAGCCTTGTGGAACACCTGTGGGGGTACTAAGGAATGAGGAGGTAGCTTTTTTCCATTTTACTGCTTGATTTCAGTTGGATAGGTAACCAGAGAACCAGTTCAAGGAGGAGGAAGAGAGGTTAAGTTCTGAGAGTTTAGCTAAGAGCAGGCTGTGTGAGATAGTATCGAAGGCTTTGGAGAGGTCGAGTAGTAAGGTAGAAATAATTAGGCCAGAATCACAAGCTCTATTTACAGTTTCAAGGAAGGAGAGGAGGGCTGTCATAGTGCTGTGATTAGGTCTGAAACCATGCTGTGTGGGAGTTATAAGGTGATCTTCTAGGAGATGAGGAAGGAGTTGAAGTTGGACACATTTTTCTAGGATTTTAGAAATGGGGGACAGGATGGCTATGGGACGGAAATTAGTAACATTGTTATTGTTGCCTCCTTTGTGAAGAGGTATAATAAATGCCTGTTTCCAGATTTGGGGAACTGTGCATTCTTTTAGGGAGCGGTTTATTAAGATGCTAATGGGGTATGCAAGTGTTTCAGCAGCTATACTAAGAAAGTAGGAAGGGATATTATCAGGAGCGTTGGTACATGGTTTCAATTTCAGAAGGAGTTTCTTTATAGTAGATGTAGGCATGGGATTTAATGAGAGGAGGGTGGAGTCAGGAGAGGGAGAATTAGAGGGTGGAGGTGATGGGGGTAAAGTTTGGGTAGTAGAAGAGGTAGAGGAGTTAGAGGATGGGAAGCAGGAAGTAGAAGTGGAGAAAGATAGAGAGTGAGTGGGGGGGTGAGGGGGTATTAGAGAGCATGGTGGTGTTGGAGAATGAAGAGGTCAATTTGGCAATAGAGTCTATAAAAAATGAGTTGAATTGGGTGGCTAAATCTAGTTCAGAGGCATTTGAGTCTGGGGTGGGAGTATCTGGTTTACTAGGATGAAGGAGACTAGAGATCCCTTTCCAGAATTTTTGAGGGTTGTTTTTATTATGGTTTTGGAGTGTTGAGAAATAGTTTTGTCGATCAAAAGTGATGAGCTTTTTTACTTTATTTCGAAGCATTTTATATTCGTTATGAAGCAGAGCTATCTTAAGTTTCTGGTATCGTGCCCAGACTTTATCTCTCTGTCTCATAATAGCAAGAGTATGTTTGGAGAGCCAGGGGGCTGATTTTGTTTTTATTCTCTTTGTCCTTAAGGGAGCTTGTGAGTCGAGTAATTTTAAGAATGTTGTGTTGAAGTGTGACACTGCCATGTCTAGTGGTAGTGTTTTTAGACAGTTCCAATTAATTGCTTGTAAATAATTTGAGAAGGTAGTTGGGTTGAACTTTTTCTGGTCACGGATAGTAATATAGTTGTGGGTTCGTTGAAGGACAGTGGGAAGTCGGTGGGTTAAGATGGGTGTATGGTCACTAAGGGAGTCTGGAAGGGTGCCACTGTTGGAGAAATAGTGAGGATGGGAGACAAGGATCCAATCCAGTATACTCCCACTGGAGAGGTTTTTTGCAGGGCGAGTTACTGAATTGATTAGTTGAGAGAAATTATAAAGGTTAATGTTAAAGGAGTTTGTTGGAGATTGAATACAGGCCCAGTTAATGTTTACATCTCCTAGGATTATGGTTTCGTTGCTAATGTTACTAGAAAGCCAAGAAAGGATAAGTTTGAGAGTGGAGATATTATCCCCTGGGGGTATATAAAGGGAAGCTAGACATATGTGTTTGTGATTATTGATTTGTAGTAGAGTAAAGAGAAGTTCGGCGTTGTTAAAGTGTGGAGTTGGTTTATTGTAGGGATGTAGCATGACTGTGTCAGATTAGATGTGTGATATGAGAAAGGAGGGAGCTGTATGGGGGAGGAGAGAAGCTGAGAGGTTTGTTCTGATTTGTCGAAGGTTATGGGAGTGGCTATAGGTTAAGATAAATATAGACATAGTGGGGGCAGTTGGAATTTGGAGGCAGGGTGGGGCGCAAAGTGAGCCCGGCCATAGCATGGGAGGACAGAGTGGGGCCTAAACCCCATAGTAAAGGAATACAAGGTAAGTATTTCACTAGACAGTGCTGTCTTTATCTTGTTAAGTTTCAGGTTTGAGCAGGGAATTCTGGTATGGAAGGGCAGGAAGAGTGGAGGAATGGGGATATTTGGAGAGTGAGGTAGGAGAGAACTCAGTGTTGGCCCAATCGAGTGCACACTACCCTATTAGAATAAGCAGAGGAAGTTAAACATACACTTTTTTTTTTTTTTTTGTAGGAGCTTGTGGAGGTGATAGTCTGCTGGTCTTTGATGGGTGGAGGCCAAGT
Source organism: Protopterus annectens (assembly GCF_019279795.1). Lineage (NCBI taxonomy): Eukaryota > Metazoa > Chordata > Ceratodontiformes > Protopteridae > Protopterus > Protopterus annectens. The sequence continues at coordinate 840,522,606 of NC_056745.1, forward strand.
ACGTCAGGCAGTTGAAGAGGGGAACGGTTAAGGGAGAGAATAGGGTACAGAGATTAGGAGTTATGTTTTTTGGCAGTCTAGGATGGAAGAGTTAATATACAGCTTTATAATGGTGAAGTTCAGTGAAAACCGTGGATAGAAGCACCCTAGTTAACTAGCAAAAGCAGTTTTATTAACCTTTATAACACCATGATCACTGTATATGAATGGTGGTAAAACTTGACTTGAAGTAACAGTAATTTCTTCAAGAACACAATGTTTAGTATGTTCCATTCAATGGTAGTTTTTTTTTTTACAGTCTGAAGCAATTGTTCCTGAGCATATGATGTGAATATTTTCCTTACTAATGTTGTTGCATCAATATTATTCCAATCTGTTTCTGGTAAATTTAAGTCCCCAGCTAATATTATTCTTCTCTACTGTGTTTCATGCAAGGCATGTATGGATCCCTCTAGGTCATCAGCACTTAACTTTGGAGGTCTATGCACTCCAATTGTTATATATTCCAGGGTCATCTTTATTGTCACAGTTATACAATCTTTATCTGTATTGGTGTAATCATTGAGCATGTAATAATCACAGGCCTTATAAGTATCAGTTCCTCTAATAATAGGATCTTCAATTACAATATCTTTTCTGACCAGATCTGAAGAATCTTCAACTTCTAATACAGTAATATCTGCTCTATCAATTCTTAGAAAGTCTTAGAAAGGAATAATCTTCATCACCATTTGTCTTATTAATCTTACTGTTTTCATTGTGTATTAAATTTGCAAGCATACAATTTTCATCCAGCGGGCTTTGTACATTCACAACTTGAGCCATGAAGTCAACATCTGTCTTTCTCTTCCTTTTTACTGCAGTAATGTTCTTCAATCCTTCCATGTTCAGTTTTGATTTCTTCCTTTTCACCTGCCCCTTGCCTCTTTTTTTCTACCTTCTCCTTTGGAAAAATAATGCCTTTTTCTGTAGACTGAAAGTTTTCTGATAGAAAAATTTTATCATTCCATGTAATCTGTGTGTTACATAATAAACAGTGTCTTTTTAGCACGTATTCCCTTTACTTTACAGATGTTTATCAGTTTCTTTGTCTTCCTTGTTATTTGCTGTAAACTTCTTTCTCTCTTTCTTTTTTTTTGTTTCCTTCTAAACACTCTGAATCCTCAGATTGCTGAATACTTGCATCCAGAATTCCAGAGTTGTCAGGGGCATTGTCTTGTTTCATAGGGGTTGAATGATTTTTACAGACAATAGGCACATAATTTCCTGAATGTATTCTATTTGCTCTTTCCCTAACATTATTTATCTCACCAGTCCAGTCATTAATATATGTAACAACAGTTCTCCAAGCTGTGCCAGTTGCACAAGTGCAATCATCATCAGTAAGTCTAGATTTACTTCTAACAATGTTAAGCAAATCATCCAGCTTTTGACATGAGGAACACAGATCACCAGTGTTTATCAGGTGTTACCTTTAAATTTACATAGCATTTATTACACTGTACAACATATTTGTGCTTTAGCAAATCATTAATGGCATACTCATTTAAGGAATCCATATTCAACGTCAAACAAATAAAAAAATTATAAAAGAGAAGAATAATCAAAATCAATAACCACAGAAATTAAAGAGAACTTAAATCAAATTCTATGGGAAAAATCACACAAGTAATACACAACTAAATACTAAAGTAAGTACAGTAAAGTTGTTGTTCTGACAGCACGAGTTCTGAAAGTTAGACAAAAGCTGTAATTCCTATTGCTCGCAGTCGCACTTCTTTTTAACAGTAAAGATCAATAAATCACAAACCAAAATAGGATTATTTAAAAAAAGCTCTGGATTGTCTACTCTGCATTCTGAGTGAATTTATAGCTGACTAGGCCCCTTGGGGTGGCTTGAGCTTGCCTGTCTAAAACCTATCCCTTTCTAACAACCAACAGTGAAAATTAAAGGTAAAACAAGAAAATATGAATAAAAATTAAGTCTTCTTGTCTAGACGCTATCCCTTCTTTCCTACGAATGGTGAAAAACTGTGGTAAAACATAAAATATAAATTCAACTAAAACTTCTGTTACCAATCAACTCCACAGTAAATAACAAACCAAGATAGGATTGTTTAGATAAGCTCTGGATACTACTGGTAATATCTGGAGGATTTATATATACACTCCCCTGGATTCAATAAACTGCTTGCAGGAATAGTGTTATTCCTGCATGGAGTGGTTCATGTCCGTGTAGCCACAGCAGTGCGCCTTGCATATTCATGAAGGCACGCTGCTGTTAAGGCTAAACGGACATGAACCATGAATGAGTGCAGGGGGTGTTTTAAAGTAGTGCACAGACTATGAACATGCCCCTTGCACTCAGAAAGTGCTGTATAGCACTTTCTAAAACAAATACGGCATAATATTAGATAATTTCTCTAATATTATGCCAATATTTTAGTGTCCGCGGACACTGAAATGAAATAAATGATTATTTCAGTGTCTGCGGACACTGAAATACATAGGGGAGCAGGAAAGCAATGTAGGAACCTGTGACACACATCCTGCATTGTAAAAGTGCCATATGACACCTCACAACCTGTTAAAGCAGGAAATATGGACAAAGGCAAAATTAATGGGGGAAAAAGCCCTAAAATGTGACGTAACTTAAATATTGCCCTCACAAACTTAGAAAGTTGATATAAAACAGGTCATGCATTAGGATACATTTCCAAAGGATAGAAGTCTGAAAGTCAGATGTATGCCATTATTCCCTGACAGCAGTCCATGTGGACAAAGGCACAAATAATGGGGAGACAAAGCCTTAAAAACCAGGGACAATACTTAAATATTGCCCTTACAAACTTAGAAAGTTGATAGAAAACAGGTCATGCATTAGCATGAATTTCTGAAGGATATAAGCCTGAAAGTGAAATGTATGCCATTATTCATTGACTGCAGTCCTCAGTTACTTGTCAGAAAACCACAATGCTCACTATATAACATAATATAATAATAATATAATAAATCTTTTTTTTAACATGCTAAGGAATGTTTAAGCGTAGCTAAGTGGGTGTGCGCATTATGGTCCTCTGCTTAGCATTGCTTAAACATCCCATAGGAGGTAAATAAAAATATACAGGTGAAATTCTGAAACTGAGATAGTGTAGTGGTTAGAGTCCTGGTTATACATGCAGGTGTTCACAGTTCGAGTAACAAGACAGGCAAGTTATTTTTATATGGGAAAACAGTGTTAAAATTATTTTTTTAAACTTAAATTATGTAGTAACTGTTTTTTTTTGTCAACCAGGGAAGTGTAGCTGGTGTAAAATGGAAGTGTGAGTACATATAACATGTGAAATCACCCATGTATACACAAGTGTTCCATACAGTATAGTCACACCCCTTGCTAATGTAATGAAAGCATATAGAGGGACATCATGTAAAGTAAATCATATATACCTACTAAATGAAGTAATTATTCTGATAGTTTTTTAAAATGAAAAGTGAGCAATGGTCAGCAATGCTCAGCTATACTTACCAGGTTTAAGCATTGCTTAGACGTGATTCCTAAGCAGCAGGTAGCTCAGCTAAGTGGATTTGCGCAATGTTAAGCAATGCTCAACAATTACCCCTTTAAGCACTGTTCAATTCAGCATAGTGGATTTGGACACTACTTAGTAGAGCTTTACATGTTCAAAATGGTCCAATGATGGCAAAGGGTGGGAATATCACCTTATTTAAACTGTGCAGGTGGGAATACAGCCATAACCTGTTTAGTTTGATCTCTGCAGGAACATGTCTGGTGTTGGAGAGGGGGTGCATTTTCGGGTGCAGCACTGGAGCATTCAGGAGTCCTGGGTCATGGCTGGACTCCTTGTAGAAAACCATGAGGAGAGACTGCTGCAGGATCAATACCAGGGTTCACAATACAAAGTGAAGGCCTGGGACCATCTCACACATGATCTCATCAGTGCTACCGGCATCATCTGGACTGGTGAGCAGGTATGGCACCCCTCTGCTGACCTACAGCAGAGGAAGGGGGTGCTCTTGGCACAGTGGATCCAAGCTGAGTGGGCATAGAACACTCCTGTAGTGAGTAAGTATCACTATCAAGTAGTTTGTAGCAAATACTAGCCTGAGAATGTGATAGACAGGTATGCATAATATTTGTTTTTCTCCCCTAGAGCTGCAGCAGAGAGGGCTATGAATGTAGAAGCCCATGCCGACAGACTGCTGAGACTGCGCCTACAGGCTGGTGTGCACAAATCTATTTTGCAGTATATTGTTCAAATAGCCAAGAAGGAGTACATGGCTTACTGCTAGTAGGTATACTGTTATGGTGTGAACTGAATAAATAAAAATGTTTGACCAATTAATATTGATGTCCAATAAAGATGCCTAAAAAAATGTTGTTTATTCTGGTATGTTGTTGTAGACATATAGAATGTATACAGGTTCTTCACAGCAAATGTGGCTGTGACAGCATGCATTAATTCAGATAGTTCTGTGAACCAGCTGTAAGAAAAACTGTAGATGGTGGAGCTGTAAAACAAGATATAACTGAAATGTGAAATATATATACTGCACTAAGCTCTGAGCCCTGAATAGTAATGTGTAAAGCTTCAAAGTGTGTTCCATCCAGCATTGCCTTGTGTTGACCTTGCTTTTCAGATTGTAGTAATCCAAAGGATTAATGCACAGTACAATAACTATCTGTCATACATGCATCACAGGATTACAAGTTCAGACAGTCTAACCAAGAGACTATTAGGCAGAAACCAGTGAAACATGAAACAGCAGTTCCCCAGAAGCTCAGTGTGATGAGAAATTGCTTAGTTGTTAATTTTTCACACCCAGATATGGTTCGAATCCAGGGTGCGGTACTAAGATGTGTGCATATCTATGCACAAGGAATCAGGAATACATGTAAAAACAGTCAGGTAGTGTTAACAGATATTTTCTCCACAGGTTGTACAGGTAAGGAAATGTTGGTAGTAGCTGTATGAAGGGTATACTAATAAACTGTGTACAGCTGTTCAACTGTCCCACCACATGCCTACAAATGACAGCAGGATAGGTACATACAACATGCACTCTTCTCGATACATGTCTCTCAAGTGTCACGCTGTCATGGCTAGTGGTCACTGCTGCCAATAACCCTGGACACAGATAGGAAACCATTTGAAGTAAGCCAGTGGCATACTCACATAACAGCACTTCAGGGTACCCCTCCTGTGCCAGATATGCCACCTTGACATGTACGAGTCCCCTCTAGGCATGCACCCAAAGTTGTCACAGTTTGCCCCATACCATTCCAGGCTGACAGTTTAATATGTATGTTTGTGCTACACAAGCTATGGGCCATAGGCAGATGTAAAGTGAGGGCAGACTCATAGAGCATTGAGCAGTACTGTTGTGGAAAATAGAAGCATAAACAGTTATTAATGGATTTTTTTGTCTCTCCCCCCACCCATCATCTGGATCAATACTAAAATTCATATACTATGGGTATGTTTTACTCCAAACCTAATGTTGGGACTTGTGTTCTATTATTGCTCATATATTTGATTGGTTGCATGCTAACATACCTTGTTCAAATGCCATTGTTGGTGGCCTGTTGCTGTCAATGTAACTGGCATGCTGTTATGGTGCATACTGTTGTTCCATTTATGCATGTGTTCATTTTGCTATGCAACTGTTTCAAATCTGTTTTATGGGGTTAATTGGAACACCCATGCATGCTATTATAACTAATCTGTAAATGTGTTGTTCATGACGAACCAACATATTATTTAAAACCTCAACACCATATCACATTTGAGAAGGCAGATCCCAGTGTATCCGCCTGCCTCTCCTCATCTGCCTGTATCAGTGGGCCCTAGCATGTCTGGCACCCAACCTGTGCCTTCCTCGTCCACTGGTTCTGCACCACCTTTGGGTAGAACCATCTCAGGGGATGGGGCCCGTCCCCCCCTGGGAGCAGGCGTGGACAGGAGCCTGCCACCAAAAGTCAGGTCTGGGGTCCGGGGGTGCCATTCGATCAGAGTTGGGTAGGCAGCTGCGCCAGATTGAGGGCCGCCTGGTGAACCTCAAGGGGCAGGCTGTCCCTAATGTCTAGCCCCCACCACAGCACCTTCTGGGCCATGAAGGAGCAGTGTTGACCGCCAATGGGTGGCGGCCTCAGTCCCACTGCATCCATTTGGGAGCTCATGGGCTTCGGATTCCCAACCACCCTCCCCGTCAAAGGTGTTTACCCCCTCATGTGTCATATAGAGCTATGGTCCTTTCCTACATCTGTCCTGCACATCCCTAGCTGCTTTTCATAATGTTTTACTCTCTGGTTGCCCCCATTTCACCACTTTCCTATCACCCTTTTTTTGTATATGTATATTTGTATATATATATATATATATATATATATATATATATATATATATATATATACATTCATTCATACAGAGATATATAGACAGATAACCAACCTCTTACTGCAACCAATCTGCAGAAGCCCCAACACATGGGTGGGGGGGATAAAGGACAAACCATAGTGACATATTTGAAATATGGCTGTCATACTCGTAAAAGTCTGCTAGAGTAGCATGGTGTGCCTTAGCATTCAATGTAAGACAGATTCCAGGTTTGAAACAAAAATGAATGTCAAAATTTACTAATGTCAATGCTCACATCATCCCAGTGATTTCTCAGAAACCCACAACTGTTGTGGCCAACAGACAAAACATATGAGCCACACATCAGGACAGTGTCTAGACATCTGGACAGTGGAGAGGTATGACTGCAGTCATGTAACAGAATGGAAAAACCCATGACAGGTGCCAACCATGTCCCCCAGCACCTTCAGAACCACAGTAAGACCAGCATGACACTAACTTAAATCAGCTCTGGGCAATTACCCATGTATATCCAAATATATCATGCACTACAGGTATTGAACTGTAGGGAAAAGCAGATAGTGGTGTATAAATGTCCACCCACAACCATTTGCATCACAGTCACAGCGACATATTAGTGCCTCAAATGAACTCTAGAGTAGAACGACTGTTTGAACAAACATATCCTGATTCCCAGTCACACAATACACTGACAGATACTGGCCCAGCTCACAGTGTACTGGGAATCCTGAGGTGTTAAAGGACCTTTCTCAGTCTGCCCCTACAAACATACACACCTTGCAGATCCCCAGCAGCCATAACAGCATGCACAGTCAGACAGAAAAAGGATCTGTGACACTCACATCTGCTACTCTCCCTACCCAGCCAAACAAATGTCTGCACACAACATTGCCACACAATCTTGGCAGTTGCTTTACAATAGCCAGACATACATAACTCTCATATGTACAGATTTCCACAGAATGTCCAGGGTGTAAGACCATATTCATGGCCACTGCCGCATACCACTTCCAGGAGTCTGCTAAGTCAATGGGATGATACCTTCAGTGCAGTCAATAAATAATGATATCTCATACCTCTGACTCTCTTACTGCAAGACATCTGGACAAAGCATGACATACTTGGGGGACAGGGGGCTGGAAAGAGGGACATATCTTACATAATGGTGTTACAAACTGAAACAGCTGACAGTGTCAGCTTTTGTTGTAACATAGCATTACTGAAGGATATGATGTGTGAAACACCAATGGATGCCAACAGTGACTGACTACAATCCTCACATTATCCTACTGCTTCCACAAAAACATATGTTGTCTGAGGAACAGACCAAACATAGCAGGGGAACCCCTGGGCAGTCTGTGGACATCAGGACAGTTAAGAGGCATGTCAGAGACATATAACTGTCAGACGTCAAGTCACACAGAAAATGCATGTCCAGATGAACCCTGTTAAACTTCCAACCCTCTATGTGTATAACAGCACTACTGACTTACAAACTGTACCCAATTCTGGAGCTTTGTTCCCCATGTTGCTGGGCTGTCTCCACATGTCCTCTCCTGAGAGGTATTCCCACCTGCTGTCTGTGAAGCTGTAGCCCCCACACCTCCATATTGTCCTCCACAAAGGCAAGGAAAAGGGGCATGGCCCACATTAAGGCCATTGTTATAGTACTGTGTTGCTATGGCATTGGCAAATGGAAAGACAACACAGCTGCTCTGGATGCAAGTAGCAAGTGGGGGACACTGATTGGTGCACAGGCCATCACCTGCTCATGAGCAGTACCTACAAAAGGCAAGCTGCTGCCTATGCAACACGTCTCAACCCATCTACACAAAGACAGACTGTGACTACACAAACCTAACCAATTGCATTGTTGTGAGGTGTTAGAGAAATATGTATTAATATGTATGTTTAGTGCTTATTAGAAGCTAAAAGAGTTAACACATTTCATTCTATTTTATGTACAGCTTAATTCTGTATGAAATTATAAGATGATTTTTCAAACCACAGTATGCTTTCTGAAACTGCAAGATGCACCCTGACCTAGTATTTGCTAGCACAGCAAAATTCATGTTTATGCCTTTTGGAAATGTACTGAGAAGCAGGTGATTATCTGCTAGGTCAGGAAAATGTATGAATAGTGTATGAATAGAACAATACTGTTTTCTATAATATGATTGAATATGAACAATCAGCTCTGTTCGTCTTATGAGAACATGCACAGCTGTGTAAAAGAAGAGATACATGAAACAAATGACTGCTTGAAGAATCTGTACTTACTTTGTGCTCGAATTAGCTATAGTACCTTGAATGGTAACATAACATAGTGGGAAGCTGTATCTAACCGGTGGTCACCAAGGCCACGTTGTTTTTCTTAGGAAGTTTTTCATAAAATTGATAGTGCAAGCAGAAAATCATGGACAAACAGCTGCTATGAAATGATGATGTTAAAATTTGTGATCTGCTATGTCAGCTTGGTAGGCAATGTCTTATTAGAAAGTGTATAAAGATGGACTTACTTCCTGATTTTAGTTAGACAAACTCTGTATTAGCACGTTTTTGTCTCCTTGCTGCAAGATTCATTTTTTAAGTTTATTTTTCCTTTGACATGAGGTAACTTCTGAGCACTACAACAGGTATGTCAATCATGTAAGCATGTAATGGAATGCAGAAGGGGGGACGCAATGATGTCATAGGTTCATAGGTTCATAGGTTCATACTAGGCTATTTGCCCTAGGGCATTTATAAGCCTAGCCAGAGTGTGTGTGGCTTTCGCCACCCCTTGGGATGAGAATAATATGCCCATTTAAGGTTTAGTTTACTGTGCCTCTGTCTAGAAGTGACACAGAGATGACCCCCAGGGTAAACCTACGATCTCCCATCCACTCATCAAGATTTATCTTGAAGAGAGCTAGTGAGGGGCTCTGCCTAACGTGGACTGGGATTCTGTTCCAGAGTCTAGGGAGCCTCTGGGTTATGAATCTGTCCCTCCAGCACGTCCTATTTATTTCTGTGTTGAGGTTCATATCTCTTGCTCTTGCTCTTGTGGCTCTGATGGATTTGGATTTTCTGAGGTGGAGCATGTCCATTAATTCCGGATTGGACATGGCCTTGTACGTCAGGCATAGATCACCTCTGAGTAGGCGGTATGCGACTGACTAGAGCTGGAGTTTCTTCAGCCGGGCAGCATATGACATATGTTTGAGACCCTTTATCCTCTTGGTGACAAACAGCTGCTATGAAATGATGATGTTAAAATTTGTGATCTGTTACGTCAGCTTGGTAGGCAATGTCTTATTAGAAAGTGTATAAAGATGGACTTACTTCCTGATTTTAGTTAGACAAACTCTGTATTAGCATGTTTTTGTCTCCTTGCTGCAAGATTAAAGTGCCTTAACCTGAACCTGCCATGTATTGATCATTTTTGAAGTTTATTTTTCCTTTAACAGATTGGTCCTTCGGACTGGAAAACTCTCACTCTAGCTCAGGTGAGATGGGCCCAGTGGCATGAAATCATACAGGGAAGAGGCCACATCGGTTCTTCTGCTCTGAAAGAACTCCGACTGAATTGTCGTTCAAAAGAGGCCAGCCACTGTTTCTGATCTGCGATTGGAGGACAAGTCAATGGTTCCAGCAGTGAGACGATCAATCACGGAGGCTCAGGCAAGGAGGAATTTACCTTTTCTTTGTTTCAGATCAGGGACTTGTTACAGTATTTGTTTTTGTCAGGGAGATTTTATATAAATCAGGGACAAAAAAGATTGCTGTCTTGTCATAGATCAGGGAAACAGGATAGGTAGGCAGTTATTCTAGATAAACTGTGAAAAAGAGAAAATCGTGGTACCACGTGATAAGAAGGGTTACGTAACAATTTCTAACTAAGTTAAGACAACATGGGAAATAAGTGCACAAAAAGATCCCGAGATCCGCCGTTAACCGAAGATGCAAAATACATGCAATTACAACGTGCCGATAACGTTAGGTACTATACAAAATGGGTTAATAAATACAAATTTGATGGCAAATTAGATAAACCTTCACTTATCAAACTTGTCAAACAACTTAAAACAGACACAAAAGGTCAGGTAAAAAAGCAACGTCAATTGGGAGTTCCTCAGGCACACAGGTGGCTTGAGGAAGCAAACCACAGGGAACAAAAGAATAAAAATTCAAAAGCAATGTTTTTAGACAAAGAAGACAATAACTTGGTAATAGCATCGGCCCCTCCACCCCCTCCGCTCCCCTTACCAGAATATGAAGCAAGTGGCAAGCAGAACCACCTCTGCTATACCCAACTGTCCCTGCGAAATCAAAACTGTTTGCTAGAGATCCTGTCGAGACTAGGTCTTGAACACCCAACTTAAGAGGGGATATTGAATTGTATGAAATAAATAAAAATTCACAAGCTATGAGTGAAGAAGAGATATGTCCATTCATAGAAGTACCAAATCCACAGGCAGGACAGGACCCAACTCTTCTAGTATATAGACTGTGGACACCGGAGGACATCCGGAAAGCCACAGAGGGAATTCCCCATCCAAAAGTTAATTTTAGAAAATTCTTAGAAGACTTACAGGGCATGAGGTTAAGTTACCATTTAAATGGAGAGGAAGTAGAGAAAGTAGTCAGACAAATCGTAGGTCCAGATTGGCACATGATCAGTGGCAACTGGAATCCCCGTGATGCAGAACATAGGCCACTCCCACATAGTAACACAGAACTGGATAACAGAGTGAAAGTTCTGACAGACCGAATCTCTGAGAAATGGAAGCCTAGGGCTGACTAGACTTACATTAATCAATGCATCCAACAAGAGGGTGAAACTGTTGATAGATATTATGCCAGATTATTAGAGTGTTTTAATAACCATTGTGGAATGCAGGTACCTGAAGACCAAACACATGATTCCCCATATGAGCACCAACTAAAGAACGCATTTTTGAAGGGTAGTATTGCACCCATAAGCAGTTTTATTACAAAGCACATGGTAGATCATCGTACGAGTAGATTACAGTCATTACTTGAATATGCAAGACATGCTGAAAGGCATTTTAATAGCAAAAAGAAAAAGAAAACTCAAGTATTTGCAGTAGAAGATGGAGCAGAAGTCTTTGTAGTACAGTCCGGGAAGAAGGGTAAGAAAAATGCCCAGGGAAACAAACAATCTGATAAGTGATCGGAGGAGTTTGAAGAGAGGAAAGAAAAGGGGTGAATGTTTTAAATGTGGAAAAAAGGGACATTTGGCAAGGATTTGCAGGCAAAATAAGAAGGTAACCACGGAAGATAAGGAGGGTGTGGACTGACTATATGGTAGTCAGGAATCACTAGAAAGAAATGACCAAGAAAAGACAAATGTGAGTGTGATAGAGGGAGTAGAGGATGTGATAGAAGAAAAAGAGGATGTGCATGAAATCACAGATAACGAAGAAAATGATATCTTGGATTTAGCATTATTGAGCTTAGAGCTCTACTTAGCAGGCACAAAACCGGAAGTTACACTTCTGGTAGAGGGGAGGGAAGTTAAATTCCTGTGTGACTCAGGGGCTTCATGGACCCTGATACATCCTTCCAAACTACCAGAAAATTCAGAATCACTTGATTACATATTAGTGAAAGCAGCTAATGGACAGCTGTATCGGGAGCCACTCTCCCACAACATAGCAATAACTGACCCTGTTTCAGGGATGACCCAGAAAAGCAAAATTGTTGTTTCTGCAAAATGCCCAGTAAATCTTTTGGGCAGAGACCTTATGCAGATATTTGGCATAGCAGTAGTTCCAACCATGCAGGGTATGGAAGCACAGCGACAAATGGATAGTTTTGTGGTGCGACCGGAGGGTGAAACATTTTATTGGTACAGCCAGGACTTGGTTACAACTGGTCCAGGGCCAGTAACCGAAGAACTGATGAACATAGCCATCAGTAAATCCCCCTCCCTTGACACTGATAAACAACATTTGTTCCATTATACTCTATATTACTGTAGCATACCAGGACCTAATAAAGAATATGAGCAAGAACTGTTTAGAAATCATGCTAACAGATTAGTATTACGTAATCTGTACTGGCGCACAGAAGGAAACAGTGTAGTTAGCTGTTCATTGCTCCAGGAATTCCTAGCACTTTACAAATCTAATCGATTACCACATGTTAGTTTGACTAAAGATAAGAATGTGAGGTGGGCAGACCTAGGAGAAAAAGTCACAAGGTGGGAAAAACAGACAGAATTAGAACTGTCAGAACAGGGAGTACAAAAGCAGAAGTTGAATTGGATAACACAGACACACCCAGCTGTGCACTTGCATGCAAGTGAAGACAGCTGAGTAGCACTTTTACTAGAGGAAGAGGAAAAAGCCTTACGAGGCATACCAGAGACTCTCTGGTCAACAGGGAAATCAGATGTAGGACTTATTCGTACAGCAGGACCAGTCACTATCATGCCAAAGTCAGCATTTAGACCTCAAAAGAGACAGTATCCCTTAAGAAAGGATGCAGAAGTAGGAATCAAACCTATAATAGCAGCCTTACTCATTACATCCGAGTGACACATCCAGGTGCATCTGCAGTTAACACCTACTGATGCCTCTAGGTGTCAAATATTGCTTGTTCATATTTGCTTCAATAATTCCAAAACCATGTTATGTACAAAGTTTTAAAATAATTCATCTTAAAACTTACACAATGGCAAACTCAACTGCATTAATATTTGATCTCTAGTGCAGGTAAATAGATAATAACAGTTGTTTTTATGATATTCATTTATTTTGATATAATTTTCACATTTTTCTAAATAGTTCAACAACCAGGTAACAGAGACAGAACTCCTTAGCTTCACATGAAAGCTCTCAGCTAGATGAATAAAACACTGCTGACAGTATATGAATAACTTGAGTGGTTGCTAAGATACTGTAAATTGTTTGCAAAATATTACAAATGTAATAGTTACTGTGTTTACTGTGACTTATAAAGTTCAGTTTAAAACCTAGAACCTAAAGAATACTACCACTATAAAAATAGTTTGTGCTGAAGGGTTTGCCATTTATACTTATTTCATAAGCCCTATTATTCCAGAGATATGAACATTTGTTTGAAATGAGAGGACATAATTTGATTCTGTGAAAAGACTTAGGCTCCACTCATTGGAAGTTACAGTGCAAACATCCTGAGCTCCATTGGAGTGAATGAGTTAAGGAAGGAGTATTGATAGAATCTCCCGATTCACCATGTAATACACCCTTATTTCCTGTTAGGAAAGCAAATGGAGAATGGAGTATGGTCCAAGATTTACAAGCTGTAAATGATGCAGTTATACCTAGAGCACCTATGGTGCCAGATCCACACACCTTATTAAATGATTTGAAACCACAACAGAAGTATTTTTCTGTGGTAGATATCAGCAATGCATTTTTCTCAATACCGATACACCCTGACAGACAACATTGGTTTGCATTTACATTTCAGGGGAAAAGGTATGCATACACATGACTACCACAGGGATATTGTGAGAGTCCAACAATATTCGCAGAGGAAATGGCAAGTAACCTGGCGGGATTTATCCCACTGAAAGGCAGCCAGATTTTACTTTATGTAGACGACATTCTGCTGGCAGCCCCCACCCAGCAAGAATGCAGAGAAGATACCATAGCATTACTACAATTTCTAGCCACTCAAGGACACAAAGTAAACAAAAACAAACTGCAACTTTGGAAAAAACAGGTTAAATACCTGGGATATGTAATATCCAAAGAAGGCAGAATATTAGATGAAGACAGAAAAACAGCAATATTACAAGCACCCAAACTGACTACCAAGAAGGAAATGATGTCCTTCCTAGGTACGACTAATTTTTGTCAGAGTTGGATTCCAAACTATGCCTTGGAATCTACTCCACTGACCAACTTAATATTCAAGAAGCCTATGGCAGCACAAGATTCATTACAATGGACACCAGAAGCAGAATCAGCTTTCTGCAAATTGAAACAACTAATAGCATCCTCATTAGTTTTAGGATTACCGAACTATCATAAATAATTTTTTCAAACTGTAGATTGTAAGCAGGGCTATATGACATCAGTGTTAACACAGCAACATGGGGACAAACAACGCCCCATAGCTTACTATTCATCACAGCTAGACCCAGTGGCGCGATCCTTGCCCCACTGTGTACAAGCAGTAGTCGCAGCTGCAATGGCAGTGCAGGCTTCAGCCTCAGTAGTGTTGTTCCACCCTCTGACAATGAGAGTGCCTCATGCAGTCACGGTTATTTTACTGCAAGAAAAAGTAGCATATCTTTCTCCTGCTAGACATCTTTCCTGTATGACTATACCGTTGAGCCAACCTCATATGACAATTGAACGATGTACAACTTTGAATCCGTCAACCTTGCTCCCAATCCCTGCAGATGGCAAACCACACTGCTGCCTGCAGGAGATTGAGCAAAAGACACTGCCTAGAAAAGATCTCACGGATGTTCCCTTGGATGATGCCGAGGTGACATACTATGTGGACGGCTCGTGTAGAAAGGGTCCAACAGGACAGAATCTAGTGGGGTATGCAGTAGTTTCTGATACTGAGATTTTAGAAGCAAAGTCTTTACCACACAACTTATCTGCACAAGCATCAGAATTGATTGCTTTAACAAGGGCATGTACCTTGGCAAAGGATAAATGTGTGAACATTTTTACTGACAGCCAGTACGCTTTTTCTACTGTACATGTTTTTGCGCAACAGTGGAAAAATAGAGGAATGATAACATCTACTGGTAAATCAATTAATCATGCACAATTTATTTTAGATTTGTTAGAATCTATTCAGTTACCTCAGAAAGTAGCTATTTGCAAATGCGTAGCTCATACCAAACAACAGGATAGGATTTCAAAAGGTAATGCGAGAGCTGATACAGCTGCAAAGCAGGTAGCTTCAGCTTCAGAAGTATTTCTTCTGAGTGAGGAATTACAACCATCTGAGATTTTAGATTTAGAAATGTTAAAAACAATGCAGACACTTACTACAAATGTAGAGAAACAGAAATGGATAAAACGAAGAGCAATTCTTGAGAAAGGGCTGTACATCTCCAAAGAAAGAAACCCAATTTTACCATCTAACTTGTTTATTTATGCAGCTTTGTTGAGCCATGGGCAGTGCCATGTCTCAACAGGGGGGATGGTACAGTTAGTGAATCGAGTGTTTACAACATACGGATTTACAAACTACACAAAAAATTTTGTGCAGCATGCCATGTTTGTAACAGACATCATGCACAGGGGGCACTGAAGCCTAAGCAAGGGAGTTTCCCTACACCACCATATCCATTCCATACTATCTGTATGGATTTCATAGAACTAAACAAATGCGAAAATAAAAAGTACTGTCATGTCATTATAAATATGTTTTCCAAATGGGTGGAAGCTTTTCTGACCAAAAATCCAGATGCAGCTACTGTTGCAAAAGTCCTCGTTAATGAAATTATTCCTAGATTTCGCATACCGGAAAAGATCTATAGTGACAATGGCACACACTTTGTAAATCAAACCATACAACAATTGAGTCATTATTTTGGGATTTCCTTGAAAAAACATTGTGCATACCACCCCCAATCTGCAGGATTAGTAGAGAGGCATAATGGAGTTCTGAAAAATAAGCTTAGGAAATTGATTAGTGAGACACAGAAGAACTGGGTGCACTGTCTACCTCTGGCACTGTTGAGCATGAGAACTGTTCCAAATGCAAAGAGTTTAACTCCTTTTGAAACACTGTTTGGGAGGGCATATTATATACCTCAGTGGAAATCTCTCATGCCTGCAGACCAGGAGGCTGACAGTTCACTTGCAGAGTATATGAGGCGATTTTTGAATAACAAACTTCTGCAGTTAAATTCTGTTTCAGATAAAGAACAAGCCAGACCATCGGAAGCAGCAGTAGTCCCAGG
The DNA here is from genome assembly GCF_019279795.1 of Protopterus annectens. Lineage (NCBI taxonomy): Eukaryota > Metazoa > Chordata > Ceratodontiformes > Protopteridae > Protopterus > Protopterus annectens. The sequence goes on from NC_056745.1 coordinate 840,538,932, forward strand.
CCCGTGGGTCTGGGTGAAGGTCGTGAAGAAAATAAATTGCAGTTCTCCAAAGTGGGAAGGGCCGTACCAAGTGCTACTCAGGGGCGGCCCATGCTATTGGACTGCCGGACTGCAGCCCCTCAACTTTAAAATAAAAAAATAAAAAGAAATAAATAGAAAAATTTTTAAAAATCGCGGACTTCGCGCATGCGCACTAGTCCGTACTGCTGCTGAGACAGTCTGGAGCATGCGCAGATTGTCTCAGCAGCAGTCCTGACTGGGAAACATGGAGAACAGAGCTCCCAGAAGTCTATGCAGTTTTAAACTGCATAGACTGTCCTGGGAACTCGCTGGGGAAACGCATCGGGGTCGGACTGCAATGTCAGCAGTCAGGAATTTAGGATCTCATGATGGGCATGGTCTGGATTGGAGTTTGCTGCAGTCTGACTGGGGGAAGATCTCGCGATGGGCAGGGTCAGATGTGCGCGGGTTTTGGATAGGGATCGGATGTGCGTTGGTGGTTTACAGGCAGGATTTATTTTATTTCGGAGGTGTACTGTTTACAGGCAGGATTTATTTTGGATTTGCACTTTGGAGTTATGGACTACAGGTAAGTGTGTATGTGAGAAAATGCCCCAGGTGCAATATACTGGTGGTTAGACTCATGGTGGTGTGGTAGGGAATACCTCAGGCTTGAACCCTGTACCTTGTATGTAGGTGTTAAAGACTTGAATTCCCTACCCACCACCATTTGTAAAAAAATTGCAGATTTTTGCCTCATATTTGATCTTATCTATTCCTCATAATATCTGTGGTTTGTAAATATTGCAACGCTTGATATTTGATGGTGCAGTGGTAGCATTGTTGCCTCATAACTGCAGGTTCTTGGGTTTGATTCTTGGCTGGGGTGCCTTCTTTGTGTGGGGGGGTCTGTATCTTTTCCCTAATTTTTGTGTGGGTTTGCTTTTGTGTAATCCCATGTTACAAAGACATGTCTGCATTATTTCTTCCTGGGCCTCTCCTGAAAATTGTTTTTTTTTGTTCCAAGTCAGACTGTCCTGATTAACAAATGTTAAATAAAATTGACAGGCATTTGAATTTCAGACTTCAGATTTCTGAATGTTTACTTCCTTACATATTTGATGGTGCAGTGGCAGTATTGTTGCCTCACAGTTATAGGTTTTCTGGTTGGATTTTTGGCTGGGGTGCCTTCTGTGTGGAGTCTGCATCTTATCCCTGTGTTTGTGTGGATTTGCTCTGGTGTCCTGCCATTTTACAAAGACGTGTCTACAGTATTTCTCCATGGGCCTCTGCTGAAAATTGTTTTTGTTCTGTCAGAAGTAAAATTGACAGGCATTTGAATTTCAGACTTCATATTCTTCAGAAAATACATAGTAAAACAACTTTTTATTCTAGCAATAAATATATAGTAACACAACCTTTTATTATAGCAATTTTTTAAGTTTATAAGATGACTATTTGAAATTTGTCCTTATTTTTGGGACTGTAATACCCTGTTATTGGTTTTGTCCAGGTTTTTTGTGCTAAGGTTGACAGCTATGGCCAGAACTGAATTCACTGAATATGTTTGAGGGCTGTATTCCCTCATTACTGGGTTTGTCCAGGTGTTTTGTGCTAAGAGGTTGACAGCTATGGTGAGAACTGAATTCATTAAATGATAGCCATTTAAGTTTCAATCTTCCTCTCTTTCACAAAGCAGCTGATTTAGCGTAGTGGTATGTTGCTCTTGACTGTTTTGCACAGGGACCTTGGCAGTAAAATGTACGGTGGTAACACAGCATTTTTCTTTCACAAAGCAGGTGATTTAGCATAGTGATATGTTGTTCTGACTCTTTTGCACGGGGACCTTGGCAGTAAAATATATGGTGGTAACACAGCATTTTATTCTAGCAGCTTTCAAAGATTATACAAGCAATGTTTAATGTGTCCCTGGTTTTTGCCCTTTTGACCCACCCCAATAAATTTGGCTTTTTCCAGACTTCTTGTGCTGCGAAGTTTAGATGCAGTTGAGTATTGAGTAGATTTTACAAGGAGCTGAGAGCTGCAGGGGAAGAGAAGTTTAGTGCTGATTATGCTAAGTCAGCTCGCATTGCTAATAGCACAACTGGTTGTGTACTTGCTTTTGATGCAGAAGGTTGTTGGTTCTACTCCCATAAAGAGCGAATGCTGCTATAGTGAAAGTTAAGATACTAACTATGAGCCTGTTATTAGTTTGCCATCCATTTCCTATTGCAATATTACTAGCTTATTTTTAATGTAATTTAGGCAATTTATTCCTCAGGGGCATCAGACACTTTATTTTTCGATGAAACCATGAAATATAAAGGTGATTGCTAGCAGCAACCTCTTCATTACAGATTTATTTAATGTGGAATTATTTAGATGACTTTTTTACTACTTCAGAGATTGTGCATATTTACTGATAATGGTGGACTGCAGAATTGTGCATATTTACTGATAATAGTGGACTGAAGTTTGAGTAGACTTTTATGATGGAAATGTTCTGAATTGGGCAGCTTTGTTTCATTGTTTACTGGAAAAATGTTCAAAGCAATAGGAAGGTGTATCAAAGAGCACATGTATGTTTCATATGCAAGGGGCCTATGATTTGAAAACAGCCCAGGATTAATTTTTATCTTCCACGGGTAAAATGTATTTTCTTTGAATGTGGGTTTTAATGTTGTTTCAATGAATGTGAGTTTCAAGGGCAGAGACGTTTTAATGCCAAGTTTGTTTAGCAGATGTCTTAGTGTTTGTGCTGTAAAATGCAAAATAAAACATTCAAATGAAGTTCAAATCATCATAGAAGTAAATCAGTATGCACATTAGTGTTTATTGTAAATAGAGTGAAATAGCAAAGTAATGGATCATTGGAATGGCTGCAGGGGGAGGCTCCATTCGACCATGGTTTTGTTAAGGGGAAGGGCGACAAACTTAGGCAGCCCCAGCTGAACTATACCTCCTAACTGTCCAGATTTTCAAAGAATGAATAGATTTTTTGCTTCTTATTTTTGCTTTGTTCCTCATAAAATTTGTGGTTTTCTGGCAAATCATTTAGGAATTAAGTCACTAAATAATGACACACTAGTTTCAGACTTCATAACCTTCAGAAAAATGCATGCTAAAGTAAGACCTGTTCTATCAACGGTCCCAGTTTATACAAGAGCAATTTTTAGTACTGTTTATATGTTTCCCCAATATATTTGGCCTTGTCCAGATTTATTGCATTAACAGGTTGAGAGGTACATGCAAATAAATTGCTTTATAGAATTAGGCATAGCCAAACCTCTCAACTCTCCCTAATTTTGGCTCAAAATGTTGCTCTTCCCTAATGATCCCTCCAAAAATAGCAATTTTGGAAGAAAACATGGAGGGTTTATAATTAAGAAATAACTGTAATAATCAGATTACTTTTATTTCAGAAATGCATGTAGATTATTTTATTTTGTCAGCTGCTCAAGTTAGCAGTACTAATATTAAAGTGTCCCTTCTTTGACAGGTTCCCAGCTGTATTGTGTTGCTATTTTATATTTTTACATCACATTTTTGGTCCATTTTTCATAAAATTGTGTTTTTTTGGCTAATTAGTGACAAATAATTAAAGACTGAAGTTAGAAAATAATGACAGACATTTGAGTTTCAGATTTCATACAATTCAGAAAATGCATACTAATGCAAGACCTCTATTAGCTTTCTAAGTTTATAAGAGCAATATTTTAAAAATTGTCCTTATTTTTCGGCCTTTGTCCCATTTCTTTGTATGGCTTTGTCCAGATTTCTTGCTCTGAGGTTGAGAGGTATGACAAATGTGTCAGGGTCATCACAAGTCAGCCAGAGACATTTCAAACTGTGACATACTTGTTGCACCCCACTCCGCCATGTAGTGACTCTGGATGTGTCGAAGCAAAGCAAGGAGTAGTTATGCAGTGTAAATGTGCAGAGAATCCCACCCATCCAAGGTAGACGCAAGTACTAGAGTGGCTTTTCATCTGTCCTTGATTTTTACAGAATGGTCTGGTTTCTGTCATATTTTTCGTACTGTTGATTTATGCTTATTACTCAAAGTGCCTGTTGCTCTGTGTTTAAGTAGCAATACTTTAATGACCATCAGGTAAGCTTGGCTGAGATTGCAAGATGCAAGTAAGCTTTAATAAGCATACTGTTAAAGAATTGCCAACATTGAAAGCCTTTCTGTTGCCATGTAGAGAATACTTAACTAGATAATGTATAAGCCTTGGGTATTGAAATGCATATGCCAGTATTTGTAATAAAGGACAGAATTACATTATTTTAAGAGTCTTATTACACTTAGAGACTTCCAGTCATCTCTGCAGGCTTTACCCGTAAACCGAATGCCAATCGCGTGGTCCATAACCTGTACAGTAATCCTTTTAAGCAATGTATCTTGAGCTTATTTCTTGTTTGCTTTTCATTTTTTACTTTGATCATGTTTTCCCCATGAAACAAGTAGATGTCAGGCAGCAGGTCTTTTTTTGGATAAGGATAAGGAACATTTTTACAACTGGGGGCATCAGAGATTTCTACTTTCAGCATGTTATTTGTTACTTTAATAAAGCTGAATATAAATTATAATTAGAACTGCAGTGCAATAAGTGGTTTGAGTTGAGTGCGGCTTGTTTTTCTTATACTTGATTTTGACTGGCATTCCATTAATGTATTTAAAAAAAAGTAATTTATTTTTTCATGCCTCACAACCGTTTTTGTTTCCATCTAGATATTAAGCTGTCATGCAGCCAATGCATTGAAATATTTTTATTCTTCTACACTTCATTTTGTCTTGATTGGACTCTCATAATGACGGTTTGGCACCCAGGGCAGTATATTTAGTTTTTGTGGTTTGTTACTACAGGTGTGTGTGTGTGTGTGGTAGGGAATGCCTCAGGCTTGAACCCTGTACCTTGTATGCAGGTGTTAAAAACCTGCATTCCCTACCCACCACCATTTGTATAAAAACAAAATTGCAGATTTTTGCCTCATATTTGATCTGATCTGTTTCTCATAATATCTGTGGTTTGTAAATGTTGCAATGCTTGATATTTGATGGTGCAGTGGTAGCATTGTTGCCTCACAGCTGCAGGTTTGATTCTTGGCTGGGTTGCCTTCTTTGTGGGGTCTGTATCTTCTCCCTGTGTTTGTTTGGGTTTGCTTTTATGTCCTCCCATGTTACAAAGACATGTCTGCATTATTTCTTCCTGGGCCTCTGCTGAAATTTTTTTTTGTTCCAAGTCTGACTGTCCTGATTAACAAATGTTAAATAAAATTGACAGGCATTTGAATTTCAGACTTCAGGTTTCTGAATGTTTTATTCATTGCATATTTGATGGTGCAGTGGTAGTATTGTTGCCTCACAGCTATAGGTTTTCTGGTTTGATTCTTGGGTTGGGTGCCTTTTGTGTGGAGTCTGCATATCCTCCCTGTGTTTGTGTGGATTTGTTCTGGTGCCCTGTCATTTTACAAAGACGTGTCTGCAGTATTTCTCCCTGGGTCTCTGCTGAAAATTGTTTTTGTTCTGTCAGCAGTAAAATTGACAGGCATTTGAATTTCAGACTTCATGTTCTTCAGAAAATACATAGTAACACAACCGTAACACAACCTTTTATTCTAGCAATTTTCTAAGTTTATAAGATGAATATTTGAAATTTGTCCCTATTTTTGGGACTGTATTCCCCCATTATTGGCTTTGTCCAGGTTTTTTGTGCTAAGGTTGACAGCTATGGCAAGAACTGAATTCACTGAATACGTTTGAGGGCTGTATTCCCTCATTACTGGGTTTGTCCAGGTGTTTTGTACTAAGAGGTTGACAGCTATGGTGAGAACTGAATTCACTAAATGATAGCCATTTAAGTTTCAGTCTTCCTCTCTTTTACAAAGCAGCTGATTTGGCGTAGTGATATGTTGCTCTGACTGTTTTGCACAGGGTCCTTGGCAGTAAAATATATGGTGGTAACACAGCATTTTATTCTAGCAACTTTCCAAGATGATACAAGCAATGTTTAATGTGTCCCTGGTTTTGGGGCTTTTGACCCCGCCCAATACATTTTGGCTTTTTTCAGTTTTCTTGTGCTGCGAAGTTGAGATGCAGTTGAGTATTGAGTAGATTTTACAAGGAGCTGAGAGCTGCAGGGGAACAGAAGTTTAGTGTTGCTTAAGTGAAGCTGGTTTGCCTTGTTAATAACACAACAGGTTGTGTACTTGCTTTTGATGCAGAAGGCTGTGGGTTCTTCTCCCACAAGGGGTGAATGCTGCCATACTTAGAATGTTCTCCTTGGTGAAGATACTAACTATGAGTCTGTTATCAGTTTGCCATCCATTTCCTCTTGCAATATCACTAGCTTATTTTTTTTAATGTAATATAGGCAATTTATTCCCGAGGGGCAACAGACACTTTATTTTTCGATGAAACCATGAAATATAAAGGTGTTTGCTAGCAGCAACCTCTTCATTAGTTACAGATTTCTTTAATGTGGAATTATTTAGATGACTTTTACTTCTTCAGAGATTGTGCATATTTACTGATAATGGACTGTAGAATTGTGCATATTTACTGATAATGGACTGTAGAATTGTGCATACTTACTGATAATGGTGGACTGTAGAATTGTGCATATTTACTGATAATGGTGGACTGTAGAATTGTGCATATTTACTAATAATGGTGGACTGTGGAAGTCTGAGTAGACTTTTATGATAAATGTTCTGAACTGGGCAGTTTTGCCATTATGGGTGCATGCGTTTTGTTTCATTGCTTACTGGAAAAATGTTCAAAACAAATTTAAAACGCCCTCTAACAACTGTACTGTATTGTACAAGGAATATAATTTAGTACAATGAGGAAGGTATATCAAAGAGCACGGGCAGGATTCATGAAGCCTCTGTGTAAGAGTTATAACTCTTACACGGAGGCTGCAGTTAAACGGAGTGATGTCAGCATGCTCTGCATATTCATGAGAGCATGCTGAATCACACCTAAGGCTAACATGGTCTGTGTAAGACAGTAGGGGGCGTGTCCGTAGGCCGAGCCCTGTAAGCGGACATGCCCCCAGAAGAGTAAAAGTGCCCAAAGTAAACACACACAACAGAGTCCATGGAAATGTGAATAAACACAACACAACACATGCCCCCACAGACTACGAACATAAAATGTACAAATGAACATCTCATAATTTCTTTTAAAATTGTAAAGATGTTTGCCCGTGAGTGCGCTCGTTTGCGCGGGCGTGCCCATAGCACAGCCACAGTTAGCAGTCAGTGGGAAAGCATATAAGAACTACATATGCAAAGTAAGCCAGGAAGCAATAGTGTTGCGGTAGAGATGTCGGCTGAAGAGCAGGCATTCATGGTTCGAGCCCCCACAACACCAATTTTTATTTTTAGCAAAATAAGCATGAAACAAGTCCCTGACAAACATGTACACATAAAATCACATTTTATATAAAATGTAATGAAATAGCCCATTTATATTGAAGAAATGTGAGGTAACAAAACAATAAAAAATGCCAGATGTGCCCATAGCTGAGCTACAGTTTAACAGGGTGAGTGCATCTGCCCGTAAGTGAGCAGTGGTTTAACAGGTGCAAAATGAGTGCCCGTAGCTGAGCAGTGGTTTAACAGGTGCAAAATGAGTGCCTGTAGGTGAGCAGTGGTTTAACACGCTGAAACTATGTGCCCCTAGCTGAGCTGAGCGTAATATGCGTGCTGATAGCCAAATGAGGCTTAAACCAGCGTACCCCATTTGCATGGAGCTGCGTACCGCGCAAACAAGCTAACCGACGGGCAACATTGAGCAAGCCATATCAAAACTGCCTTTACACAGACACACCCCTCAGCTTGTCTAGACAGTCATAAGAAATGAAAAGTAGTGGCCAGGTTCGAACCCAGGATACTATACACCATAGTCAAGGTACTGAACCACTAAGCCATGACAGCAGTACCTATAAATGCAATAATAGCAAATATATAGGAATGAATACAAACTGGAGCATGACAATGCAGGTTTAGTGAAGTTGAAACAATTCCAAAATGGCCAATCACAGATATGTGCTGGAAAAACGGCCTATATAAGCCCCATAGGCGGGAATACACAGCATAAACGATTGTAGAACTGACTTGCAGCCAGAATGACAGGAGTAGGTGAGGGTAGTTGCTTTCGAGCACAGAGGTGGGGCATTGAGGAGTCCAGGTACATGGTCTGGCTCCTAGTCCACAATCATGAGGCCCAACTCATGCAGGGCCAGGTCCTGTGGGGAGCATATAGGGCTGAGGCATGGGACCAGTTGGCTCATGATCTCACCAGTGCCACAGGGATTCCAAGGACTGGTGAGCAGGTCCATCACCACCATGCGGACCTGAAGAGATGCAAGCAGGACCAATTGAACCTTTGGATCCAGGAGGCCCAGCAAATGCCCAACGCCCCACTACTGAGTAAGTTACATTTAATTATGTATGTACGAAATTAAACTAGCTGATATTATGGAGATGTGTATTCCAATATTACTTCATTTATATTACAGCTGCAGGTGTCCGTTCTGCGAACCGCAGAGCCTATGGCGATAGGCTGGTGTGGTTGTGCCACCAGGCAGGTCAGTAATCCACTCCCAGTAACTATAAAGAAATATAAAAGTATGACAGTTAGCAAAAGAGTGCAGTGTAATCACTAAGTAATAAAATGTGCAAGTAACAGTGTAAAAGTGTTTGCAAGTATTGCTTGATTACAAAAGTGTGTTGCAGTCTGTAATCCAAACAGAAAAATGAAAATGTCTGAAATAAATTCTGAAATAAAGATGCCCCACCTGTAAGAAAATAGTACACAGCCTGCAGCAGGCTGAAAAGTACAGCTGCAGAAGATGATCAAATCACATGTGTGAAATATATCCCTGTTGAAATACTGAAACATGACAGAAGTGAGACTGCTGGAAAGGATTGTAATAACTACAGGTAAAACATGTCAATAAAGCCTAGAAGTAAGTACCATCCTGAATAGTAAAATGAAAACAAGTGAGAGAGTGTGAGAAAGTGTCATGAATCCAGCAATACAGTAGTAATAACCCCTGAATAAAGTATACTGCAGTCAGTACAGAATGAAATGCATATGAGAAGCAAAACCAAACAGCGAAATCTGTTCAAAGTGTTGCTGCATCTGGAATGTGTATCCCAAAATCTGGATATGTTGCTCTCAGTCTGCAATATGCAGATAGTATGATTGTCTGATATACCAAACATCTACACTTGTCTATAGCTATATAAAGCAAATGTAGCAGGATGATGTAGCTGAACAAAGCTAGATATGAATGTGTATGAAGAACAATAAAATGTATATTGATGTAGCAGTAACAGTCCTATCACCAAGATGAAGTAGTTATCATATAGGAAACTGTAGTTAGAACAGTAGTGTGTATATATGTGCAGCTATTAGAAATGTACAGCATATGTATTGGTATTTGAAGGTGTTAATATTATTTTCTTCACCCCACCCTATAACCACATATAACCCATTCCACGTGAAAATGGTATGTGCAATCACAATTAACACCCCTGGACATTTGTCCTGTTGGGTCATATATATTTGCATGTCCGTTGATGCATCTGCCCTGTTCATACATCCAAACCTGATGGCCTGTTGCCATCAATCAACCCTGCATGTTGTTGGACTGTGTATTGCTGTTCAAATTATGCATGTGTTATGCTCGCTGTTCAATGGTGTGAATATCTGGGTGTTTGGTTAATGGGAATACTAATGCATGCTGTTACAACTAATTGTGAATGGTATTATATGTCACTAACCCAAACTGTCATGACATAATGCAAAACATAGGACGACAGGGAAGGCGGGTTCCAGCGGACCCACTTCTCCCACCTCAGCTGGCGAGTGCACCTGGCACTAGTGCCCAGTCTGGACCCTCCTCCAGTGGCCCTGTGCCACCTGCAGGTGGAAATGCATGCAGGGGATGGGGCTCGTCCCCCCTCTGCAAGTGTGGCCGGAGGAGAACCACCACTCACCCTCGGTAGTGTCCGGACTGTGGTGCGTAGGGAGATCCAGGACTCTGTTCTTGGGCCCCCTACACCAGCTTGAGGCACAGGTGGCACAACTTACAGGCATGCCTGTTGCCCGGCCTACACAGCTCCCAGCACAGCCCCATCCTGGGCAGTGAAGGAACAGTGGCAACTGCCTATGGGTGGGGATATCAGTTCCATTGTTGCTATCTGTGGGCTCATGGGCTCTGGATATCCAAACCTCCATCCCCGTCAATTGTGTAACCCCCCCCACACGTGTCATACACCGCCCCTGTATGCGTCTTGTTTGTCTTGTCTGTTGACCTACCCAACCTACCTCCCTAGCTATACCGACTTCCTTCACCTGACATACCACTCTCACCTGAAAAAAAAAAAAAAGGGCACTCTGTACCCACAAAAAATGCCCCATACATAGCTGCCCATTCCGCACATGTCTGCTGGACATGGAAACTATCAATTACAATTGGCTGTACAACAAGTATTATTGTTTTCCTGACACCTCTCTCAGTGGTGGAAGGTTTCAAATGTCACACCAAATTACATACATATGCACAGCTGTTGCTGATGAAGAAATGGGCAGCTATGGGCCTTACCTACATCCCTCCTGCAAATCCCAAGCTTGTTTCCCTACTGTCTTACCCTCTTTGTGACCCCTTTTTCACCACTTTCCTGTCTCCCCATTTTCATTTCTTTCAAAGAAAATAGCGCGGGTGTGTGCCAGAGTGAGCACTGTTAAGCGGTTGTAAGCGGGTGTGCGCGTGTCTGCGCCGAGTTAAACGCCAGTGCGCATGCGTGAGCTCCGCGCAAACCAGCGCTAACCCGGTTACAACTGCTTAAAAGTGCCTTAGTCACCCTGATTGACAGGTCCTGTAGTCAGTTCAAAAGCAAAATAAAATCCCACTGTCAGTCCCGAACCCAGGACCTTGGAAACAGTAGTCTGTATGACCTACCACTAAGCCATGACTCTTATACAAGAGCATTGTGCTAAAATAAATATAACATGTAATAGTAGGGATGAATGTAAAGGGAATATAGGATGTGTAGTACACAAAGCATGTCATTTAGAATTACTGTCAAAACTAGTGGATTCCCATAATAGTAGTATGTGAACAGAAACAGCCATGCTAGTTGGTAGCTTGTAGGTAATAATGTCAGTTAATGTACATATATAAATGTATGTATATTTACATATATATATATATATATATATATATATATATATATATATCTATAGTTGTAGGTGTCATTGTGCATACACACTTACTACAGGGAACAGGAGAGAGGAATGGGGAAATGTGAATCTACAACAAAGCCTGAATCATGAGAGAGATACTAACCTTTACACTCACAGAACAGTGTCCACAGCATACCAGCATGGTCCCCGCCCTTACAATCTGAAAGGGCAACGCCTATCTCACATACCCTTTTATAGCACTGTCCTGAAATCACAGTGAGAACTGCAATCAGTACACAACTGGCTGCATGCAATTAGCAAATGCTGGCTTACAATTGGTGCAGAGGCCATCACATGGACCTATTCAGATACCTACAAAAGCATCCTGTACTAACACTCCACACATGCAATACATTCATTGCACTGTCTGGAAGCAGACAGAGGAAGAGAGACAGAGACAGAGAGAAAAAAAAACACACACTACACACTGTGAGTCTAAGCTGTCAGCAGTGACAGTAGCAAGCCGTGCCAGCAGCAGCAGGAAGCAGAAGCAGTGGTAACACAACCAGCTGTGACAAACACAGGTAATGTAAAGTAGCAGGTTAATAGTCTGCATACTGTGAACCCTCCAAATGTGTCATAGGTCTTGTATCTATAGGTATGTCCATGTGATATGTTGTGTGTACGTAGTTCCACCAAAAGGGGATGACTATACATTACATGTCAGTCAGTGTTAGGCCATGATCCTGGCAGCAGTTGTCTGTGCGTTGGCCTCAGCAATGGCTGTAGTGACTGTTTTGAAAGGTCAGCCAGGTTCAAAAGGCAGGATCAGCCCATCACAAAGGCAAACTGGCTGGTAACAAGTGTCTGCAGGTACCCAATATCGCTGCATATGCGTCCCATACTGAATAATTCCATAGCTTAGCAGACCAGGCCAGTTATGCATATGACGTGGTAGTTCCCAGGGTCAGTAGAGGTGCCTCCTTAGTGGTGTGGGACCACTGTTGCTGTATGCCAGTGTCCAGGTACATATCCTGTAGTACGGCCAAGATTAATTATCAGTCTTATATGCGGTTGTATGTCCTCTTGGAGTGCATGTAGCACACATCCAGGATACCATCAGGTCACAGTGATGCTGTGTGTTCTGCTTTGCTGAGGGCGGCCCTCACCTGGACATGTGAGATGATAGGGAGGTTACATACAGCTGTGATAAGTATTTCAACTGGTGGGGAGAAGGAGGGGGGATACGTGCACCGAACCTGTCTGCAAGAATGTTGCCAATATCTGTGTGTTTGGTAAATGTTAAGTAGGTGTGTATTAACGCAGAGCATATCTGAGGCATTTGGTCCATATGTGTAACATAAATGAAGAAGGTCTTGTGGTTATCCATAGTGTTTGTGGCCATTTCCCTCCCAGAGTAGGCCGTGGCCATTGTTATGAGAGACCGTAGCGTATTACCAGTGCTGACCACAGATGCCTTCCCTTAATGTGAATCTGCTCTGTCCTGCAGTAGCCTCCTGCTATTGTTATACAATCTGCCTCTGTCTGGGGTCCACTGGACAGGATGCCTAACCTTTGTGCATAGGGTCTGGGTTAGAAATGTGTGTGCAAGTTCCATGCAATCTGTGGGATGTCCGTGGTAAGCATTTGCAAAGGGGTCAGCAGTGTGGGTTGTGGCTTCCACTGGCCCAGTGTGCTGCATGGATACTATCTCAGTCCTAACAAGTGAATAACTGTCTAATCACATACATATCAAAGTAGTCTACTGTGCTGGTGGTGGTGGTGGGATATGTATATCCAGGCCAAGTAACTTGTGTCCACATCACACTAGTGGATGGCGTCCTACATACAGTACCTTGGGATGAACCCCCAGAGTGAGGTTGTGCATTGGACCTGTCGCAGTGTGCTGACCGATGGGGCATGCTACTATGTTGTGTGGAATGTGGCAGGTATTGTTGCACAGGTGTTGGCTGAGCACTGATATCTGGCCATGTACTTGTGTATTCACCACGAGACACACACATGCAACATATGGGAGTAGTAGTATATCACTACACATGAGTATCATGTATAGTATGTGTGCCATATATTGCTGACATAGTCTGCTGATATCCTGTTTGTGTTCTCTTCCAGGGAGATGGTGCGTCAGCGTAATCCCGCCTACTCTGCAGCGGAAGATGAGGAGATACACCAGAGCCTGGTGCGGGAGTATGACATACTGTTTTTCTGCACCAGTCAGAATCAGCAGGAGAAGGCTGCACTGTGGCAAGACCTTGTCCGTAGGGTAAATGACATTGGCACGCATAATAGGACATATGAGCAGGTACAACATCACTGCAGTGATTTAACCAGAAATGTCCGTCAGCGTGCGTCGGATATCCACAGGCAACAGGTTGCCACAGGAGGTGGGGTGGCCACACATCCCCCCTCACCAGACTGGAGGGGCTACTCCTAAGTGTTGTGGCTCCAGCCCTGGAACAGCAACAGCAATACACCTGCATCATGATGGAGGCTGGATCCACACAGCAGCACGACATGGAGCGTGCAGGTAATATGCCATATGTACACTTGACTGTTCTGTACACTGTTAGTTTATGCATGTGTAAGGTGTGTCCGTGGTATGTAGCTGTCATCATAGTATGTAATTGTGCATGTGTGATATTGGCAATATCAGCAGCTGACGTGTGAAAGGCAACTGGTGTACTACTGCACTGTATCATATGCAGTATCAATGGCACAGTTGTGCCCACTGACATTAATCTTATCATTTCTGCAGGTCCCTCCGGGGTTACAGCAAGGCAGGCCATCCATGCTGGTGAGTGTGTTTAATAATACCTATAATAGTCCTGAAAGTGCTACTAACACTAGTGTAACTCAGTAGTGCTCTGTGTGTATACTGCGGGGTGTGCATGTGTGCAGGTGTGCCTGTGCCCATTTGTGCATATGTGCATGTGTGCAGGTGTGCCTGTGTCCACGTGTGCATGTGTGCATGTGTGCCTGTGTCCACGTGTGCATGTGTGCATGTGTGCCTGTGTCCACGTGTGCATGTGTGCATGTGTGCATGTGTACATGTGACCATGTGTGCATGTGTGCATATGTGCATGTGTGCATGTGTGCATGTGTCCATGTGTGCATGTGTCCACGTGTGCATGTGTGCATGTGTCCATCTGCGCATGTGTCCATGTGTGCATGTGTGCATGTGTCCATGTGTGCATGTGTCCATGTGTGCATGTCTACATGTGTGCATGTGTGCCTGTGTGCATGTGTGCATGTGTCCACGTGTGCATGTCTGCATGTGTGCCTGTGTCCATGTGTGCATGTGTGCCTGTGACCATGTGTGCATGTGTGCATGTGTCCATGTGTGCATGTGTGAATGTGTGTATAAGTGCATCACTGGTAACATTGTGTGGCCACTGTAAACTGTATTTCCTATCTTCCTCCCACAGGTTCTGGTGCCGCTCTGGTGTCCTGCAGCAGGGAACCTGAATCTGGTGCCACAGGTACTGGTAATGATGATATCTGTGTAATGGTAGAGGAAGGTGTGTCAGGGTCCACCATTGGTCAGCCAATTGACAGTACACAGCTGTCAACCCCATCATTGCGCACAGTCATCCTGCCAGTACATCCTTTGTCACCATTGTCCCTAGGTGATGGACAGGATACAGTGGGCATTGACGAGGGTAATGTGGTATCTGTGGCACATGCTTCCCCACACAGCAGCCATGGGCAGGATCCTGCGATGGTACCATACAGACAGTTGCCCATGGGTTCTCGTGGGAGCATCAGTGGGCGTACTGCCTCTGGCTGACGTGCCCAAAGAGGTTTGTCAACCTCAGCTATGTTTCGGGCTGTCATGCAGGCACAGTCGCGTATGGAAAGGTACACCAGACAGGGTCAGAGGGAGCTGAGAGCATGTCGCACAGCCATGACTGACAGTATGCGTGACATCACGGATGCTATCCGTAATTTCACCAATGTCATAGACAGACGTTGTGGGGACATATTACAGCAGTTCCACAACCAAATGTCCATGAGCCAGGGCAATGGTGGGCGGTTGCGGCATCGACGTGGCCGTATGCCAGCAACAGCAGCAGCTGGCAGTCGGCGCGGACGACAACAGGCCCGAGCATGCCCCCATAGTGCCAGCAGCATCCCCAGCAATGCTGGGTCTGTGCTGTCATCGGAACGCCCCAGGAGACCACATGCACATGGCTCTGGACAGTCCCAACAGGGACCTGTGTCCAGTCAACACACTCCAGCTTCTGATGACAGTACCTAGTCTTGCTTAGTACTGGATACGGTCCGTAGCACCCCTGCCAGGCACAGGTACCGTGTCCGTGCCCACTGACACTGATCTGTATGACCTGCCAGGTGCAGCCTGTGGCTGTCCACAAACCCCTGTAAATGGCAGCCATGAGGTGGAACTGTGTGCGTGCATACACACATGCAAAATGTTAACACCTAGGGTGACCACATACACGCACACACTGCACCAACAGTGCCCCACCCTGTACTGCTGCCCCTCACCAACACACATACACACACATGTCAATTGGTGGTATCAGTGGCAGACTCAGGCATACCTAATTCACACCCTGTGCATATGATGACACTGTGCCACCTCCTGCAATCTCCAACATCATTGCGGGAACAGATAAACACGTTGCTGATGCACAGGGTGACTACATAGAAGTGTATTAGTAGTATCATGTTGGTAACAGTACAGTGTGCTGATATGACTGTGTGTATATCCCAGCATGCCTGATGCAGTAACCGTATGAATGTCCTGAATTGTTATCTGCACCCATAGTACGTACCAAAGTGTAACAGCTGCACATAATTGCATGCCGGTGGTAAAGATGTCAACAGATAGCCACATACATGGGTAGCACAGGGGAAGCTAATGCAAGTAGTGATATGCAATGATGGACATGTACAGTAATGGTGTCAAGTTGCCCACAACGACTATGCAATGTGGATGTTTGCGCATGTTGATATGTGTGCAGTACCAGTGTAATCCAAATCACAATTAACTATGACATAATATCAGTTCTACCATGGGCATCTGCGCTGTGTATTCCTGGGTACATGTTGATAGTGCCTACATATTTGCATTGTTACTTACTGTTAGTGTTACCCCTTCTTTGTTGTACAATGAACTACTTCCAGCCCTGCTTACTGTAGCTTTGTTTGCATGCATGTTCGCTTGGGGTTCCCTGGAACACTGCTTACACCTGCAATGCAGAGTTACAGTGCTTCTGTGGACTCCTAGTGACATCTGCATAGTGTACGATACATATGTCACGTTTACACATGACAGAACGTCACTGTCCATTCTGTTCGCATGAACGTTGCCTGTGACACATTGCACATGTCTTACCTGGCATTTACCCATGTGTGCAGTCATATATGCCAGTGCTATGAAACAGTAGCAGTACACCCACACATACACACCTTCAGTATGTTGTTCCCCATTGGCCCTATGTGTTGGTACTCACCATGGCAATCACACTACTAGGGTAGCATGTGCAAAGGTAACCTGTGAATCACCTCTATGGTCCAGTTGTGGTTTATGTGAGTCATGTGGCAATGTCACAGCTGCCACATGTATGCAGTCAGCCATCACCCTTGGCCAGGAACGTACAACACATGTGTGGGATGCCACCACATAGCCAATCTGGGGCCTGAGCTCTCTGAACCCAGTAATGCCATACCCTGTCAGGTGGCATGTCATATTACAGTGACTACAATACAAGTCAGACATAGACATGCACTGACAGCATGCTGAACACACTGGGGCATACGTGGGGACTCAGAATAGCATCCTGCCTGAGCATCACACACCTCCGCAGCTGGCACACAGGCATATGTTCCATCAGAACAGAGCACATGCCACACATGGCACACACATCCCGTGTGCCACACACTCACAGCCTGTAGGGCTACACAACACACCTGCTACAGATGTGTCAGGTACCTGTCGTGGGTGCTGCACTGGGGTCCCGCTCAACAGGCTGTATCTGGTGAAGGTCACAGTGATATGCCTCAGGGGCACTATGGTCCACCACAGAACACATGCATACAGGTCAGTCAGAGGCATGGACACATATGACTCAGTCATTGACCATGCCACTATGGATGACCTAAGACATACCTCCCTGGACTACATGATAGGGAACATAGAATGGAACTCTCAACATGTGGCATGGGCCAGTATGAGCCTGATCTTGGTTGCCAACATACCCTCATCAGGTATGCTACCACTATATGTAGGAAGGGTGTTGTATGTCTACATTCTGCTCAGTCTCCAATGTCATTCATAGGGTATCCGCTGGCTGTCAACGTGTGCTTACATGCTAGGGAAGCCACAATGATGTGCAAGGGTCAGCTTGCATGTGACACCCATGGCCCGATGTATATTGGCGAAGCTCCTTGATACACACATACTGCCTTATGCTGCAGGACATGGATTACATAGCCACCTCCGCGGGTATCACACAGGTTAGGACACTAAGAGTGCTGCTACACAACACCAGCAGTGTACACCACAAGATGCATGCACTGGACACCGTCCTCAGCACGGTGAACTGCAATGTCTGTGCAGTACCAGAGTCCTGATTCATGGCTCACAGGTGCAACCCATCACTGCCAGGTTATGCCTCATACCATGCCTGTCATCCCCTACACATATAACACACATGGACAGGGGGGTGGTATCCCAAGGCACCACAGATACACACACCTCCAGGTTGTTGGCACAGCACAAAGCATCAGGGCCTAATCATGTGCAGCTAACAGTGTGTCGGACTGCCATCTGGTTCATAGCCTGGCACACACAACCCTCCCATACACAGGAAAACCACCTATCCTCCATAACAACACTGGCAATATGACAGTCTCAAGAACTGTCTTTATATGGCTGGACTGCATCCAGCCAAACATTGTGCGTGAGCATTACTGTAACTACAACACACTAGTTGAAGGGTTCACAGCATGTGGTCACTGAATTGCAGTGGAATGACATGTTACCACTCCCACAACAGGTAGGAACATGCAGCACATTTACATTGACTACATGTAGACTATATGGCCCAGACCAGATGTGTATCCCCTGCTGTAGGTATTTTACCATATACACCCACACTGTATAGACACATACCGCGTGTGGCCCCTGCACAGTAAGACACAGTCATATTGTTATGCATTGCAAATACCATTTATCCACTTGAGGCATGTGTCAGACATGGTAACTACTGCAGGTCACTGGTATTTATGTGTATGTGTCACACACATACATCATGTGTGCAATGCCATTGCTGGTTTAGGCAATGGCATGCATTGTTATGCACAAAGACCCACACAAGGTCATAATGTGTGACACAAACCACACGTGGCAGTTGTGGGTTACCAAAACATAACTATCTGTACTCTGACAATGGTAATAGACCCAGTAGCAGAGCGCGCTATTGGCATTACTGACCAACTAGCCCTGTTTGGCTGTGCTGATAGTGTGGTGACATCCCCTGTGTTTACTGGGGGAATATGCAGCATCTGGTGTATTGTAGTATTTGCCAAAAGGATCTGTTCTCTCACCCTTGCATTTACACACAGCCTACTACCCCCACACACACACACACGCACACTTGCAGGATTCATACCCCTACCTAACTAAGTCACGACACGTGAGAGAGACGCATTAGCGAAGTGCACTATTCAGATTACTAGATGGTCCCTTTTCTCTGGCTGTACTTATAGGGTGCTGACATCATCAGTGTTTTGAAAGGGTAATGTGCATCAGGTAGTGTGATCTCCTGATTGCCAAAACTAACATGTTTTTCATACAGAAATGCACACACACAAACTCCCCACATCCAAACACACACACACTTGCCACTTGCAGGTTTCAAACCCCTACCTAAATATGTTATGGCACTTGAGAGTGATGCTGTAGCAAATTGCGCTATTCTGATTACTGGTCGATGTCTCTTCTCCAGCTGTATGTATAGGGTGCTGACATCATCACTGTTTGGAAAGGGTAATGTGCATCATGTAGTGCGATCTCCTGATTTCAGTAAAGCACATGTTTGTCATACAGAATTGCACACACACAGAGTCCCCACATCCAAACACACACACATGCCATTTACAGGTTTCAAACTCCTACCTAACTTTACTATGACACTTGGGAGAGACGCATTAGCAGAGTGCACTATTCGAATTACTGGGAGATTTCCCTTCTCCTGCTGTACCTATAGGGTGCTGACATCATTCGTGCTGAGATGGGGAATGTGCATCCTGTAGAGTGCTTTCACAGATGCCAAAAGGGATATCTCCCTCACACAGACTAGCACACACACTAACCCCCCTCCACACACACTGGGCAGTTGCAGGATTTAAACCCCTACCTAACTATGTTATGACACTCGTGATAGATGCATTAGTGGAGCGCGCTATTTGAATTACTTGATGTTTTCCTTCTCCTGCTGTACTTATAGGGTGCTGACATCATCAGTGTTTAGAAAGGGGAATGTGCATCCTGTAGTGTGTTCTCCTAGTTGCCAAAAGGGATATTTCCTTCATACAGACTTGCACACACACTAACCCCCTCCACACACACTGAGCATTTGCAGGATTCAAACCCCTACTTAACTATATTATGACACTTGAGGGAGACGCATTAGCAGAGCACGGTATTCGCATTACTGGGAGGTTCCCCTTCTCCTGCTGTACTTATAGGGTGCTGACATCATCAGTGTTTAGAAAGGGGAATGTGCATCCTGTAGTGTGTTTTCCCAGTTGCCAAAAGGGACATTTCCTCTCACAGACTTTCACACACACAAACCCCACTCACCCACCCACACACTGAGCATTTGCAGGATTCAAACCCCTACCTAACTATATTATGACACTTAAGGGAGACGCATTAGCAGAGTGCACTATCCGAATTACTGGGCATCTGTTCTGCACCTGCAGTATTTATAGGGTGCTGACATCTTTATTTCTACAGAGGTATGTACATGTAGTACTACCTGTCAGGTGGGGGATATCATATATATGCATTTGCAGCCACCTACGTCAGGGTCAGATATGCACATCGCACTGGCAGGTTATGTTCTATACCATGCTTTGTGACCACAGGACCTGTAACACACAACACAACCAGTCCAGAACACCACACCCACATCCAGGACACACACTTAGCTTCCCTGGGAACAGTGCCAGGATATGCAGGTGTTCACATACACCATTCCAGTTGTTAACATCAGGTACAGGCATATTGTGTGTGAGAACTACTCAGGCCTCTACCACTTTACCCTACAGCCACTACAATTTGTGGGTCCATGTGCTATGGCAGAACCACACACCACAGCCACATGGGGGAATACATATTGCACCTGTCCATCTGCAACGTGGGTACTCACTGTTCCACACCAGAGGTAGACCACCATTGTTGATATCTGACCATACCCACCTTTCCCTGGACATCCATATCCCATCTCCACACCCAGGCAAGGCAGACTCTACACTTGTGAGGACTGGGGTGGACGACTTCAGAGGACCCATGCTGGGGGACTATACTGGCCACTCAGCATAATCCTTGACAATTGCATTCTATGAGCATGTGTACGGTTTGCATTGATCATGCTATCCCACATATACCCATGACTGCTCCACAACAAGACACCTGTCAGGTGTACACCAGCCATATATGATCAGTACAACAGACAGAGTGAGCTAATACATTGCAGAGCTGTAGCCCACAGAGGGAGGACATCTGTGAACAGTTCCGGCACGGCACTTCATTCACACATAATCATCACAACACAGTGTTGACAGTGGAATTGTCCAGAGAATGCAGATAGGGCTCCCCTCAGTCTGTTATTGATGGACACTTACTGTTGGAGATCCTCAGCAACCCTCTTCCAGCACACACCGACAACATGGCTGTGGCTTAGTACATTCAATCCCTGGGACCTCCACGGTGCCCCTGCTTGACAGAGGCACAGCTCACTAGCCTCACACGTTGCCTTATGTGACCTACTTTACAGTGGCACAGTAGCCTACTGTACTGGGGATGCAGATGCCAAGCACACTCTGGCTGAGCTGTCATTCCCTAGGGCAACAAGCCTAGTATTGACCTCTACACCCATATGTTCAATTGTCGGATGCACAATATTTGTTGTGCTGTTCTACTGTTTGCAGGTCTTTATTGCCATAGCATTCCCTGTTCCTATGACCAACTTGTGTATCTGTGGAAGATGTTTGCATATGACGGCGATCCACTATATCACTTATGTCTCTGTAGTCATTTACTGTGTGCACTGGGCAGATTGCTGTGTTGTGGTTGGTTCCTGGACTGACACGTACAAATACCAGATATGTGTGGCCAACTGCTAAACGGAGATATGGCCTAAGTGTGTGAGCATGCCCAGTTCAGCCTTTCCATGGCATGTTGTCTGACATATGCCTCATTTATCAAAGTGTGCGAGCATGCCCAGTGTGAGCTTTCCATATGTTACACTCTGAAGTCCACCACATATTTGGGTGTGTGTGAACTTCAACAATATCTCACATTTATGGTTGTGTGTTGGGTGTCATGTTGTGTACTAACTGGCCAACTGCTTCGTGTCTGCCACAACAGGGATTATACTGTGCCTGCAGGGATTGCATGGGATACTTTGCAGACAGTTCTCAACATACCTTCATAATGACCTAACACTGTAGTACCGTATAGTGTACTGGTTCAGTACTTTCACTGTGGTGGACAGTATCCTGGTCTTTAGTCCTATGACTGCTTGACATCTTCATAGTGAGCACAACAGACTGTGTAGGGG
This sequence comes from Protopterus annectens, assembly GCF_019279795.1. Taxonomy (NCBI): domain Eukaryota; kingdom Metazoa; phylum Chordata; order Ceratodontiformes; family Protopteridae; genus Protopterus; species Protopterus annectens. The sequence continues at coordinate 840,560,973 of NC_056745.1, forward strand.
CCAGTTGTGCACATATGACCATGTTGCATTATGTTCAGATATGGACTACCTACACCAGGCTCGTCCAACATTGGTAGTGTATTCCACAACATGGGTGGACATTGGCAAACACTAGCGATGTTCCCTAGGCCATTTCTGATGCTAGTCACAGGGTGTGTTTGTCCTTCGACACACATTGTAACTGGGGTTTGCCATGACATATGTCATGGTTAGTATACTGTGCCTCCGTCTACCTCTGACATAACAGTGATACCCAGGGTTAGCCTACCATCTCCCATCCACTCATCAGGATTCCTCTTGAGGAGTGTCGATAAGTGACTCTCTGGCTGACCTGTACCGGGAGTTTACTGAAGAGTGGGGGTGCCTTCGGTGTTATGGATCATTCTGTACAGCTTGTCCTATGTATGCCAGTGCTGGGGTTCAGGTCTCTCATGTGCACAGCTCACTGCCATTCAGATTGTACAAGGTGCAGCATGTTCATTGATTCCAGGTTGGACATGGCTTCATACATCAGGCACAGCTTGCCTGTAGCTGGGCAGTATGGCAGTGTGTGGGGCTGCAGTTTGTTTACTCAGGCAACACATGGCATCTGTTCATGCTCTTTGCTACTCCTGGTGGGGTACTGTTGTGGACTTTACAGTTGATGGAGGTGTCTGCTGAGGTATATCCCACAGGGGCTATTGTAGTCAATTGTGACGCTGATGGAGGATGACTGCAGAGCCACAGTGACATCCCCTTATCTACATCTGCTAACCTTCATGTTTGGGTGGGTATATAGTATATGTTTCTGCAAACACTACAGCCTCATGTTTGTCCAGTGCATGATATCTATCACCTTTTGTACCCAGGTCTCTCATTACATGTTAGGTACGTCATGGGTTAACACCTGTGTGGTAATTTGTGGGCACTTACTGTATATCCACGGTGGTTGTCTATACACAGTTCTGCAATTAGCTTGCTGACATGGCTATGGCTCCAGTTGTCTGTTTGTAGGTGGCCCTTTTGTGGGTTGCTTGTGTCAGCTGGGGGTCGGATATGGTGGGCTGTTTGTACTCCTCTGCTTACATGTTCAGTCACAGTCCTTCCATGTTGGCCTATACCTATGGGACATATATACAGAAGGGGGGGGGGCCCAGGACCAGGCCTTGTGGGATGCCACTCATATCTGCTTTGTAGTCTGACATGGATGCGGCATGTCTGACCATGTCAGTTCTGTCCTTGGTCTGGTTTGCAACTCCTCTACTGACATAGGGGTATATATTTAAGCTGGTGAACATATCCATACTGAACTCGTACGGTATTGTCTAGAAGCATATGCACGGTCCAGCTATGCTGTGTGGACCACATTGCCCTCATCAATGACCTTACTGACTGCTTCAAATGGGTCAAACATGTTTAGGGGCAGGATCTGCAGTTACGACAGCCATACTGTGTAGGGTCCAGTATCATTAGGTCCACAATAGCCTTCTGTCTGTGGTACATACTGATCCTTTCCATAGCTGTGCAGACCAAGCTTGACAGGATCCTGGGGTGGTAGTTTGCAGTATCCATTCAGGAAACACCTTTGTTGTGAAGGACCACTGTTGTTGTACACTGCTCTTTGGGTACATATCCTGTGGTAAGGCTGACATTGGGCAGTAGTGTGATTTGGCATTCCATTATTCTTGGAGTCCATGTTGGCCTCAACCCAGGACACCATCACATACCTTTGCTGCTGTGTGTTTTGCTTTGCAGATGATGGCTGTTACCTCAGCATCTGCAATGTCAGGGGACCAGCAGTCTGCTGGGATAGATATTTTGCACTCTGGGGGGGGGGGGTGTTTGCACTGCACCTGTCAGGTTGTATGTTAGCAATATGTGTGTGTGTTTGGTATGTTGTTTGTAATATCTGTGTGATTCGGAGCATATCTGTGGATGCCCAACATGGTTCCTACCATCAGTTAGGTAAGCCTTGTGATTATCCTTAGTGTCCTGTACAATTTGTATCTTCATAGGTTCATGGGTTCATACTAGGCTATCCACTCTAGGGCATTAGTAAGCCTAGCCAGAGTGCATGTGTCTTTTGCCACCCCATACTATGTGTCTATTATGGCCATTTATGAATTTCTTTACTGTGCCTCTGTCTGGTCGTGACACAGTGAAGACCCCCAGTATACATGTACGATCATCCATCCACTTGGCAATATTCCTGTTGAGGGGTGTCAGTGAGGGGCTCTGCCTAATATGGATTGGGATCCTGTTTCTGGGTGTGGGGAACCTCTGGGTTATGTATCTGTCCCTCCAGCACATCTTATTTCATTATGTGTTGAGGCTGACATCTGTCACTCTCACAGCTCCAATGGCTTTGCTTTCCTGTGGTGGAGCATGTCCATTACTCCTGTGTTGGACATGGCCTTGTACAACAGACATACAATGCCTCTGTGTAGGCAGTCTGTGACTGCATTCAGCTGGGGTGTCTACAGCCAGGTAGCATATGACATATATTTCACAGCCTTTATCCTCTTGGTGGGGTAACTATGAGGTCTTCCGAACCGCTGCAGGTGTCATGTACGGTACATCCCATATGAGTCATTGTACTAGATTATGGGTCTGATAAGGGAACAGTACAGCGGCACAGTGACCTCTGTTGATGTAGATGTGAATCCTTTCATGATACGGTGTCCAATATCGACAATCTTCCTAGCCACATTGGCATTGTGAGTGTCACATGACAGATTACTGTCGACTTGTGTCCCTAGGTCCCTGATTACTCCTTGCATACATAATGGTTTGCCACCTATGTGGTAATTTGTGTGTACCTTGTCTGGTATTTGGTGGGACATTCATACTGTCCAGTGTCTTCAGGATGTCTGGGTGGAGTTCTTGTGTGTGAGAGTGTGGTCTGTCGCATGCTACAGACTGTACATCAGTTTTGACTACACTTAGGTGCACATGGGTGGTCTCTGCTGCTTTGTGCATTGTCAGTTACCTGGCCATATGGGTGTCTGTGCTGCATATGGATACTCCCACTCCTTTGATGTTTTGGTCCAGGTGTTGGGGCCATAACACATGATATGTGGTATAACCTGGTAGTGCTGGTGTGCTATCACTAGGCTTGCAGCAGGCTTCTGTCACTGCACAGACATCGATGTTCTCCATAATGGGAAGTGCCTCAGGGGCATGCATATTGCAGTTTACACATCTGGCATTGGTCAGCATTACCCTTATGTTTCTTACTACTTATGTTTTCTAGGGTGGTGGGTAGTCTTTTTGGCCTTGCCTACATACGGCTCTATGGAGGTGGCAAAGGCCTTATCCAGTATCCAGACGCACAGGGGTAACAGATGCAAGCCATCCCTGGAACAGCAGCATGGCTTGTCATGCTTGACATCTCAAGCAGACAGACATTAGACCCTCTTGGACTGACAGCTGTAACTGTGCCAGCTGTTAAACATGATCATTCTGTGTTTGTACTGTGGCATCATTCTTGGTGAGGGTTGGATGCTGCACACAGCCAGTGTCATACCGGCCTGGGGTACATACTCAGAGAGATCATCCATGTCTCTTTTCATGTAGACCAGGGAGGTACATCTCAGGTCATTCACACCAGCATGGACATTGAGTGCATCATATTTCTGCTTGCTTTGGGGTGACCTGCATACTTGTGTTATGTGGCATTTTGTGGCAGCCTACAGGCAGCTTACTCTACCCTTTCCCTTGTTCAGTCTGGTGAGTAGGACAGCAGTGTGTCTGCCTATACAGACACCTATTACAACTGTATCAGGCATGTTGTTTCTCCTTCTGGCCTGTGACTGTTTGGCACACCAGCTTTGTGTACTATTCATTGCATGTGCTATGTTTGGAGGTTGTGGTTGCTTGTGATCTGCTTTGGAGACTTCTGTTGGTGTGGTGTGTTGGTAATTAGGGCCTCTGGGAATGTTTTTCTGTGTTTATGTGTTTGGTTTACAGTTGTGGTAGGTCTATGTGGGACTGGGTTTGTGGTGGATGTGGTTACCTTCTCCTCCTGACTAGTTTTGACAGTACTGAGTTGGGGGAGCTCAACCTCTGGTTTGGATACATGGTTGCATCTATCACATATATTTGTATTTATTGGGGGGAGTTGTGGTTGTCTGTGTACTTGGGACAGGTGTCACATTGCCTCTGGATTCACAGATTCTACTTGTTGTGGCTGGACTTAGTGGATTGTATGTGTGGACATATGTTATTGCCATACTACTGGTCAGTGATTACTTCCCTTTTATGTTTGCTCTATCATGTGGTAGCTTCCTCATTCTCTTGCATGGTTTGGTAATGGCTGGAGTCCAGCATGCCAGATGCCTGCGTGTATGGCATTGTGTGTTGTTGTTATTTGTGATTGCATACTCCAAGCATTCCTGGCTGTGTTCATGGAATGCCTGTATAACATGTTCTGCGGTGTGTCCCATATTCTGCACTTGCACAGGGCCTTTCGTGGATTCAACATCAGTTTGGAGGGCTGCAACCTATGCTTTACACATGTTTTTCACTGTGGTATTCTGGCCAGGGACTGGGGTCGGGATGTGTATATCCAGTGTGATTACTCTATAGTCTGGTCTTACCAGTGAAGGATACACCTCTCATCTTGTCATCCAGTACACATGTTGCTGATTATCACATCCAGTATGCTTACCCCTCTTGTGGGAGGGGTACGTTGTTCCTGGGCATTTTTGTTTATGGATTCTGGGAACTTTTCTCCAACTGTGTTGGTGCTAGTATAATGCTCCCGGTATATGTCTAGGTATTTTCACTCAAGCAATATAATGTTGTTTTGGGGGCTTGATATATTCATGTATTCCAACATAGGCCAGGTGCAGTTCCTGGTATTAGGGCAGTAGTCTGCAGCAGGCTATATACTGGGAGGCAGTTTTAGCCATTGGTATTTGACCATGGCTAATCAGTGCTGCTTCTTGTTGTGGTACCAACATGGGGGTGTGGTTATCCTTGACATTTATTGCTAGTCACCCTCCTTTTGTAGCTTGTTCCATGTTTTGCGGCTGTATAGCACAGTATGATGTGTGACCTGGTAGTGTTAGGGTGCTGATGTGAGCCTTGACCCAGTTCTCTATTACAGGACTGATATCTACATTCTCCATACTGTGTGCGTTTACACTGCACACATCTTGCTGTTTAGACTTCTGGCATTGGGTAGCATTACATCTAGGTTCCTATCCCTTTTGGTACCTATGAAAGTGGGTTTGTGTTTTGAGACTTACCTATTCAGGGCATGCTGTGGGTACTGACAGCCTTTGCCAGTATCCATGGGGCATGGAATGATAGGTGTACACCACCCCTAGCAGGTGGTGCATCATGTCATGCTCCGCATGTCTTCCCAGCCTGAAACACATTGGCTCCCCTTTGACTAACTGCATTACTTTAGCCAGTTATTGCACTTGATCATCCCATTGTCATTTTGTGGCTTCATGCTTGGTGAGGGTGGATGTTAGTCAGGGTGCTCAGGTGTGCATATAGTACATGGTGTTACATTACTTAACACATGGCATTCATGCCTCAGGTGGTGCTGCAGGGCTGCCTCTGTTGGATGCACATATTACACTTCCCTGTACATGTTTGTGAGCAGGTCATGTCATTTTAGGCATCCATGTTATTATTTGAGTGAGTCAGAGAGGGTATCATTCCCAGGGTTCCTACTGAGCCAGTGTATGTGCTATGTGTTGCCTCTTTGCCAAGGCCAGGGCATACTGGGCACGCCTCCTTCTACCTACTGGGGCAGGCTCAGGTTGTTCCTCCTCCAAGTCACGCTCTGCCTGTGATGGCCTTGGCAATGGTGGGGGGCTGTTTGGCCCAGCCCTATGCTGGTCCTGCTGCAGCTGTTTTCGCAAGATCATATTATGTAGCATAGCACATACCATGACAATTTGGGTACATGTAGTTGGTGTGTACTGCAAGGCTCCACCAGATGTGCCCAGACACAGAAATCCGTGACTTGAGCAGCCCAAACACACGCTCTATTACATTACATGTTTGTGCATGTGCCTCATTATGGCGTTCCTGTTCAGGTGTGTGTGCGTTTCTGATGGGTGTCATCAGCCACAGCTCCAGTGCATAACCTGCATCCCCCACTAGGTGTCCGTGTGGGATGTCCCCATTGGCAAATGTCTGGTACAGCTGCGTCAAATGCCAGATGTGGGAATCATGGTAACTCCCAGGGCAGCCAGCACACACATTCATTATTATGCCCTGGGCATCACACACGACCTGGCAGTTGATGGAGGGGAAGCCCTTGTGGTTAATGTAGGCCCTACCCTGCTCACCGGCTGGTGCTTTGATGCGTATGTGCGTGCAGTCTATTGCACCCACTACCTCAGGGTATTCCGCTATTTGCTGGAAGAGACGCATATTGCTGGCCAATACCTCACGGGCATTGGGGAAATATACATGATCACCAACATGTGCTGACATGGCATCCAGGAACTGGTGCAGTACCCTGGAGGCTGATGCCTGTGATATCCCCATCATATCGCCAATTGGTCTCTGGAAGGTACCTGTTGCTAGTATTCTTAGGCCAACACATACCTTGGTTTCCACTGGGATGGGTTCCCCTCTGTTGGTTCTGTGTGTGAGGCGTGGCCTGCACAGCTCAACAATTTGCTGCAGGAGCTCTCTGTCCACTCTATAGCGCTCTACTATCTCCAACTCATGTAACCCGTGGTAGGTGACCCTGGGCCTGTACACTCTTCTCCGTCTCCTCACTGGGGTTGTCTGGCACCATCTGCATTGTCACCACCCTCAGCAAGTCACCTATGTCTCATTATAACAGCTATGGCAGCCCCTAATATTTCTGCTCTGAGTGAAGCTTTTTCAGTTTTCACTTCTATTAGCTTACTCCTGTCTTGCAGTGTCTCCTAAGAGAAACATCCTGCACTACTGTTTGCAGAGTTTTAAGTGCTGGGCTGGGCTACTACTCTGCCTGTGTAATTGCCTGCTTCTAATTGTTTTCACCTGCTAGCTTCAGCAGTTATCCCTGCTAGCTTCCTACTAATTCTGTTGCTTCCTTTTTCCTTTCTGTTTCCTCAGGGGGGGAGCAACGTGCATACTAGCAGAAACACGCTCACAGTGGCTTACACGTGCGCACAAGTGCTTACACTGTTCAGAATCTACTTATTTGGGTTAAAACGCGCACACACCCGTGCAAACACTGTTACACGTCTGCCAACAGGCTCCCACATGCTCAGCCTGCCCTACACGCGCGCACACCAGCGCAAACAGTGTTAAACATCTCCCAACACGCTCCCACATGCTCAGTCTGCCTTACACGCGCACACACTGCCCTACTCGTGCTTCATGGTGCGCACACGTGCGCATGCATGCCCAGCAAGAAACTTTGGTGTAAGTAACAGTGTACACCTTCCATTTCTTGACTTTCCCAGACTTATCTTGTGGCACACCTCTTTCCATGATCTGTGTCTGTCATCTGTCATGTTACACTGACCTCTAATGAACTGCATTTCTTTCTACCATTCCCCCCTGTGATGTCACCTATCTCCTACTCTATTCCTCCCCCTTATGTATCTCTTACACTACTCAGATTGTGCTCATTTGCTATGTGACTGTGAGATTCAGTATCCTAACCCTCATTTACATGAGATTGCCTACTAATGCTTAGTTACATGTCTTAGACTCAGCTTCCCCCCTTAGCAACCACTACACGGTGGCCATGTTGTTTTTGGTCTGCTGGTCCCTGCATTGTCATTCCATGTATTGCATGAAACCCACATTTGTGGGTTTATAACCTTCATTTTTATGTTTTATACAGCGCAGCCCATTTGCGCTGGGCTGCGCTGGGTTTATTTTTGCATCGGGTTACCTTGCCAATGGCCACATATTTGGCCATTGGCATGCTGCCTGAGACATATACACCCTTTATTTGGAGCTGGCATGTCTCCGTTGTGGAATTTGTAGAAACGTACTCAGTTGTCAACTGAGTACATTTCTGCAGCTAAAACGTCTCTTACACGGGCTGGTTTCTGCTTCGTGGATCGCTAATATACCTCATTTGCATACCTTTCGGCTGCAAGTGAGGTATTTAGCATGTCCACGCCCAGTCCATGTAAGAGACGTTTTAACTGGTCTCTTACACGGAGTTTAGGGCTGTTCCTGGATCGCGAGGCTTGCATGGAGTGTTACACGTCTCTTACACTCCATGCAAGCCTTCGTGAATCCTGCCCCACATGTATGTTTCATATGCAAGGGCCTATGATTTCAAAACAGCCCAAAATTAATCTTTATCTGCCACTGGCAAAATGTATTTTCTTTGAATGTGGGTTTCAATGCTGTTTCAATGAATGTGAATTTCAAGGGCAGAGAAGTTTTAATGCTAAGTTTTCATTGTGAGACTGCATTGCTTTGTTTAGCAGATGACTTAGTGTTTGTGCTGTAAAATACAAAATAAAACTTTCAAATGAAGTCCAACTCATCATAGAAGTAAAGCAGTATGCACATTAGTGTTTATGGTAAATGGAGTGAAATAGCCAAGTAATGGTTCATTGGAATGGCTGCAGAGGCTCCATTCAACCATGAGTTTGTCAGGGGGGAAGGGCAGCAAACTCAGACAGGCCCAGCTGAACTATACCTCCCAACTGTCCAGATTTTCAAAGAATGAATAGATTTTTGCTTCTTATTTTGGTTTGTTCTTCATAAAATTTGTAGTTTTCTGGCAAATCATTTAGGAATTAAGTCACTAAATAATGATACACTGAGTTTCAGACTTCATAACCTTCAGAAAAATGCATGCTAAAGTAAGAACTGTTATTCTATCAACTGTCTCAATTTATACAAGAGCAATTTTTAATACTGTTTATATGTTCCCCCAATATATTTGGCCTTGTTCAGATTTACTGCATTAACAAGTTGAGAGGTACATGCAAATAAATTGCTTTATAGAATTAGGCATTGCCAACCTCTCAACTGTCCCCGATTTTGGCTCAAAATGTTGCTCTTCCCCCTAATAATCCCTCCGCAAAATAGCAATTTTGGAAGAAAACATGGAGGGTTTACAATTAAGAAATAACTGTAATAATCAAAGTTATAGATTACTTGAAATGCATGTAGATTCTTTTATTTTGTCAGTTGCTCAAGTTAGCAGTACTAATATTAAAGTGTCCCTTCTTTGACAGGTTCCCAGCTGTATTGTGTAGCTATTTTATATTTTTGCATCACATTTTTGGTCCATTTTTCATAAAATTGTGTTTTTTGGCAAATTAGTGACAAATCACTAAAGACTGAAGTTAGAAAATAATGACAGACATTTGACTTTCAGATTTTATATCCTTCAGAAAATTCATACTAATGCAAGACCTATTCTATTATCTTTCTAAGTTTATTAGAGCAATATTTAAAAATTGTCCTTATTTTTGGGCCTTTGTCCCACTTCTGTGTATGGCTTTGTCCAGATTTCTTGCTCTGAGGTTGAGAGGTATGACAAATGTGTCAGGGCCATCACAGTCAGCCAGAGACATTTCAAATTGTGACATGCTTGTTGCACCCCACTCCCCCATGTAGTGACTCTGGATGTGTCCAAGCAAGGCAAGGAGTAGTTATGTAGTGTAAATGTGCAGTGTGTCCCCCCATCCAAGGTAGACACAAGTACTACAGTGGCTTTTCATCTGTTCTTGATTTTGCAGAATGGTCTGGTTTCTGTCATATTTTTGTACTGTTGATTTATGCTTATTACTCAGATTTATGCTTATTACTCAGAAAGTGCCTGTTGCTCTGTGTTTAAGCAGCAATGCTTTAATGACCATAAGGTAAGCTTGTCTGAGATCGTAAGATGCAAGTAAGCTTTAATAAGCATACTGTTAAAGAATTGCCAACATTGAAAGCCTTTCTGTTGTTGCCATGCAGAGAATATTTGACTAGATAATGTATAAGCCTTGGGTACTAAAGGACAGGATTCCATTATTTTAAAAAGCTCATTACACTTGTTGGAGACTTACAGTCATCTCTACAGACTTTACCCATAAACTAAACAGAATGCCAATCATGTGTGGTCCATAACCTGTACAGTAATCCTTTAAGTAATGTATCTTGAGCTTGTTTCTTGTTTGCTTTTCATTTTTTACTTTGATCATGTTTTCCCCATGAAACAAGTAGATAGTTGTCAGGCAGCAGGTCTTTTTTGGATAAGAAACATTTTTACAAGTGGAGGCATCACAGAGATTTCTACTTTCAGCATGTTACTTGGTACTTTAATAAAGCTGAATATAAATTATAATTAGAACTGCAGTGCAAGGAGAAGTGGTTTGAGATGAGTGCTTCTTGTTTTTCTTATACTTGATTTTGACTGGCATTCCAGTAATGTATTTAAAAAGTAATTTATTTTTTCATGCCTCACAACCTTTTGTTTCCGTCTAGATATTAAGTAAGCTGTCATGCAGCCAATGCATTGAAATATTTTTATTCTTCTACACTTATTTTTGTCTTGATTGGACTCTCATAATGATGGTTTGGCACCCAGGGCAGCGTATTTAATTAATGTTAGTTTTTGTGGTTTTGAGCATAGCTCCTCCCCTTTCTAGTTGGCCACACCCCTTCCCCTTGACCCCACCCATTCAGCTGTCTCCTGCAGCCCCCCCCTTTGATTTGAAGTCACCAGCCGCCACTGGTGCTACTGTCAACACCCACTACAGTCAAGATCGCAGAGCGGGCATCTTGGATTCATCTGACACACTGTAAATTGGTTAAGAACTTTGAACTGGACAAAAACCTTGTTACTGTTATTCAACGAGAACAAAATGACCAGGTATAGAGTAAACAGGGATGCAGAACAACCCCAGAAAAATTGCATGATCGTCCTGTTAGCTATACTGATAACAATGATCTTTTTGCTGTGGCCTTTCCTTTTTTCAGCCACACGAGTTGAACTGAACAAACGTGATGCATTACTCATAAACTGACATCCAAACTTTAACACTTACCAAGCAATTAAATATGTGTATGCTGAGACTTTTAATGTTTCAAACTGCTGGATTTGCACAGCTATACCAACAGCATACGGGGGATTATTAATGACTGCTGTCCCCCTAGGGGTCAATGAGACCTGGGAAAATTTGATTTTTGATACTACACCTGTGAAATCACAAGACAAAATAGCATTGTACCTACCTGTTACACAAAAAGGAATTGTATGTTTTTATAAAAATGACACTATTCAAGTGGGTTGGAGCAATTGCAATGTGACTGTTTCTTATAAATGTTATATTAAGGCTAATAAGGCGGAAACTATCTGTGATGCAAACTATTACTCATATCTTGAGAAAATGAAAAAAACTGTTAGTGAAATACAACATAATCCTGTTCTTTTGAAGCAACTTTCTATTATTGACAAGAAAATGTTTCATGCAGGGCAAGCATATATTAATACTAAAGTAGGGAATTGTTATTTTGTTTGTGGGAAAAAGGCATACAAATGGCTACCTGAGAATTGGTCCAGCAGTTGTTTTTTGGGTTACCTGGTCTCGGCCATACGACATACTGCAACTTTGCCTCAAGGGAAAATTTGAAACGTCAGAGAGGTCAGCAGTAAACCTGGAAGTCCAATCAAGAGACCCGAGAATCCAGTGGGACGAATCGAAGCAGGGTGGAGGAACCATAACTCCGTGAAAAACAAAGATAAACTGACACACATGGACTTGAGTGACACTATTATATCATGGGCAGGCATAACCCCTGCATATGGCGCAGTGAAATTGATTTTGGAGCTGAGAAAACTGTCTAAACTTCTTGAAGTTATGAGCAATGCAACTTTTTCTGCTCTCGAATTAGTGACTGATGAACTAAATGCTATGAGAACTGTGGTGCTTCAAAACCGCATGGCTCTTGGCTTCACCCTAGTGGCGAGAGGTGGTACATGCTCTTTAATCAAAGAAGAATGCTGTTCATATATTCCTGACAACCAGCATGAGATAAACGATTATCTTGAGGTGATCCAGCAGGTGTCAACCATGACCAAACCAGACCCAAACCCTCTGACGGACTTTTTCCAGAATTTGTTTGGGGGGTGGGGTTCCATCCTAATGAACATCCTGATTGTCATTTGTGTGGGAGTACTCCTATTAGGAGCATGCATTTGTTGTGGTATTCCCTGCATGAAAAAGTTAATCAAAGATTTTATAGACATATCAGTTTCTGAGACTTTGTATCAAAGTACTGAAATTGAAGAGTTGTTGAAAACTGAAATGCTTTCATAAGTTTAAACTGAATGCCTCTCTTAATTGCAAATCTGAACTGGAAGAGGTCAGGAGAAGAAGCAAACTGTTAATGCTTTTGAAAATAGAATAAAAAGTATTAACAGGGGGGAAATGTTAGAGAAATATGTATTAATATGTATGTTTAGTGCTTATTAGAAGCTAAAAGAGTTAACACATTTCATTCTATTTTATGTACAGCTTAATTCTGTATGAAATTATAAGATGATTTTTCAAACCACAGTATGCTTTCTGAAACTGCAAGATGCACCCTGACCTAGTATTTGCTAGCACAGCAAAATTCATGTTTATGCCTTTTGGAAATGTACTGAGAAGCAGGTGATTATCTGCTAGGTCAGGAAAATGTATGAATAGTGTATGAATAGAACAATACTGTTTTCTATAATATGATTGAATATGAACAATCAGCTCTGTTCGTGTTATGAGAACGTGCACAGCTGTGTAAAAGAAGAGATACATGAAACAAATGACTGCTTGAAGAATCTGTACTTACTTTGTGCTCGAATTAGCTATAGTACCTTGAATGGTAACATAACATAGTGGGAAGCTGTATCTAACCGGTGGTCACCAAGGCCACGTTGTTTTTCTTAGGAAGTTTTTCATAAAATTGATAGTGCAAGCAGAAAATCATGGACAAACAGCTGCTATGAAATGATGATGTTAAAATTTGTGATCTGTTACGTCAGCTTGGTAGGCAATGTCTTATTAAAAAGTGTATAAAGATGGACTTACTTCCTGATTTTAGTTAGACAAACTCTGTATTAGCACGTTTTTGTCTCCTTGCTGCAAGATTAAAGTGCCTTAACCTGAACCTGCCATGTATTGATAATTTTTGAAGTTTATTTTTCATTTGACATGAGGTAACTTCTGAGCACTACAACAGGTATGTCAATCATGTAAGCATGTAATGGAATGCAGAAGGGGGGATGCAATGATGTCATAGGTTCATAGGTTCATAGGTTCATACTAGGCTATTTGCCCTAGGGCATTTATAAGCCTAGCCAGAGTGTGTGTGGCTTTCACCACCCCTTGGGATGAGAATACTATGCCCATTTAGGGTTTAGTTTACTGTGCCTCTGTCTAGAAGTGACACAGAGATGACCCCCAGGGTAAACCTACGATCTCCCATCCACTCATCAAGATTTCTCTTGAAGAGAGCTAGTGAGGGGCTCTGCCTAACGTGGACTGGGATTCTGTTCCAGAGTCTAGGGAGCCTCTGGGTTATGAATCTGTCCCTCCAGCACGTCCTATTTATTTCTGTGTTGAGGTTCAAATCTCTTGCTCTTGTGGCTCTGATGGATTTGGATTTTCTGAGGTGGAGCATGTCCATTAATTCCGGATTGGACATGGCCTTGTACGTCAGGCATAGATCACCTCTGAGTAGGCGGTATGCGACTGAATAGAGCTGGAGTTTCTTCAGCCGGGCAGCATATGACATATGTTTGAGACCCTTTATCCTCTTGGTGAGGAACATTTGGGGTCTTTCCAACTGCTGCAGGTGTCGGGTAAGATACATCCCAAATGGGGCATTGTACTCAATCATGGACCTGATAAGAGAAGAGTACAGGGGCACAGTGACCTCTCTTGATCTGGATGTGAATCCCTTCATGATAAGGTGGGCAATATAGAAGGTCTTCCTAACCACCTTGGCAATGTGAGTGTCAAATGAGAGGTTACTGTCCACTTGGGTCTCTAGGTCCCTGATTACCTCTTCCGTACTTAATGGATTACCACCTATGTGGTAATTTGTGGGTACCTTGTTTTTCCCAAAGGGTATGACTACACATTTTTTGGCATTCAGTTTAAGGCCATGGCTCTGGCACCAATTATCCATTTCTATGAGGCCTCTCTGAAGGATGCTTGTGTCCGCTGGAGTATCAATTATGGCGCCCAGTTTGCAGTCATCTGCGAACTTTGTCAGCCACAATCCTCTTATGTTTGCTTGCACCTCGGAAAAATAAATGCCAAATAAGAGGGGTCCCAGGACTGAGCCCTGTGGGACACCGCTTGTGACTGGCTTAGAGTCTGACATGGCTCCAGCAATTCTGACCTTGTGGGTTCTGTCCTTGAGCCAGTTTGCAACCCATCTTGTCACATATCGGTTTACATTTAAGCTGGTGAGTTTGTCTATGATGCCCGAATGGGGTATTGTGTCGAAGGCTTTTGCAAGGTCAAGGTAGGCTGTGTGAACTGCCTTACCCTCAACAATGGCCTTAGTGACTGTCTCAAAAAAGTCGACCAAGTTCAAAATGCAGGATCTGCCCTTGACAAAGCCAAATTGGGTAGGATCCAATGTCTGTAGGTCCCCAATGTCCTTGTTTATGAGTTCCATAATGATCCTTTCCATAGCTTTGCAGATCAGGCTTGTCAAGCTTATGGGGCGGTAATTTCCAGGGTCCGTAGAAGCACCGCCTTTGTGGAGTGGGACCACTGTTGCTGTACGCTACTCTTTGGGTACGTATCCTGTAGTAAGGCTAAGATTAAACAGCAGCCTTATGTGCAGATTTAGTTCCTTTTGGAGTTCATGTAGCACGCAGCCCGGGACACCGTCCGGTCCCATTGATGCTGTGTTTTTAGCTTTGGAGAGGACAGCTCTCACCTGGGCATCTGAGATGTTAGGGAGGCTACACTCTGCTGGGATATATATTTCTCCTTTTGGGGGGGAAGGGGCGGAGAAATTTGCACTGAACCTGTCTGCCAGAATGTTGGCAATGTCTGTGGGTTCAGTGTATTTTGTGTCATTTTGGACTAACTCTGAGCATATCTGGGAGTTTCCACCCAGGTTTCTAACATAGCTAAAGAAGGCCTTGTGATTGTCTTTTGTGCCTTTTGCGATTTTTCTCTCAAAGTTGGCCTTGGATGATTTTATGAGTGATCGTAGTTTTTTGCTAGTACTGATCAGAGATGCCTTCCCTTTTAGGGATTTTGCTCTGTCATGTAGTAGCTTCTTCCTCCTGTTGTAAAGTATGTTAATGGCTGGGGTCCACCAGACAGGGCGCCTGCCTTTGGGGGAATGGGTCTTGGTTTTATTAGGGATTGCATGATCCATGCATTCTTGAAGGTGCCCGTAGAAGGCATTTATAAAGGATTCAGCAGTGTGGGTTGTGGTTTCCACTGGCCCAGGGGCCTTGAAGGATACCACTTCAGTCTTAAGAAGTGTGAAGTCGGCTTTTGAGAAGTTCTTCACTGTGGTCTTTTGTGCAGGGGGTGAGGGCAGGATGTGGATTTCCAGTGAGATTAATTTATGGTCTGATCTCACCAATGAGGGGTATACTTCCGGTGTGGAGCATTTTGTCCCCATGTTTGTGATGATCAGGTCTAGTATATTATCTCCTCTTGTGGGAGTGGTGACTAGTTGTTCCATCGCATTTGAGTTTATGAAATCTAGGAACCTTTGGGCTAGGGTGTTGGGGCTTGAGTAATGTTCCCAGTCTATGTTTGGGTAGTTGAAGTCTCCCAATATGATGGTATTTGGTGAGACATTCATACTCTCCAGTGTCTTCAGGAAGGCTGAGTGGGGTTCCTGAGTTTGAGAGGGTGGTCTGCAGCATGCTACAACCTGTAGGGCAGTTTTGCCTATGGTTAGTTGCACCTAGATGGTCTCCGATGCTTCGTGCGTTGCCACTAACCTGGAGATGTGGGTATCTTTGATGAATATGGATATTCCCCCTCCTTTTGTGGTTCAGTCCAGGTTTTGGGGCCGGAAAGCATGATATGAGGTAAAACCTGGTAGTGCTGGGGTGCTCTCAGGAGCCTTGAACCAGGTTTCAGTCACTGCACAGACATCGATGTTCTCCATACTGAGGAGGGCTTCGAGAGCATGCATCTTGAGGTTTAGACTTCTGGCATTGAGCAGCATTACCCTTAGTTTTTTTTCACTTGTGTTTTCTAGGGAGGTGGGTTTGTCTTTTGAGCCTTGCCTAAAAAAGGCACTATGGGGGTGGCAAGAGCCTTGGCCAATATCCGGAAGCCCAGGGGTGACAGGTGCAAGCCATCCCTTGTGAAGCAGCGTTGCTTGTCAAGCATGTCATCCCAAGCAGACAGACATTGGATCCCCTTAGAATGACACCAGTAATTAAGCCAATTGTTAAAGCTGATCATTTTGTCTTTGTACTGTGGCATCATTCTTGGTGAGGGTAAGATGCTGCTCAGGGTCAGGGTCATACTGGCGTGGGCTACATAATCAGAGAGCTCCTCTATGTCTCTTTTCATGTAGTCCAGGGAGGTACGTCTCAGGTCATTCACACCAGCATGGACAATGACTGAGTCATATTTGTACTTGCTTTGGAGTGACCTGAGTGCTTGTGTTATGTGGCGGATTCTAGCGCCTGACAGGCAGCTTACTGTAACCTTTTCCTTGCTGGGACATTAAACACTAGGCAGCAACAAGACCTGATGGACTCACATGCTCCTGTCCAGCACTTATGGGCATTTATGCTTGCCCTGCCTGCACTGACATGGAGCACATCTCAGGCCCCTGTCTCACCCCAGCAAAGGTCAGCTCATGTATGACTACTAATGGAGTCTCTGTTTTCCAATACTGCATGTGTCACTGGTAGGCCAGCTACCTGGGATGTTGTAATTAGTCATATGTCACTTGTGAATGCTACTCTGATATATATGCTTGTCTTACAAAAGTAATAGATTTACATAGGGTATGTGCATACTACATGACAGGTGCAGATGTGTGTGTTGAACTGTATGTGATATACTGAACCCATACCTGACAACTGTCCAGAGGGTTGCAGACTGACCGCATGTCTGCCTCATATTTGTAGTCAATGCCTCAGACAGTTGTGTATTGCCCAGCACATCACTGGCAACCCATTAAAGACTGCAGTCATAACAAATTAGCATACATTTCATTGTCATATGTCATATCCTGCAGAGTACACCTGTGAATGTGACACTGTCTTTGCTGGGAAATAAGTGTGCTTCAACTAGATTCATAAAGTGCCACTATTTACTGTCCTTTGCCCACCACTGATGTTTGTCTTTGTGCAGATATCTTGCTCTAACAGGAGTTAGGTGTTTTACCATGACACCCATGTCAATGCAAGCATAGCTTGTCCTGTAGGATGCTGACATTTGTGCAGTCACTGACACCTGCATCCCTTCATACATTTAGACCCCAAATGGAGGCCCCCAAAGCCACAGGAGGTGGAGTGTATTAGTATACACATATACACCTCCAGGCTGGCCAAACAGTATGTTGCATGGGTGACATCCCGAGTGCAATTAACAGCTGACAAAATACCAACTCAAATCATAGCTAGCTACAGGCCTCCAACCATGACTATGGACACCCACCACACATATTGGGACCTGCTGGAATCTGTCAGGATTCAATCATCTACCCTGCTTCTGGGTGACTTCAAATACCCAACCATAGTCTGCCTGACCTATGCCACCTGAACATGAATGCACATAGATTCCTCGGCTTTGTCAATGGCAATGCAGTGGATCAGTCGGTCAACACTCCTACGGCAGGTGGGAATCTCATGTAGCTAGTCCTAAGCAACACAAGTAGTCACTGTAGCACTCCTACAGTGCCATCCCCCTTGGTAATATCTGACCACATAGCCATCACTGTTCAGGTCACCATCTCCACTGCCCCAACCCCCCTTTACAGTGTCAGAATGAACTGTACACAAATGACTATAAATCTTCTCAGAGCAAGTAGAAGTAGCTGTACAGCCAATGTCCCATTTGTTGGAAGTAGCAGCAGTGTCCCGGCCCACACCACAATGCTATGTGGGCACCGACATAGTTGTATGGACTCAGCAGTACCTGACTGGACAACATAATCTCCCTCAAGGTAGGGTAAATGCTTGTGGTGGACAGCAGCAATACATAAATACCATAATAGGTGGAAACAATTGTTGGATGGGTCAGGAAGGAACAGGTGCCTCAATGGAAGCAATGCCACCTTGGTCTGTACAAGCAAATAAGGGCACAGGTGATGTACCCTAAGGCTGGGCTTGAGTGCAAATTGAACACATCCACCAAGGCAAATCACTAGGCCTTCCACACATGTGTCTGCAGTTCCAGAGGTAACACACAAATCTGCTCTGTAGTGGTGGTCAATAACACCACATGCACATATGGCATAGATACAGGCAACCGGCTGCAGATAGGTGAAGTGTAAACACCACCCTCTGTCCCCTCAGTGGTACACATGTGCAGCACCTGCCCCCTCCCTTAATCATCAGGAAGCAGGTCTGTAATGCCCTCTCAAAGACAACACACAGAGGTCTCCATAGTCATGATACCATCCCTGGCTGCATCCCACATGAACACAGGCATGGGCTCTCAGATCCATTCCGCACTGTAGTCAACCATAGCCTGAGCATCTGTGTCATCCTATCTGCACAGAGGACAGCCACTGTCATCCTTATACACAAAGGTGGAACAATCCACCAACCCAGCCAATATGATGCACATCAGCCTAAGTAGCCTGATCTGCAACAGCATGGGAGGCAATATCAAGGACATTATGAACAGGGACATCGGCAACATTAAAATGCCTGGGCTCACACACCATGGTATTGTCAAAGGGAGATCAAGCCTGTGAAACCTGATTGACCTCTCTGCAGTGGTCAACAAACACAGGGACGAGGGGAAGATGGTGAACAATGCCTACCTTCACCTAGCCCTATCCTCTCACACTATTCTCCAGGTGGACAGGATACATAAGCCTACACAGCTAGGCACCAAC
This sequence comes from Protopterus annectens, assembly GCF_019279795.1. Lineage (NCBI taxonomy): Eukaryota > Metazoa > Chordata > Ceratodontiformes > Protopteridae > Protopterus > Protopterus annectens. The sequence continues at coordinate 840,579,933 of NC_056745.1, forward strand.
CTGTCAGTTACCAGATGGGTAGCTAACTGGCCCAATGATAATAGCCACTCAGTCAAAGTAGTAGAACCCACCTCGAATAGTAGATTCATCCACAATGGTGTACCACAAATATCAGTCTGGGGGCCTCTACTGTTTCAGATATATGTATTTGAGGTACAGGACAAAAGCAGTGGTCTGTGGCTGACCAGGTGTATGGATGTTTCAAGCTGCCTACTGTCTTACATCCCCCTACTGATGTGGCCATCCCCCAAGAGGCAGTCACCCGGGTAACTACTGACCGGTACAAGAAGCATTACTGCAAATGGAATGCCAGAAGAGCCATCACTCCCCCTGCTGTGGCAGATGTCATCCACACTAAGTATGACAGTAATAATGTACTGAGCATGAAATCAGGTATGAGGCAACTTGTGCAGTGAGTTTGGTAGCAACCTGACAGTTTCCCACTATGTGAGCACCATTGTACAGAAGGCCATCTACATGGCCCACCTCACAAATATGGGGTATGTCACAGGTAGGCCATAAGTAGTTGTAAAGTGAGGGCAGACCTCTAGAGTACTAAGGAATACTGCTATAAAAATAGAGGCCTATGCAGTTGTAAATGGACTTTTCTTTTCTCCCCACATCCCTCATCTGCATCACTAATTATTATTCATATACTAAAGTTATGTTATTACCAAACCTAATGTTGGTACATGTGTTACATTATTGTTCATATAATTAATTGGTTGCATGTTAACATACCTTGTTCAGATACCATGGTTGGTGGCCTGTTGCCGTCATTGTTACTGGCATGCTGTTACAATGCTTACTGTTGTTCCAGTAATACATGTGTTCTGTTTGCTATGCAACTGTTTCACATCTGTTGTTTTGGGCTAATTGAACACCCATGCATGCCTTTAAATCTAATATTAAAATGTTTTGTTCATGACTAAGCAATTTATCTTGGAAAAACTCAACACCATAGCATGTTTGGAAAGGCCAATCCCAGTGGATCCACCTGCCCCGACCCATCACTGGGCCCCAGCACGTCTGGGACTCACCATGGAACTTCATCTGCTACAGGCCCTGCATCACCTGGGGGTGGTCATGGAGATGAGCCCATCATCGACCGTCAGTTCCAGTCATCTGCTCTGAGTTGGGTGGGCAGCTGGGCCAGATGGAGGGCCACCTGGTGCACCTTGAGTAGTAGGCTGCCCCTCCTATCCAGCCCCCAGCACAGCCACTATTGGGGCTGTGAAGGTGCAGTTGTGACTGCCTACAGGTGGGGATGTCAGTCCCACTGTATCCATATGGGGGCTCATGGGCCTCTGATTTCCAACACCCTCCCGGTCCGAGGTGTTTACCCCCCACATGTGTCATACACCACCCCTGCATGCTGTCCTGTCTTTCTTGTCTGTCTCCCTACCCAACCTACCTCCCCAGATGTGCCTACATACCTTGCCCAACATCCCACTCTCACCTTAACATAGGAAAAAAAGGCATCTGTCCCCAAAACAATAATCGTCCCATACATAGCCATCCATTTAGCACAGGAGTCCACTGGACACACATAATCCTGTCCAATTGGCTTGACAACACATTTATATTGTCCTCACCCCCCTCTCTCTGGGGTATGAGTGTTCAAATTCACTTCCAAATTCTGAACAAATGCACAGCTGTTGCTATATTACAAATGGACAGCTATGGACCTTCTCTATACCTGTTCTGCACATCCCTAGCTCCCTTTCATATTGTTTTTCCCTCTGCATGCCCCTTTCTCACCACTGTTTCATAACCCCTTTTTCTTTTCTTTTAATGGAATTAGCGCTGGCATAAGTGGGAGCAAGCGAATTTGTGTGATGCTAAGTGAAGCCAAAATGGATTAAGCATCTCTACAGTTAACCATATGTTGGCATCACTTAGCATAATGCAAACCTGCACCAACCCACTTAAAGATGCTTAAAACTGCTTTAGTCACTCTGTTTCCATCAGCCACTGTTCTACCTAGCAACAAAATGATCAGCCTTGCCAAGGCTGGAACTCAGGACCCTGTACAATATAGTCAGAGCAATATAACACTACACTATTTGAGGTGTAGGAATTTCTGATGCTTTTTCAAACATATCGTGCAGTAGAGGTAGCTAGGTCCATTCAATAGTAGGGAAAAGGCTCTGTGGAATCACTCATGTTTTGTATAGATACATATACAGATATACATGTATGGAGATATATATATATATATATATATATATATATATATGAAAAATATGTAAAAAAAAAAATATATATATATATATATATATATATATATATACATACACATATATAAATATACATATATTGATATATATATATATATATATATATATATATATATATATATATATATATAAATATGTTTTATATATAAATAAATAAATATATATATATATATATATATATATATATATATATATATATGGATCTAGGACATTTCACCGAATGCACATTTCACCAAAACTCATATCACCGAACACAAATCACCGAAAGCACAATTCACTGAAAACACAATTCACTGAAACGCATTTCACCGAAAATGGTATATGGCCTTGTCCCCACTGTAGTGCGACCCTGGAGTTGGTATATATAGTAGGGGGGTGTGAGGGGCACTGCCCCCACATCGGGTGGTGGGGGAGCGGAGCCCCCCACATATTTTAAGTATATATCATGTTTGGATAAGAGTAATAGATTGCAATTGCAAGTATGCATGTATATAGTGTAACACATTTAAAATATGTGGGAGGCTACTGGTTGTGTACTACATGTGACAACAATCTCCCATATTCTCCACATGTCTGGCCTATGGGGAAGAGTTGGAAGATCAACGCCTTTTCTCACACAGAACAATATCCAGGTCTGGCTGAAGTCTCAAGAACAATACATCAGGTCTCTCTAAAGTATATGGGAAACTGTGTTATGGTGTAGTGAGACCAAGGTTGCACTGTTTGACCACAATTCCAAAAGGTTTGTTTGGCGCAATAACAACAATGTGCATCACCAAAGGAACACCATCCCCACAGTGAAGCATGGTGATGGCAGTGTCCTGCTTTGGGGTTGCTATTCATAAGCTGGAAGTGGGCCTTTAGCCAAGGTGGAGGAGGTTATGAACAGTTCCAAATACCAGTCCCTTTTTGCCCAAAATCTTCAGGTGTCTGCTAGAAAGCTAGAGGTAAAGAGGAATCTCACCTTTCCACATGACAATGACCCAAACAATACAGCCAAATCAGAAAAAGAATGGCTTCACCAGAAGACTATCTATGTTTTGGAATGGCACAGCCAGAGTCCACACCTCCATCCAATAGGAAATCTGTGGGGTGCCCTGAAGAGGACTGTGCACAAGAGATGCCCTCACAATCTGACAGAGTTGGAGGGCTTCTGCAAAGGAGAGTATGCAAATATTGTTAAATCAAGATGTGCCATGCTGATAGACACCTTCCCAAGAGGACTGACTACTGTAATTAAATCAAAAGGTGCTTTAACAAAGTATTAGTTTAAAGGTGTGCACAGTCATGCAACCAGCCTATTGTACGTATTTAATTTTCTATATGTTACTCCTAACTGATGTGCTTGTTCTTCAGTTGGATTGCACAGGTTACAGGTCACATTAAAGGTGGGAAACATCATGACTTGATTTATGTGGTCTCATGTTATATATCAGAAAAACCTGGCATGTTAACAGGGGTGTGTACACTTACTGTATCCACTGTAAGCTTAGAAGGTTGTTCGAATAACTGGGTTTGTTTTAACATATATTTACTGCTGGTTTTGAAATATGAAACTCAAATTATGTCATTAATTAGTGACACCAATCCTCAGATCATCTCAATAATGTGTCAGACAAAGACAGAATTTCTGCGGAACAGACAAAAATATGAGCCACACATCTAGACATTCAGTGAAACTCTGTACAGTTGAAAGGTATATTCTGTAGGAGTTGCCACTGTGCTATAGAGGTGAACAGCAATAATGAGTACATGGCTGCAGTGTGTGCTAGGTGAAGGCCCATCACCTACTAACACTATTCACGTATCCCAGAGGTGTATATTATTAGTAACATTAAATGGAAAGGGCTGCACTGCATAATGTTGAGTGCCTGTCTGTTGTGTGTATGTTGTGGTCTGACTGTATCATGAATTTCACCAGTTGGCTATTGTGAGGTCTTGGTAATACCTTTGTGCCACCTCACCTGTATGTGTGTGTGTATGTGTGTTTGTGTGTGTGTATGTACCAGCAAACCTTATAGTGCAGGTGTTAAATTACATATGTTGTCTTCCCCTCTCAGGTGGACATGGTGGTCATGGTCCCTCCTGATCAGAGTCTGATGTCAGTGTCTCTGCAGACTCTGACAATGATGATGGCCATAGTAGGGCACAGGTGGAGTTGTCAGGGGCTGATTCTGTGCCATCGGTTGGCATCCCACAGTCATCCACTATGTCCCCCGCACACAGTCATAATGCCCACACATACCCTGTCCCCAGCAGCCACAGGTAATGGGCAGTTGGCAGGTGGTGGCATGGCACAGGCTATTGTGGTGATTATGGCAAGTGTCAGTGTAGCCACTAGCCATAGCCAGAGTGCAAGCAAGGCCCCACACAGGTGGATGGACGGGGTGCTCGAAGAAGGACTGCTGCCCATCAAGCCACTGTCGCAAGTGCCACATTAGGTGTCACCAGACGCATGTTTCAGGCTTTCATGGATGCACAGGCACATAGTGAATGCGACACCAGACAAATAGTCAGGGTCTTAGATGTAACTCTTCCTGGCTTATGTGGCAACATACATGACCTTGTAGAGGACACACATCAAAACACTGAGGTCATGAATAGATGGTGAGGTGCATCCTTGGCAATCATTGACCATGGCATGTCTGTGCTACAGTGTGTGGTGGGAGATGGGCATCAGCAACATGGATGTAGGTCAGCACCAACATCAGCTGAGAGTCTACGGGGCCATGCACCTTCACACTCCCATAGTGGCAGTACCACCAGCACTACTGAAGGGGGGGTGCTGTCCACACTACAATGGAGCAGGCCATGGCCATGTGATCCTGGCCAGTCCCATCAGGGACACAGATCCAGCAGACAGCAGTCACCATTAGGAAGCAGTACTGCATCTGGCCTTGGGCCTGATGGTGCCAGTGAGACCCCTGGCAGGACCAGTTCCCATGTCCATGGCTGGAGATGGTGAACTGTACACCCTGCCATGTACAGTTCACAGCTGTCCAACATACCCCTGTGTAGGGCAGCCACATGGTGTGACTGTGTGAATACATACACACACATATCACCATCACAGCAAGGTCACCTCCAGGCACACACACACCACCTCTGCATGGCCCATTCATGGAACACACCTCCAAACACAATCACAATACCAGTAGATTGCCAGGCACCCAGTATTTCTGCTGCACAGGTTAAAACAGCACTGTCTAAGGCCAAGAATACAGCTTCTATGGGACCTGACAGTATCTCTGGCTGTGTTCTACATGAGCTAAAGAGTGAACTGGCACCTCAACTGTGTGCCCTGTTCAATCACAGCCTCACCTTAGGCTTTGACCCCACTGAATGGCACACTGCTACAGTCATCCCTCTCCACAAAGGAGGAGCGACTACAGACCCCGGGAACTATCGCCCATTAGCCTGATGAGTCTGATATGTAAAGCTATGGAATGCATCATCATGGACCTAATAAACAAGAATATAAGGAATCTCCAAACTCTGGATCCTACACAGTTTGGTTTTGTGAAGGGTAGATCATGCCTGCTCAACTTAGTTGACTTCTTTGAGTCAGTCACCAGAGCTGTGGATGAAGGTAAGGTGGTTCATACAGCCTACATTGATCTGGCCAAGGCCTTTGATACCATTCCCCACTCAGGAATCATAGAAAAACATACTAAGCTAGGCATCAACCCCTATATCACTAGGTGGTTGCAAACTGGCTCACAGACAGAACCCACAGTGTGAAAGTAGCTGATTCCAAGTCAGACTGCTGACCAGTTACGAGTGGAGTCCCACATGGTTCAGGCTTGGATCCTCTCCTGTTTGATATCTACTTCTCTGAAGTTCAGGCCAACATGTAGGCACTCTGGCTGACAAAGTTCGCAGATGATTGCAAGTTGGAAGCTATTATTAACTCCCCAAGTGATGCTGACATCCTACAGAAAGGCCTCAGTGAAACCAACGACTGGTGTCAGAACCATGGCCTTAAGCTCAATGCCAAAAAATGTGTCTTCATCCCCTTTGGGAAAAATCTGGTTCCCTTGAATTACCACATTGATGGTAGTCCACTGAACACAAAAGGCATTATAAGAGATCTGGGAACACAGGTTGACAGCAACCTCTCTTTTGACCACCACGTTGCCACTGTGGTCAGAAAGTCCTTCTATGTGGCACATCTCATTACTAAGGATTTTGCATCCAATACGAAATAGGTCATTGTCTCCCTCTACTCTTCCCTCATTAGGCCAGTCATTGAGTACAACACCCCCATTTGGTATGTACCTCACTATACACCTGCAGCAACTGTGCCTCATAAAGTGGATCCTAGGCCTTAAACACTTGTCCTATATGGACAGACTCAAAAAACTCCAGCTATTCTCTTTCTCATATCACCTACTTAGAGGTGACCTCTGCTTGACTTACAAAGCCATGTCTGACCCAGTTCTGTTACAAATGCTACATCTAAAGAAATCACAATCCCTCTGCACCACATGCTCCAGAGACCTCAACCTCACTACCACAATCAACAGAACATGCTGGAGGGACAGGTTCATAACTAAGAGTCTGCCCATGCTATGGAATAGACTTCCCATACATGTCACACAGAACACCTCACTGGCCCTCTTCAAGAGAAATCTTGATGAGTGGATGGGAAATAGAAAATTCACCCTGGGGATCACACCAGTGGCTCCACTTGACAGAGGCACTAGGAACTAAGGTTGGGTGGCACAATGCCAGGGTAATCCAATGGGATAGGCTTGTAAAGGCTCCAGGGCCATTAGCCTAGTACACACCTATGAACCTATGAACCTATGATGTCAACCATATGGCCCAGCCTAGGCCTTTGGCAAACCCACACAACACCCTGTGCATATGATGATACCTGTGCTACATCCCTGTCATCCATACCACCTATGCAGGGGCATGCTAATATGGTTGTGATGCACAGGGTGAATTAAGTACAGTTTAGCTATGTAATGTTGTGTAAGGTGCTGTCAGCTGGCATTTGTAATGGGTACACTTCAGAGTGTGTGTACCTTTTCAGCCATGATGCATTATTGATGTTAGTAACACTGACTGAATGTAGTCTCACATGCTGTATTCTGTTTGTGTTCTAGGTGTCTGTGTGTCAGCAGGAGGTGGCCCTGCAGAAATTGGCAATGAGGGATATGGCAGAGTGGTAACACATCAATTGTGTCAGAGCCGAAGTACAGTTGTATATGTATACATTTACCAGGTCTGTATAACAGTTATTGCATGTGCCACAGAGCTTATAGAGCTGAGGGGTGTATACAGGTAAGTCTATGGTGGTTGATGTCAGCAGCCCTTGTGAAGTGGACAATGGTAAGTGTAGTGGGTGGAACACACCTCAAAATGGTAAAACCCACACCCCCAGAGGATATTGTATCGACCAAACAAAGAACACAGTTCCCACACACACAGTCACACACACACACACACACACACACACACACACACACACACACACACACACACACACACACACACACACACAAACGCACAGGATCACAATTGCCAGTGTTGGTTTTGCGACCCCTGCCCATCTAATTAGTGGTACTACAGTGTTATGTGATTATCGCAGGTGGCATGGAATTAATAGTGTGATGACTGTTCCAAGGTAACTGTAAAGTGAATAACATCACATGCCCTTGTGAGGTATAACAATGGGGAGTGTACTGGGTGTGGTAGGACTCATTAGACTGTCACCTATGAGTCTACACACTTACAAACACTGCTATACACACCAAATGCACACACAATTGCCAGTACTGACATTAGCAGCCCTGCCTATCATGTTATTCATTTCATACTGTTACATAGTCTTTGCATGCAGAACGGGGCTTATAGGGCTGAAGAGTGTCCACAAATACCTCTATGGTGAATGTGAACAGCAGCCTTTGTAAAGTGGACCTTGGGACATGTACTGGGAGCACCATGGCCTAAAATTGTAAACCATGGCCAACCAATGCATAGAATTCAAACTCATACATATGATACTGTTCTTACACACACACGCACATTTGCTAGGACTGAGATTAGAGCTCCTACCTATCTAGTTACTGCTACTACAGTGTTATGCATTTATCGCATGCACCACAAAGCTTACAGTGTGAAGAGAGTCCCAAGATAATTCCAAGGTGAACAACATCACCAGGCCTTGTAAAGTATGGCAATGAGTGATGTACTGGGTGAGAATGGACCCAAAATACTCAAACCTACAGTTAACCACACTTACACACACAAATACACTCATGCACACATTTTCCAGGACTGAGATTAGCAGCCCTGCCTATCTTGTTAGTCAGTCCATACTGTTACATAGTTCCTGAATGTGGCACAGGGCTTATTGGGCTGAAGAGTGTCGACAGATACCTGTATAGAAGGACTCATTAGACTGTCACCTATGAGTCTACTCTCACAAACACTGCTATACACACCAATGCACACACAGTTGCCAGTATTGACATTAGCAGCCCTGCCTATCATGTTATTCATTTCATACTGTTACATAACTATTGCATGCATAACAAGGCTTATAGGGCTGAAGAGTGTCCACAAATACCTCTACGGTGGATGTGAACAGCTGCCTTTGTAAAGTGGACCTTGGGATGTGTACTGGGAGTACCATGGCCTTAAAATGTAACCCCCCCCGAATGGATATAATTCTCACTCAGACATATACACAGGATACAGTTCTCATACACATACACACACATTTTGCAGGACTGAGATTCGAACCCCTACTTATCTAGTTATTGCTATTTTTTGCAATTGCAATTTACCAGAGAAATTAAAAACTCTTGATAGCAATATGTTAAAAATTAAGAAACTTCAGCTTGAAGTTTCTTATTTTCGGCAGTGCTTGGATGAAAATACTGTTCCGAAGGGGTTAAGGAGCTCGTTTTCACCTACCACTATGGTCTCTGATCAAGGGTTTCTGGACGATCTAACTGTGTTGTTTAACCGCCAAGGGGCAGAATTACTTGATCTTATGATCAAGCACTACAATAAGTATATCAATGCCCTTTTGACTGAGACTGAGCAGTTGGACAGTTCTATAAGGGTGGACTTAAACTTTGTGCGGTATAAATACGACTATCAGCGTATCTTTACTAGTATTGATGCGCTGATAGAGAAACTTAAACAAAATAAGTTTAAGAAGCTGGTTAGGGATAGGAAGGCATACCAACAAGGATTAGCCTATCCTAAAATTCATAGAAATATGGCTAATTACAGGAATTCGAATGAGGACACTACTCAAATAATGGACAACACTATTATTACTGACGGTGTGGATGCATCTGAAAGTAATGGACAAAGTAATCTTGACCCCTGCACTTCTAATGAGGGGTTAAGAAGGAGCAGTAGAATTAAGGCTAATAATCAAAATTCGAACAACAACTCGAATAACAGATCCCAACAGAGGCCTTTTTTAGGGGGTCGGAACAACAAGTTTCAACAACGACGGAAATACAACAATTAATGTTTTTTGACTGTTTGACTGAAACCCCCCTTGAAGCTTTGGATAAACCTGTCATCCTGTTGAATAGAAAGGGTGACTTTAAGGTTTATAACTTTTCAAGTGCATTGATAGACCAGGAACTGGTCGAATTACTGTCTAGGGGTATTACTTTTGTCCCAGATCAAAAGCCTTGTTTAGCTAAAATCTTGTTAGATCTTAAATGCTATGTGCGTAAATTGAACTTAAGAATTTTGTTTGATAATAATACTTTTGGTGAATGTCCTATGTTTAAACTACTGAGTACTTACAATCCTCCTCTTCACCCTAATTTGAGTATTTTTGAAAATGTTTGTGAGTTAGATCTTAGACATTTTTTTGAAAAAGTACAAGGGTCCAGACACCAAAGTAATATAACTCACCAACAAAGGAATGCACTTGACCAGGTCTCCCAATTACCCGTTAGGGTAATGAAACCGGATAAAGGTGGGGGCCTTGTTATCTTTGATGTCTGTGATTACAATAGGAGGATGCAAACTGTTTTGGACTCACCAGCATATGAACGCTCATCATTGAATGAGATGGTGGGGGCACATAAAAAGATTAGTGGCTACTTTAGGGACTTATTCATTGATGGTCTTATAGATCTTGATATTTTCAATTTCATCAACATTTCCTCTCCCAAGGTACCTGTGATGTTTGGTGTCCCAAAAATTCATAAAAATCTAGGGGACCCACCATTACGTGCCTTGGTTGATGGTAGATGCTCCATTACCCACCCTTCATCTAGGGTTATTCATGGTATCCTTACAAAATATCTTAAGGATATTCCTGAAATCTGTAAGGATTCTTGGTCCTTTTTGCGATCTATCAATAATATTGTTTTTGACCCTTCATACAATTTCTTAACAATCGACGTAGTTGATTTATATACGTCTATTCCGCATTTAGAAGCGGTGGAATGGGTCGAACTCATGTTGGTGGGATTAGGGGCAACAAGGGAAGAAATATCCACTGTAACCCAATTATTGGAAATTACCCTCTCTTCCAATTTTTTCCTGTTTGACAACCAATACTACCTGCAAAAGCAGGGTATTGCCATGGGGTCCCCCTGTGGCGGTAGTGTTGCCAATATGGTAGTTGCTTATTGGGAAAAAGAGTTCTTTAGGGTCAATCCTAATTTTAAAGAAAAGGTGAAGTTGTACACGCATTTCTTGGACGATGTATTCATTCTTTTTGAAGGCTCTGAGAGTGAAGCTACTGAGCTGTTACAGTTGATGAATGTGTCGTCCACATTTTTGAAGTTCACTTCACACTTTTCTTTATTTGAAATCGACTATTTAGATGTCAAACTTATGAAAGATCCATGTAACAACTGCTATCTATCTTGTATTTACAGGAAGGATACCTACTGTAATAGCTTCCTACACTATTCTAGTAATCACCCTCCAAAACAGAAAAGATCGATTGTTAAGGGTCAAATGGTCAGAGCGGTGCGGATGTGTAGCACACAGGAGGCTTTTGAAACCGAGTGTAGTTTCTTAAAAGATCTTTTCTCTAACAGGGATTACCCGCCTTCCATGATTGATGAAATTATTGATGAGGTTGTCATGAAAAGAACCTCTGGTTTTTACAAACCTTTACTAAATTCTAATTCTTATGGGCTGTCCACTACTGACCATTCATGTGATTTAGGGACCTTAGGTTGTTGTACCATTGAAATTGATACTGATACGATTTCCCAATCTGCTTCTGATTTTAGTACCAGTTTCGTGTTAACCTTCTTTAAAGAAGTAGGCTCTATATGGGCAATTATAAAAAAGAACTGGTATTTCATCTATAATTGTTCTTTCTTGCTTCAGAAGTTGGGTCCATCACCGTCGATTGTTTATAGAAGGGGCAAGAATTTAAAAGAACTACTTCAAAGGCCTTCTCATCCCTTATACACTTCAAGGCAAGTGGGTAGTGGCCCTTGTGGCTTTTGCAATAGATGTAAATATATGAAGGTTGGTAGTTCGTTTACAATCAGGAACATGAAATACAACATACACACCAGAATTAATTGCAACACAAAATCAATTGTGTATGTTGCTTTCTGTGTGTGTTGTCCCTGTTTTTACATAGGGAAAACTGATCGTAGACTTAGTGATCGAATCTACCAGCATCTTTATGCAATAAAAAATACAAAATTTGATAATGCTTTATCTAAGCATATAATCAACAATATAGGCCACAGCTTTGAGTTCATGGGGATTGAGCATGTTTCTATGGGGCCTAGAGGTGGACCCCAGGCATTATTTTTGGAGACGAGGGAATTAGAGTGGCAAATTGGGGTTGATGCCTACTCTTACCCTGGTCTTAATGAATCATGTAACATCTCTTCCCTACTCAGATATAAAAGTTACCAAAGATAAGTCCACCTGTACATTTGTAATTACTTAGATACATGTAGTTACGGATTATACCCTATTTAGGTATGGTCTTGGTATTTTATTATAGTACCCTAGTTTTAAATTTAATTTTAATTTAATATATATAATCTATTAATTGTTTTAGCATATATATATTTTTTATATAAGAAAATATAACAGGAATTATGAAAGAAATTATTGTTTTTCTCTCTTTCTTTGTTGATTGACACACTGTTTAAAGGAAATGGCATCATGGTTTACTTATTTAAAAAGCATTGTTTCCTCTTGTCTATGTTTCTGATGAAGCTTTCTGCAGAGCAGGGGCGAAAACGTTTTGTATCCAATAAAGAGCGTTAAAACTACTTTCTTGGCTCCTTTGGCTTGGAGGTTTTTATCCTGGTTTGCTTATCTAGTTATTGCTAACAAAGTGTTATTCATTTATCACATGCACCATGGAGCTCATAGTGTGAAGAGTGTCCCACAGTTCTTCTAAGGTGAACAACATCACCAGCCCTTGTAAAGTATGGCAATAGGTATTGTACTGGGAGAGTGAGGCTTCAAAAACACACACAAACACACACACACACACACACACACACACACACACACACACACACACACACACACACACACACACACACACACACACACACACACACACATATTTACTAGTACTGAGATCCATAGGTTCATAGGTGTGTACTAGGTGAATGGCCATGGATCCTTTACAAGCCTAGCCCATGGGAATACCCTGCCATCATGCCACCTGATGATAGTCCCCAGTGTGTCTAACGAGTATAGCCACTGGAGTGATCTCCGGGGTGGGATTCCTATTCCCCATCCACTCATCCAGATTTCCCTTGAAGAGGGTCAGTGAGGTGCTCTGCTTGACATGTATGTGAAGTCTATTCCATAGCACGGTCAGTCTCTGGATTATGAACCTGTCCCGCCAGCATGTACTGTTGATTGTGGAAATGGGGTTGAGGTCTCTGGGGCATGTGGTGTGGATGGATTGGGTTCTTTAGATGTAGCATTCCTGACAGAGCTGGGTCAGACATGGCTTTGTAAGTCAGGCAGCGATCACCTCAAGGTAGCCAATATGAGACAAAGAATAGTTGGAGTTATTGGAGTCTGTCCATATAGGGCAAGTGTTTAAAGCCTAGGATGCTCTTTGTGAGGTACTTTTGCAGCCTCTCCAGTTATTGCAGGTGTCCAGTGAAGTACATGCCAAATGGGGACATTGTACTTGTTGATTAGCCTAATGAGGGGAGAGTAGAGGTAGGCAATGACCTCATACTTCCTTTACTTTATTGGAAAGGCTATCCCAGACTCTACTATACTTTGCTGTGAGGGGAAATGTTGGCTTGCTTTTTATTTGTTATATTTTGTATTAGTTTATCGCCTTTTTATATTTTGAGTGTTGTGATTTGTTTTCTTTACCTTGTGTTTTGCTTGTGTTCTGCTTTTAACTTCATATTAAAGCTTCAAAAGACACCACAGCCCTGTCTCTTGTGAGTCAGGCAGAAATTAGAACTGATCAATTAAGGACTCATACATAAGATAGAATATGTCACTTAAGGTTAATCATTTGTGAACTGAGGGGGTGGAGCTAGGAACTAAACCTTCTATTTAAGGGGTAAAATAAAATATTTCAGAGCTTTATTGGAAAGGCTCACCCAAACTCTGCTACACTTTGCTGTGAGGGAAAGGTTGGTTTGCTTTTTATTTGTTGTATTTTGTATTAGTTTATTGCTTTTTTATATTTTGAGTGCTGTGATTTGTTTTCTTTATCTTGTGTTTTGCTTGTGTTCTGCTTTTAACTGCATATTAAAACTTCAAAAGATACCACAGCTCTGTCTCTTGTGAGTCAGGCAGAAATCCCCCCCCCCCGCCTGTCACTGTTGTGTTCTTAAATACCACTGTCTTTCTAGTTGCCTGCCTCTTATGTTAATTTGACCATAAATCTCATTTCCTCTCTGCTTTCACTGGCTTGTATGAGTAAGCACAAAGTTATCATTTTGTGAAATAACTCCCCTTCAACTATTTAAATTTATTGGCCATTCTACTGTATTCCATAGTACCAGAATACAAAAGTGTTCACCCCCTTTCAATCTATCTTGCTGTTTTAAAAATAGTGATTCTTCACTAAAAGTTAACTTTTTATACAGGTAAAACTTAAGTTACCTACTTTCACATCTAACTTCTCTAGTGCCCACTGCAGTGTTTAGGATAAACCATTTTTTTCACCTTACCTTTAAGCATCCCGTGACTAGCACTTGCTCTAATACCTGCTGGAAAGCACTAGAAAGCCTTAAACTGATACAAGCACTCATCTCTCCTTATTAATAAGGAGAAATTAATCATAGGCACTAAACAGCCTATAATTGCAAAGTACCTTGCTAAGGTAAGGGAAAACAGCTTCTGTACTTTAAAAAAAAACAAAACAAACCAGGCATGTCCAAGGGCCAGCTTCCATTGATTTCTCCTGTCCACCTGGTGAATCTGGGTATACTGGGGCAATGCAGCAATTGCCTCATATACACAGACAACCCTCTCCTCCTACCACCCAACACTACAACCTGTGAGAGATGCACTTACATTGCCAAACTGGAAGCAAAGCTCTCTCCGCCCAAGATTGTGCTAGACAGTCAAGAGGAGAAGGTTAACACCCGTACTACACCTCAAGCAACACATAGCCATTCTAAACTCACACCACCAACACCCACACATAGCAACACTAAATCCACATATGCGGAGGCCCTTAACTGTAACATGCCCAAGCAACAAGGACTTCTGAAGATAAACGCAAGCAAATACCAATCACAACCAAAGTGTCACATAGCTCACAACACCAGTGTGCCACCCAGCAACAGCCCCTAAGGCAAGACAACATACCTAACACTTTAGTCATAGGTGACTCCATAGTCAGGCACAGTGATGTCCCACTTTCCAGCCTGAGCAAGGAGAAAATTACAGTGAGCTGCCTGTCGGGTGCCAGGATCCACCACATTACTCATGCACTCAAGTCACTCCACAACAAGTACAAATATGACTCTGTCATTGTCCATGTTGGAGTGAATGACTTGAGATGTACCTCCCTAGACTACATGAAAAGAGACATGGAAGAGCCTAGCCCTGAGTAGCATCCTGCCTTCGCCCAGAATTATACCACAATATAAGGACAAAATGACTAACTTCAACAATTGGCTAAGCTTCTGGTGTCATTCAAAAGGGATCCAGTATCTGTCTGCCTGGGACGACATGATCGACAGACCACGATGCTTTGCCAGAGATGGTCTGCACCTGTCACCCCTGGGATTCAGGTTACTGGCTAAGGCTCTTACCACTCCTATAGTGCCTTTTTTAGGAAAAGTTCAAAGGACAAAACCACCACCGTAACAGGTACAAGCATGCAAAATCTAAAGGTAATGCTACTCAGGGCTAGAATTCTAAAGCTCAAAATGCACTCTCTCGAGGCACTCCTAAAAATGGAAAACATCGATTTCTGTGCAGTAACTGAGACCTGGTTCAAGGCTCCTGAGAGCACCCCTGCAATACCAGGCTACAACTCTTACCACACTTTTTGGCCACCAAACCAGGATCAAAACACTGAAGTTGGAGGAGTGTCCATATTCACCAAGGATATTCACACCACCAGGTTAGTTGCCCAACACAATGCGTCTGAAATTCTCCAGGTGCAACTAACACTAGGTAAGACTGCAATCCAAATTGTAGCTTGCTAGAGATCCCCCACCATGCCCCAAGATTCTTACTACACCTTTCTAAACATACTGGAAATATTAATATACAACCAAACACCCTAATACTGGGCGATTTCAACTACCCTGCCATTAACTGGGAAAACTACTCGTGTACCAACACCTTTGCCCAACGATTCTTGAAATTCATAAATTCCAATGCCCTGGATAAACTAATCCATAGTCCCACCAGGGGCTCCAATATCCTAGACCTGGTCATTACCAACATGGGAAATCGATTCTCCACACCTATGGTCACCCCCTTGATCTCTGCTTAACATACAAGGCCATGTCAACCCACAGCTGTTGGACATGTTACACTTAAAGAAATCCCAATCCCTCAGAGCCATACACTTCAGGGATCTAAACCTTGACATCACAATAAACAAAACATGCTGGAGGGATAGGTTCCTAACCCAGAAACTCCCCAGACTCTGGAATAGACTGCCCATACATGTTAAGCAGAGCACCTCTTTGGCCCTCTTCCAAAGGAACTTTGATGATTGGATGGGAGAAAGGAAATTCACCCCATGGATCACGTCAGTTGCCCTGCTAGACAGGGGTCCAGGAAAGTAAATAGTGTGGGAAGAAATAGGCAGGGAATTGTTATGGCTAGGCTTGTATAGGCCCTAGGGCTGATAGCCTAGTAGCAACCTATGAACCTATGAACCTATGGATGCAACTCCCTTAGTAATGAGATGTGACACATAGAAGGACTTTCTGAACACAGTGGCACTGTGGTGGTCAACAGAGAGCTCGCCTGTGCTTCCAGTTCTCTTATAACAACTTCAGTGTTCAGTGGACTACCATCAATGTGATAATTCGTGGGAATCATGTTGTTCCCAAAGGGGATGGAGGCACATTTTCTGGCATTGAGCTAAAATCTAGGGTTCTGACACCAATCATAGGTCTCAGTGAGGCCTTTGTGCAGGATGTCAACATCATGTGGGGAGGTAATAATAGCACCCACCTTGCAGTCATCTGTGAACATTGTCAACCAGAGTCCCTTCATGTTGGACTTGACTTCAGAGGTGTAGAACCCAAACACGAAGAGACCCAGGACAAAACCCTGTGGGACTCCACTAGTGTCTGGTTGGCAGACTGACATGGAGTCCACTGTTTTCATGCCATGGGTTCTATCTGTGAGCCAGTTTGCAAGCCACCTAGTGATACAGGGATTGATGTCTAGCTGAGTGTGTTTGTCTATGATTCCTGGGTGATGAATGGTATCCAAGGATTAAAAGGGCCACCTATCTTGCCATTTATTCCATACTGTTACATAGTTATTGCATGTGGCACCGAGCTTATAGGGCTGCAGAGTGTCTACATCTACAGTGGATGACAACAGTGGGCCTTGTAAAGTGGACATTAGGATGTGTACTGGGTAGGCAAGAGCAAAAATTGCAAAACCTGCTCCCCAAGCACACAGGATACTGTTCTCTCACACACACACACACACACACACACACACATACACACACACACACACACACACACACACACACACACACACACACACACACACACACACACACACATGCACATACATTTGCCATTACTAAGATTAGAAACCCCAGATATCGAGTTACTGGTACTACAGTGCTATGCATTTATCGCATGTGCCACGGAGCTTATAGTGTGAAGGGTGTCCCAAGGTACATCTAAGGTGAGGAACATCACCGGCCCTTGTAAAGTATGGTAATGGTTGATGTACTGGGTGAGAGAGGCCACAAAATACTTTAACCTACACATATACATACACAAATATACTCACACACATATTTGCCAGAACTGAGATTAGAACCCCTGCCTAACTAGTTATTTGTACTATAGTGTCACACAGTTATCACACTTGCCGTTGAGCTTGTAGAGCTGTGGGCTGCCGAAAGGTACTTCTAAGGTGACTGACATCAGCAGGACTGCTAAAGTGGGGCAATGGGAAGTGTACTGAGTGTGAATGGTCTCAAAATCTTTAACATACAGACACAAATACACACACTTTTACATTTGCCTGGACTAAGATTAGAACCCCCTATCTATCTAGTTATTTGTACTATAGTGTTACATAATTACCACATGTGCCACGGAGCTTGCAGGGCTTCAGGCTGCCCAAAGGTACTTCTAAAGTGACTGACATCAGCAGGACTGCTAAAGTAGGGCAATGGCACATGTACTGGCTGTGAACAGGCTCAACATCTTTCACCTACAGACACATACACTTTTACGTTTACCAGGAGGGAGATTAGAACCCCTACCGATCTAGTTATTTGTACTATGGTGTTACACAATTATTGCATGCACCACAGAGCTTGTAGGGCTGTAGGCTGCCCAAAGCTACTTCTAAGGTGACTGACATCAGCAGGACTGCTAAAGTAGGGCAATGGCAAGTGTACTGGGTGTGAACAGGCTCAAAATATTTCACCTACAGACAGACACACACACTTTTACATTTACTAGGACTATGATTAGAACCCCTGTCTATCTAGTTATTTGTACTATAGTGTTAATGCAATTATCAGATGCACCACAGAACTTGTAGGGCTGCAGGTTACCAAAAGGTACTTCTAAAGTGACTGACATCAGCAGGGCTGCTAAAGTAGGGCAATGGGAAGTGTACTGGGTGTGAACAGGCTCAAAACCTTTCACCTAAACACACACACACACACACACACACACACACACACACACACACACACACACACACACACACACACACTTTTACATTTGCCAGGACTGAAATTAGATCCCCTACCTAAATAGTTATTTGTACTATAGTGTTATGCAGTTATCACATGTGCTATAGAGCTATAGAGATTACAGGACTAAAGCCAGTCCAAAGGTACTTCTAAGGTAGATGACATTAGTACATCCTGTAAAGTAGGGAAATGGGAAGTGTACTGGGTATGAACGGACTCAAAATCTTTAACCTACAGACACACACTTTTACATTTGCCAGGAATGAGATTAGATCCCCTACCTAACTAGCTATTTGTATTATCGTGTTATGCAATTATCACATGCGCCACAGAGCTTGTAGGGCTGCTGGCTGCCTAAAGTTACTTTTAAGGTGACTGGCATCAGCAAGACTGCTAAAGTAGGGCAATGGCAAGTGTAGTGGGTGTGAACAGGCTCAAAATCTTTAACCTACAGACATACACACTTTTATGTTTGCCAGAACTGAGATTAGAACCCCTACTTAAATAGTTATTTGTACTATAATGTTATGCAGTTATCACACACACCACAGAGCTTACAGGACAGAGGCCAGTCCAACAGCACTTCTACAGTGAATGACATCAGCAGATCTTGTGAAGTAGGGCAATGGGGGTTGTACTGGTTGGGAATGGACTAAAACACTTATTCCTACACCCCCCCACATGCACGCCCCACCCCCAACACACATACTACCACACACACAACCACTGTTGCATATGCCAGGACTGTGATTAGAATCCCTACCCATCTAGTTATTTGTATGATAGTGTTATGCAGTTATCACACATGCTATACAGCTTACAGGACTGAAGACAGTCCAAAGGTACTTCTAAGGTGAATGGGAAGTGTACTGGGTGGGTAGGCATCATAATACTTAGACCTACAGACACACACACACACACACACACACACACACACACACACACACACACACACACACACACACACACACACACAGAGGTAGGTGATGTGATATTCCAACCCCCACCTCAGTACCATCAGACAATGAATCTCATCTTCATGCTGGCACATGCCAGTAGTTACAACTGGTATGCGACTGTCTGCAGCAGGACATCACACTATGTCATTCAGGGTATCCCTGTGTATGACTCACTCTGTGTGTGTGTCTCCCTGTGTGTCTCACTCTATCACTGTCTGTCCCTCTCTTCCCCATGTGTATGTGTGTGTATGCTTGACATATTATATGTTGCACACACACACACACACACACACACATATATATATATATATATATATATATATATATATATATATATGCGTGTGTGTGTGTGTGTGTGGAGACAGTTAGGTTTACATATCTGTGTGTACACAAAGACATTTGCACAGTACAGAGATATATAGTCCGATGTGGTTTCAGACATGGGCTTCACTTCTGTAAGTGTAGGAGCATCCTCAGAATGACCTTCTATAGTAAGTGTGGGAATCCATTCCAAGGATTGTTGTACTTCAGTCTGGGGTGTTGTGTGCTACAGCCATACCTTGCACCTGTTTGTGCAAGATATCTGGAGACAAGCTGACAATATGGGGAAACAATGGGCCAAACAAAATGGGGTATTGTAACTATTGCTCTTATCAATGTATGAGTTTCTTGAGTTACAGGGTTTGTTTTAGCAGACATTTTCTGACATATGTAATGTTTGACACTGTACTATATTGTGTCATTACATACTGACAGATATAATCGGATCATCACAGTTATTTACCAGAGGAATACAAGATGGATGATGCACAGACCTATATTATGAGGTAAAGGCTAGACATTCTTGCACAATCCGACCAGCTGGGAGGTGTGTCTACGGCCGATT
This sequence comes from Protopterus annectens, assembly GCF_019279795.1. Classification (NCBI taxonomy): domain Eukaryota; kingdom Metazoa; phylum Chordata; order Ceratodontiformes; family Protopteridae; genus Protopterus; species Protopterus annectens. The sequence continues at coordinate 840,600,360 of NC_056745.1, forward strand.
GACTGATGAAGCTGTGTAAAAGGTCCAGCACTTTGGTGATTATGCTGGCTGGGGATCTCCTGGTTGTGCAGTATTCTTCTTACCTGAAAGGTCATATCCTGGTGTGGCCATACCTGTCAGCTGTACAGATTTTCACATATTATCCAGATTCATGCCTCATATATCTGGTCAGTTTCCTTTCATATTGTTGTTTTCTAGCACATTTATTGCAAGTCACTCAGGGTTGCAGTCAGGGAATACTGACAGAACATTCGAGTTTCAGACTTCACACCCTTCATGACATCCATGCTACTACACACCTCCTCTGTTATTCTATCAACTTTCTAACATTATGAGAGCAATATTTCAAATGTGTCCCTATAGTTGGGCCTTTATCCCACCATTATGTATGGCTTTGTCCAGATTTCTTCCTCTACACGGTTGAGAGGTATGCTACTAGCATTTAGCAGCATGGCCTTACATTTGCATTTTGTTAATTGTGTTATGTTGGTAGTATGGACCCCATGACATTCCCTACAAATGCAATATGGGTGAGGCATGGGTCTTTGCCAGAGGCCTGTAGGCCATGTGAGACTGATACAGGCCATCTGTAGCAAGGCAATGCATTCTGTCACTCATATGTTCCCAGACTGCCAGGCAGTGGACCCCCCCCCCTGTGGTGACAATGGTAAGTGACAGAATGCACTGCTGTGCTACTAGGCATCATACCTCTCTACATATGTGAGTCAGACATCTGGAAATAGCCATGAGTAATTGGGTGACAAAGGCTTACATCTACAGACCATTGTAACTATTGGCCTTACAAACCTGGAAGGGTGATACAATAACAGATTTTGCATTAGCATGCATTTTTCTATAGGGTATGAAGTCTGCGACACTACAGTCCTTCAATATTTTCTGACTTTAGACCTTCATGGTTTGCCAATGATTTTCCATACAACCAGTATTTCAAACTAAAGACACCACAAATATGATACAAACCTGTGTATATTCTGCTAAAGGTCTGTACAGTTGTGGGGTATATTAGGCACTATGTAGGTTACTCAAAACACACACAGAAACTGGAGTGAGCGGTCACTATCCAGACTTTACTGTGCTTCCTAGTACTTCAGCATAACGCCTTTCAGGAAATAATTCACCACAAATATAGTGCTGAATTAAATACAATTCAATAAAACAATTAACCAATGGGTGAGTCGTGGTGACAAAGATGCATCAAAACGTTAATAGCTGAATAAGATAATTAACTCTGATTTATTGCTTGCTGACATTTCATTTTACTATATAAAATGATAATGCATACATATGAAAAGCTTACATTCTTAAACACTAAAACTCTATAAATATAACACCTCATATGTATTCAGCAAATCTGTGCGAAAGAACTAATAAATCAAATAACATTTAGAATGAGAACATATATAACTTGAAAACACTATATGAATTTCAACTAGTGCTATGACACTGATATTAAAACTGATTTTATCCATATAAATCCAATTCCATGTTGAGATCACCAGGCCATAATGTCCCATAATTGATAATGTATCTACTCTCCATTCTTAAAAGGGTACGTACATGATCAACACCTTGTTTTACATATGGCTTGTTTAATACAGTAAAAAATAAATCACAAGTACTTCCATTATGAACACAATGTAAATGCTGAGCTACAGGATTTTTAAGCCTCACATTTCTAACATCACCTAAATGTTCCATAATTATTTTCTTAAACATCCGTCTGGTTTGTCCGATATACCATTTGATGGGCTGACAACTACGTCCAATGGCATAAACAACACCACTACTATTACAATTATAAGACCTGGAAGCCCTACATTTTTTTCCCATTAATCAAGCTCCCTGAGATGTTCTTAACCTTATCACATATCTTGCATCTTCCACACCTGAAGGTGCCCACTGAACTACCATTATCAGTAGCTCTGTTGTTGGCCTTCACATTGAGTAACTCTTTTAGATTAAAAAATCTTCTGTGTGAAAATACAACCCTACTAGTGAAGAACCTCCCTGCCTCATCATCATGTTTGATGCAGTGTGCAGACATTTCCTGGTGTTCCACATAGCTGTCAGTTGTCTGCTGCTATCCTAGTAGGCCGCCCCATTCCCTTGCATGCATGCAGCATCACCATAGATATGCTACCAAAATATAGTAATCCATTCATTTACTGTTAAGAAGACTGACTAACCTTGTGCCTGCAACAGTTGTGAGAACGGTGCTTGAGGGCTGCCTATGTTGGATGCTTACAGTACACTGCCTACACATGGTAAGTTACAGGCAATGTGATGTGTGTGTGTCATCCATTTTACTGTGTGTGCGAGTCAGAGAGTTGTCAGTCTCTGGGTCCCTACAGTGTAAGTGTGTGTGCTATGCGTTGCCTCTTTGCCAAGGCCTGGGCATACTGGGCATGCCTCCGTCTGCCTATGGGAGCAGGCTCAGGGGCTTCCTCTTCTGAGTCCCTCTGTGCCTGTGGGCACCTTGGCAATGGTGGGTGCTGTGTGGCCCTTCCCCATGCTGTTCCTGCAGCAGCTGTTTCTGCAGGTTCATATTGTGCAGTATGGCACATACTATGAACATGTGTGCACATGTGGCTGGAGAGTACTGTAAGGCTCCACCAGATATGTCAAGGCAGCGGAACCATGACTTGAGCATCCTAAATACACACTCTGTAATGATCCTGGTTTGTGAGTGTGCTTAATTATGGTGTTCTTGAGTGGGTGTGTGTGCATTTCTGATGGGTGTCATCATTCATGGCTCCAGTGCATAGCCAGGCTCCCCCACCAGATGGCCATACGGGATGCCCCCACTGGCAAATGTCTGGTACAGCTGTGACAAATGGCAGATGTGGGGGTCATGATAGCTTCCAGGGCTGCCAGCACACACATTCATGATAATGCCCTGGGCCTTGCACATGATCTGGCAGTTGATGGAGGGGAAGCCCTTGCGGTTTATGTAGACCCTACCCTGTTCACTGGGTGGTGCTTTGATGTGGATGCGTGTGCTGTCTATCGCACCCAGTACCTCTGAGTATTCTGTTGCACGGTGGAAGAGACTCATATTGCTGGTCCTTTCCTCACGGGTGTTGCAGAAGTAAATGTGCTCACTGGCATGTGGCAGGATGGCATCCAAGAACTGGTAGAGTACCCTGGATGCAGATGCCTGTGAGACCCCCATGATGTCCCCAGTAGGTCTTTGGAAAATACCTGTAGCTAGCATTCTTAAGGCTACACATACCTTGGTATCTACTGGGATGGATTCCCCTCTGTTGACTCTGGGTCTGAGTTGAGGCTGGCACAGCTTGATGATTTGCTGCAGTATGTCTCTGTCCACCCTGTAGCACTCTACTATCTCCAGATCATGTAGCCTCTGGTAAGTTACCCTGGGTCCGAACACTCTTCTCCTCCTCCTTGGTCTGTGGCAGTTGTCAGCATTATCCTCCTCACTGCCCTCAGCCTCTAGCAAATACTGATGGATCAAAGCAATGGCAGCCCCTGACATGTTTTCAGTTAAAATTCCCTTGCATGTGTACACCAACGGTGCAGAGTTTGTGGGAAAAAACAGACTGTAAGGTGTTTGCATAGTTTATATCATTGTGCTGCAGATGCTGCCTGTATGATTGGCTGACTATGTTGCATTCCACCTGCCAGCTATGTTATAGTTTCATAGTTTCGTAGTTTGGTACTAGGCTATCTGCCCTGGGGCATTTATAAGCCTAGCCATAGTGATGTGGCTTTCGACACCCCATGTAATGGTACAAAAGTGTACAGAATAGATTTAGAATACTGTGCCTCTGTCTAGTAGTGACACAGTGAAGACCCCCTTACATAATAGAATTAGTTTAATGTGCCTCTGTCTAGTAGTGACACAGAGATGACCCCTGGGGTAAACCTACGATCTCCCATCCACTCGTCAAGATTTCTCTTGAAGAGAGTCAGTGAGGGGCTCTGCCTAACATGAACTGGGATTCTGTTCCAGAGTATGGGAAGCCTCTGAGTTATGAATCTGTCCCTCCAGCATGTCCTATTCATATTTGTGCTGAGGTTCAAATCTTTAGCTCTCGTGGTTCTGATGGATTTGGATTTTTTGAGGTGGAGCATGTCCATCAATTCCTGATTGGACATGGCCTTGTACATCAGGCACAGATCACCTCTGAGTAGACATTATACTACTGAATAGAGTTGGAGTTTCTTTAGTCTGGCAGCATATGACATATGTTGGAGACCCTTGATCCTCTTGGTGAGGTACTTTTGGGGTCTCTCTAGCTGTTGCAAGTGCCGAGTGAGGTACATACCAAATGGGGCATTGTACTCAATCATGGGCCTGATAAGGGAGGAGTACAGGGGCACAATGACCTCCTTTGATCTGGATGTGAATCCCTTCATGATAAGGTGGGCAAGGTAGAAAGTCTTTCTAACCACTTTGGCAATGTGGGTGTCAAATGAGAGGTCACTATCGACTTGGGTCCCCAGGTCTCTGATTACTTTTTCCGTACTCAGTGGGTTACCGCCTATGTGATAATTTGTGGGCACATTTTTTGGCATTTAGTTTAAGGCCATGACTCCGGCACCAGTTGTCCGTTTCAGTGAGGCCTTTCTGTAGGATGTATGTGTCAGCTGGTGTATCGACTATGGCGCCTAGTTTGCATTCATCTGTGAACTTTGTCAGCCACAACCCTCCCATGTTCGCTTCCACATCTGAGAAATAAATGCCGAACAAGAGGGGTCCCAGGACAGAGCCCTGTGGGACACCACTTGTCACTGGCTTTGAGTCTGACATGGCTCCAGCGATTTTGACTTTATGGGTTCTATCCTTTAGCCAGTTTGCCACCCATCTTGTGACATATGGATTTACATTTAAGCTGTTGAGCTTGTCTATGATGCCAGAGTGGGGTATTGTGTCGAAAGCTTTAGCCAAGTCCAGGTAGGCTGTATGGACTGCTTTGCCCTCGTCAATGGCTCTAGTGACTGTTTCAAAAAAGTCAACCAGGTTTAAAAGGCAGGATCTGCCTTTTACAAAGCCGAACTGGGTGGGATCAAGTGTCTGTAAGTCTCCAATGTGTCTGTTTATTAGTTCCATAATGATTCTTTCCATAGCTTTACAGACCAGGCTGGTTAAGCTTATGGAACAGTAGTTACCAGGGTCAGTAGAGGCACCTCCTTTGTGGAGTGGGACTACTGTTGCTGTACGCCAGTTTTCAGGTACATATCCTGTAGTAAGGCTAAGGTTAAATAGCATTTTTATGTGCGGGTTTAGCTCTTCTTGGAGTTCACGTAGCACGCAACCCGGGATACCGTCAGGTCCCATTGATGCTGTGTTTTTAGCTTTGCTGAGGGCGGTTTTTACCCGGACATCTGAGATGACAGGGAGGTTACATTCAGCTGGGATAAGTATTTCTTCTTTTGGGGGTGAGGGAGGGGAGAAATTTGCACTGAACCTGTCTGCCAGAATGTTGGCAATATCTGTGGGTTCAGTGTATTTTTTGTCATTGTGAACTAACTCTGAACATATCTGAGGGTTTCCGCCCAGGTTTCTAACATAACTGAAGAAGGCCTTGTGGTTATCTTTAGTGTCCATAGCGATTTTTCTCTCAAAGTTGGCCTTGGATGTTTTTATGAGAGAATGTAGCTTTCTACTAGTGCTGATCAGAGATGCCTTCTCTTTATGGGATTTTGCTCTGACGTGCAGTAGCTTCCTTCTTTTGTTATACAATTTGTTTATGGCTGGGGTCCACCAGACAGGATGCCTGCCCTTGGTGGAGAGGGTCTTGGTTTTATTTGGGATTGTATGATCCATGCATTCTTGGAGATGTCCGTAGAAAGCATTTGTGAAGGATTCTGCATTGTGGGATGTGGTTTCCACTGTCCCAGTGGGCTTAAATGATACCATCTCAGTTTTAAGAAGTGTAAAGTCGGCTTTTGAGAAGTTTTTCACTGTAGTCTTTTGTGTTGGGGGTGGAGGTGGGATATGTATATCCAGGGTGATTAGTTTGTGGTCAGATCTCACTAGTGAAGGTTATACTTCCAGTGTGGAGCACTTTGTACCCATGTTTGTGATGATCAGGTCTAGTATATTATCTCCCCTTGTGGGAGAGGTGACTCACTGTTCCATTGCATTTGAATTTATGAATTCCAGGAACCTTTGGGCTAGGGTATTTGGGCTAGAATAATGCACCCAGTCTATGTTAGGGTAGTTGACGTCTCCCAATATGATGGTGTTTGGTGAGACATTCATGTCCTCCAATGTCTTCAGGAAGGCTGAGTGGGATTTCTGAGATTGGGAGGGCGGTCTGTAACATGCTACCAGTTGTATAGCAGTTTTGCCTATGGTTAGTTGCACCTGGATGGTCTCTGATGCTTCATGTGTTGCCACTAACCTGGAGGTGTGGGTGTCCTTGATGAATATGGACACTCCCCCTCCCTTTTTGGTTTGGCCCGAGTTTTGGGGCCGAAAAGCATGATACGAGGTATAGCCTGGTAGTGCTGGGGTGCTCTCAGGAGCCTTGAACCAGGTTTCATTTACCGCACAGACATCGATGTCCTCCATATTGAGGAGTGCTTCGAGAGCCTGCATCTTGAGATTTAGACTTCTGGCGTTGAGCAGCATTACCCTTAATTTTTTTCCATTTTTGTTTTCTAAGGAGGTGGATTTGTCTTTTCAGCCTTGCCTAAAAAAGGCACTATGGGGGAGGCAAGAGCCTTAGCCAATATCCGGAAGCCCAGTGGTGACAGATGCAAGCCTTCCCTTGCGAAGCAACGTGGCTTGTCCAGCATGTCATCCCAAGCAGACAGACATTGGATCCCCCTAGAATGACACCAGTATTTGAGCCAATTATTAAAGCTGGTCATCTTGTCTTTGTATTGTGGCATCATTCTTGGTGAGGGCAAGATGCTGCTCAGGGTCAGGGTAATACCAGCCTGGGCTACATAATCAGAGAGCTCCTCTATGTCTCTGTTCATGTAGTCCAGGGAGGTACGTCTCAGGTCATTCACGCCGGCATGGACAATGACGGAGTCATTTTTGTACTTGCTTTGGAGTGACCTGAGTGTGTGTGTTATGTGGTGGATCCTAGCTCCCGATAAGCAGCTCACCATTACCCTCTCCTTGTTCAGCCCGGTAAGCGGAACGTTAGTGTGTCTGACTATAGAGTCACCTATTACTAGTGTATCAGGCATGGTGTTTGGCCTTAAGGGCTGTGATTGTTTGACACACTGATTTATTGAAGTATATGATGCATGTGCTATGTTTTGAGGTGGTGGATTTCTGGGTGTCTGCTTTGGGAGCCTCTGTTGTTTTGGTAAGTTTTTTGTTAGAACCTCCGAGTATGTCTTTGTGTTTTTATGTGTTTGGTTTGCAGTTGTGGTAGGCCTATGTGGGACTGGGTTTGGTGTGTGTGTGGTTACCTTCTCCTCCTGTCTGGTCTTGCCAGTCCTGAGTTGAGAGAGTTCAGCCTCCAGTTTGGCTATATAGTTGCATCTCTCACATGTATTTGTGTTTGTTGGGAGGAGGAGAGGGTTGTCTGTGTACATGAGACAATTGTAGCATTGTCTCAAGATTCCCAGATTAACCAGCTGATCCGGTGAGGATGCCAGCAATCTACCGCTCGACATGCTAGAATATTATAAGGGAGTGCTGTGCCTTTAAGGGAAGTGGGTACTCACAGGGAAGGTAGGTGGATGTAGTGCTTACTTTAGTTAGTGAGTGCTTACTTAGAAGAGAGGTTTTGAGAACAAGTGCTAGGCTTATAATAAAGCGATTAGACTAGATTATTATAAGAGAAGAGCTTTCTTAAGGGAAAATTTGAAGAGCAGACTTGGCGGAGCCAGAAAAAGTTTAACCTTGTTTAACCCCTATGCGCACAACCACGCAAAGCCGTGCAAATGCGGATTTTAAACAGGGAACTTCAAAAGAGCTAGAAATGGTCCAAAACAACCGATTACTACAAGCTCTTGTGCTGAGGTCACTCCTTCAGGGACATATAGGCTGCTCAAGGCTCCCCACTCCCACTGGTGAGCAAAGAAACTTCCTTCTATCCAAGTAAGGCAATGGACACCACAGGAACTACACCACAGCCCAGAATACAGCAAAGCCTGTATACTGGTCTAAACTAGTCGAGGCGAGGCGGGAAAACAAGGATTTTTTTTTTTTTTTGATTTTGAGATAGAAAGCACACAGAAATGCAAGAAACAGTAATAAATCAGTTACACAGGCTAGCACACTTTAGTGGGCAGCCTCAACAGTTAAATTAACAAACAAACAACTTTCGACCAATTTTTGACTAAATGAAACTTTAAGTGCAGATAATATATAATGCAACAAACAGTTAAAAAAACAGTTTAAGCTTGTTCAAGGTAAGCAAGAGAAGGTATTTCAGGCAAAAACAGCAAAAATACTTAAATCAGGAAAGTAGTCACTTTTCTCAGTTCTCTGCTGCTAGGACCACTCTGCAGGACCATGAGGAGCTGTTGCTGAGTAGTATAGCCAGAAAAAAACGCTCAGAGGCGGATTTTAAACAGGGAACTTCAAAAGAGCTAGAAATGGTCCAAAACAACCAATTACTACAAGCTCTTGTGCTGAGGTCACTCCTTCAGGGACAGATAGGCTGCTCAAGGCTTCCCACTCCCACTGGTGAGCAAAGAAACTTCCTTCTATCCAAGTAAGGCAATGGACACCACAGGAACTACACCACAGCCCAGAATACAACAAAGCCTGTATACTGGTCTAAACTAGTTGAGGAGAGGTGGGAAAACAAGGATATTTTTGGGGTTTTGAGATAGAAAGCACAGAGAAATGCAGGAAACAGTAATAAATCAGTTACACAGGCTAGCACACTTTAGTGGGCAGCTTCAACAGTTAAATTAACAAACAAACAAACAACTTTCGACCAATTTTCGACTAAATGAAACTTTAAGTGCAGATAATATATAATGCAACAAACACTTGACTGTATTCTGCAAGGGCTTCCCCTGTATTCTGCTTTTTTTTCCTTTTTTCCCTTCCCATTTTCACCTCTTTTTAGCCCCAAGGTGGGCCACGCAAACCTGTTGCCCAAATGTAAACGGTCCTTCTATTTCCATTTTTTTTTTTTTTGGTTTTGTTTTTGACCCGGTGTGCACCAAGCAAACCCATTTAGCTAAGGTAAACAATGAGAAATGCCCCTCCAATGGACATGAACATACTCTTCATTTCATGGAATAAGTCAATACTGCCTTAAACACAGCACCTTGCTTAGCTGTGCTAAGCTAAGCTCAAATGTGATCCGTGGAGCTCCAATGTGCTTACACCAAGCATGTCACACCCCCTTTTCATGTCTGCTATTCCTCCTGCTTACACCCAGCCATATAGCATCTACACGGTTAGGTGCAGTTTGACACTTTGCTTCTTTTTGTGATTCAGTAAATTTCCCTCATTAGCATACTGCCTTAGTCCCTAGTTACAGGACTACCCCAGAGCCTTTCCCCTTAGCAAACACTGTTCCCTGGTATTGTTTTGATTCTGAATGCCATAGAATATCATGGCAAAATGCAGATTTCACTTAAAATTGCCTTTTCACATTTTTTTTTATTTTTGGCATGATCCCGTTTGCACGCCGCTGCCCTATGCTTAAATGGCTGAGATTGGCCAAAAGAAATAAAACTTTTATTTTTATAATTTTGCAACACTTTTCCATGCCAATGACCATATATTTGGCCATTGGCATGCCTAAGGATTGGAATACATGCTTTGGTTTGAGCTGTCATGGCTCCGTTTTGATTGATTTTTGCAGAAATGTATTCAGCTAGTAGCCGAATACATTTCTGCATGCTACACTATTCTGCCACGTATGCCTGCCTGCTTACTGGATCACTAATTAACCTCATTTGCATGGTTTTCAACAGCAAATGAGGTTATTAGCATAATCCAGTCGTGTCCGTGGCAGGCTCGTGCTCGTCAAAAGGCTTGTTTACTGGATCGCTTGGCAGAAATATTCCGTGCAGGAACAGCTACACTATTCCTGCACGGAAATTTTGGCTTATTGAATCCCAGGGACTGTGTTTATGATGCAGGAGGTGCAAGCTGATTCCAGTCAATAAACAGCTGCTGCATTTATTGTATTTAGTTATTCCACTACTGAAACTTGGTATTTAAACACTTCAGGCTTTAAAGCAGCAATATTTTTTTCAACAACATTCTCTGCTCTAACTGTAAACATTTATCTTGAGCAAATTACATAGCTAATCAGACATGAAGAAATCTAAATGAATGGCTTCTAGGAGGCTTTCAAGAAAATATATTTGAATACTTAATTTCCAGCTGATAAATTAAGAAAATTATGCATTTATGAATATTCATATTTAATAAATACAGAATAAATTATTCTTAAAGAATCAGCATAGCCCAAAATAGGAATTCTAAATATTTCATAAATTTAGATTCTCCCACCTACACAGCACAATATTTAATGTATTATTACAACTGTTTAATTATCATTGAAGAGCAATAGATGGGAGAAAGAACTCATTTGAAATTATCTGCAGCTTTCTTTATATTAGTATCTGATTATTTGATGCACTTTTCACCAGGTGGTTTTACTGCTGAACTTAATATGAATTTTGTTTAGAAAATGACTGGGGTTGCAAACTACTATAAAATTTAAGTTGGGGATTGGCATCATGTGGTCTGGGGAATAAGGCAAGAGGCTGTGGGATCACTTACATTACTGCATTCTCAACTAATTGCAGAATCTCACTCAGAAGCCTCATGGGAGGCATCACTTTACCTAGCTAGTTGTCATGCTAAATGTATGTTCTTTGTGTACACTGCTTTTATGTGGGTCAGTGTATCATCACAGAGTAGCCCTATGAACTCTGCAAGGGTTCCATGCTAAAGTGTTTGTTGTCAACTGAATCACCAGTAGAGTGCCGAGCCTTTCAAGATACAAAAAAAATATATATTTTAAACAGTCTACTTTCATCTATTTCCAAGAAATATCTAGAAGTATTGAGAGTGACTGGTTTAATGCAGCGCCGCAGTGCATGACGGGGCTATGATAGCATCATGTCACTGGTGCCTTATCTACACATGTAGTAGTACTTAGGCTAACAACAGCAGTGGAAGCATATCTGAACTGGGAATTAGTGATGTGTCTAAAAACATTTCACCAAATGCATAATGGTCATCTGGCCAAAAACTGATTCTTCTCCTTAAGGACTGTACTCAACCCTGAACTTTGTTACTTTTCTTTCTTTCCTTCTCTCTATTTTGTGTTAATCAGATAAACTCCTTTTATGTAAAAACATCTTATTAGAGGTGATGAAAAAGCACTGTCTAGTTAAGACTGTAGCAAATATATGTATTGCAGGCAACCACTGCCTCTGAGGAGATCCCAGCGATTGATGACTCAGAGGGGGGGGGGGGGCAAGGAAATGGAGGGCATGGACAAGTGAATTATCAGAATCAATGGAGGAGGGGGAGACAACAACAACAGTACTGGAGGTGATGAATGATACCAATGAAAGGGATGGGATGTGAATGTACCATTGTGAAGAATTTTGAGCATGATTTCAGCATTTACAATTATAGTAGGACAACTGTGAGTACTGATTGGACAGAACTGTTCTCAAAAGGGCTCACTTTTGTGCCAACAACTGGTAGTGACATTGTCAATACTATTTTGGAGTTTAAATTATTCACTAGGAAGCTGAATTTGGAACTCTTTTTTTCACAAGAGGGGTCTGTACAATGCATGTTGCAGGGGAATCTAGGCCGATTAAATAGACCAAGTACTTTCATTCCCCCTATGCACCCGACAGTACAAATGTATGAGACCCTTTGTGAAAATGAATTCAGAAAAGTGGTTGCCAAAAATAATAACAAAAGCCTTCTTGATAATAATGGGGCCAATAATTTAACTAGGCAAGAAATTACATTGCTCCGTGATATTTTGGAGAATGATGAAATCAGGATTATGAAACCGGATAAGGGGGGAGGAATTGTTATCATGGATGTGTGTGATTACAATAGTAAAATGACTGACTTATTGTACAGTGACACATACACAGGGGTTTCCAAAAATGAGTTGAATATATCCTACAAGTGTATAGCTTTAGATTTGAACAACTTTTACTCAATGAGCAAATTACTGTAGAAACTTCTAGATTTTTGGAATCTAAGCATTCTAGGATTCCTACCATTTTTGAAATCACTAAAATACATAAGAGTATCTCTGACCCCCCCCCCCCTTATGACTGATTGTCGATGCTAAAGCTTCTAAAACCTTCAGTTTGGCTAAATATATTGACAACACTGTTAAGCACACCCTTGATAACTGAGACCTGGTGAACAAGGACTCCTGGGAATTTCTGTCTAAAGTTAAGAACAGTATGTACCAGGAGGACTTGATCTTGGTCACCACTGACATCTGTGACCACTTCTCAGCAATACCCCATGATGTTGGACTAGAATGGTTCTATGACTATTTATGCTTAAACAGTACATTGAACCATGACACTATCCTTATTATCAGGTCCTGTATGGAAATGGTTCTGGACAACAATTGTATCACTTTTGAGGGGCATTTATTCAAGCAGGTGCAGGGGGTGGCAATAGGCGCATGTTGCGCACCATCATTTGCTAACATTGTAATAGCACAGTGGGAAGACCTCTACATAGTGAACTCTGAATTCAAGGACATGTGGGTACTATATGGATGATACCTGGATGATATGGTCTTATTTTTGGCATGGGAGTAAAGATGACCTGAATAGGTTCTTCGTTTACATCAACAACACCACCAGCTTTTTGAAATTTACCATGACCAAGGACCTTGACATCTTGAATTATCTGGATATAACTATTAAGAAATATCACTTTAAGGGTAGGTTTACTTTGCACCTTTATAGAAAACCTACTTATTCTAACTCTTTGTTGCATTTTGAGAGTTGCCACCCTCTGCATCAGAAAAAATCCCTTGTCAAGGGTCAATACGTGAGATTGGCCAGAATGGTGTCTGAACAGGATGATTTTTTTAAAGAATGTGATGTCCTAATGGGAATGTTGCAGAAAAGAGGTTACCTCTTAAACTTTGTTGATGACATAGCTGAAGAAGGCAAATCAAAAAGACCTGGGGGTATTTATTCTACACTCTTGGAGAAGCCTAAAGGTTTGAATAGAATCTCTGGTTTGGTCAAAACTGATAGTTTTACTAGGGCATGTGCCCTGCCCTTCATTAGGGATTTTTTTAACATTAGAAGCATCATTTATGATTTTTGGACCATTTTGTTTTTGGATGAGAAGATCAACAAAAGGTTGGGGGAAAAACCTCTTGTGGTTTACAAAAAGGGCACCTCCTTGAAAGGCCTTGTGGAGAGGAAAAAGTTAAAGGCAGGCCTAGGAGGAACTTTTAAATGTGGGAGGTGTGGACAATGCCCCTATATATTGGACACTGATTCCATTAGAGTCAGGAACTATGGTAGAATTACTACTATTAAGAAGTGTTACTGCTATACCAAGGGAGTGGTATATATTGCAACCTGTATGGTATGTGAGTGGTACTATGTGGGGAAGACAATCAGAGCCCTCAGACAAAGAATATATCAACACAATTATGATATACTAAAAAACAAAGAAACCAATGCTTTATTTAAGCATATAAAGGTACACCCGACACATTATTTTAAATTTTTTGCACTTGAACAAGAAGACCTGAGTCCACGAGGGGGGCCCGGCGATGACTTCCTTGAATATTTAGAGCTCGAGTGGCAGATTAAATTAAATGCATGTCAACCACATGGGCTCAATGGCAAGTTATCTATTAGTTCTGTATTAAAACTAAAATCAGCTTTTTTATGTGATTTTATTCAGGATCTTTGTTTTAAATCATACTTCAATACATAATACATTAATGTCTATGTGGTTGGTAGGTGGCAATTGGTGTGTTGTAGTGGGCAGTTACTGTGATTATGTGTTACTGTCTTTTTAAACTGCTTAATTATTTTACAGGAAATGATGTTTGCTTTGTCAACCAATGGCTGTAAGGGTTAGGGTATTTAAATATGGCATTTTTTGTTTGTTCTTGTTCTGATGAAGTCTTGTGATTTTGACGAAAGCGCTTAACTTTTTTCAATAAATTTTCTGGATTTAGTACTGCAGTGTTCCTTTGGTGATCCTCTTCATATATTTTTTACTTGGTTTTGGTTGCCGTTATTTCTAAATGGTGGTAGTTGAAAAAGGGTGATTGTGATGTGGAGTTCAGTGAAGAGATGCAGACTAATAAATATGGATATATTGCTCTGTGCAGTAATTATATCTCCACAGCTCTATCCTCAATTATTGCTAATTTTTATTTTGTTTTAACAAAGAAAATGACTTGACTACGATGCATAGACTGACACAATGTATTTTCTCTTTCTGGCTAAGCCTTCTAGTTCCTACAATACACTCTGTCTCTCCACAAGATAAGACTATAAAATTAACTCATTCAACTCAGCTGTTTTTATATTTACACAGTACAAAAAGCTATGAATTCCCAAAGAATCAATAATAAGGTATACCCCCAGTGCAGCCATGGGGGGGGGGGGCAGCTCTGAATGAAAGTAAAGTACACAATAATGATATGTGAACCACCAACAACTCACTCAAGGAAGGATTAGAAGCATATTGCTATGCTGGATTTTCCTGGGCTAAAAAAACTTAAATGTGATGACTGACACAATGTAAAATAAAAGCTAGGGGGAAAGTATTTTGAAATTTCATCCAAAATCAACATGTTGTATACTATTAAAACTGAACAGAAGTGCCACAAAATGGAAGAAAGAACTTCAGAGCTCTCAATATTCAGTTCCCCAAAATGAGGTTCCGTGAATTTTCATAATGCAGAAAAAAAACAAGCAAAATGTAGAACTTTAGTTAAGAATTATAACTATTGAGCTTCTTCTTCTGGCTTTTCAATGTTAGGGGTCACCACAGCAGATCACCTGTCTGTTCATGACTGGCAGTGGAGTTTTATGGTGTCGAGTTGCCAGCCTAGCACCCAACCTTCCACAGAAGGCACACACATGCACGCACTCACACCTAGGGCCAATTTAGAGTGTCCAATCCACATACAGCATGTCTTTGGGAGGAAACCGGAGCACCCGGAAGAAACCCAAGCGACCACAGCGAGGACATGCAGACTCCGTACAGAAGGCACCCCAGCTGAGGACAGAACCGGAGAACATCTTGCTGTGAGGTGGCAATGCTAACTGCTGCACCACCGCAGCTGCTCCAATTACAGTGTAATTAAAATGTGCCACACTATTCTTATGTTATGATCAGAAGCTAAGAAGAAGTGTTAAAAAAAATAAATAAATAAAAAACAGTAAATTAATGTTTATGCAGGGGGGCAAGTTCCACTGCATCCCCCATGTGGGGGGCTGTGCCCCCACACCTCCCTACTTTAATATTCTCACTCCGAGATCACACTACAGTGAGGAGAAGGGAAGTTTTCCCTTATCTGCACCCTAGTACAGTCTCTACAACAGTCATTCCCCCACAACTCCCTCTAGCTGCAGGCATACGTCCGTGAAAGTGCTTCTTCAGTGAAAAGTACTTTCACGTAAGTGTGCCCGGCCATTTTTGTTTCGGTAAAAAATTCCTTCGGGGATCAGTACGAATCATATATATATATATATATATATATAAATACGTGTGTGTGTGTGTGTGTGTGTGTGTGTGTTTGTATGTATATGTATATACAGTATTTAGAATGTAATAATGCCCTATATATTTTCCATTGCAGAAGCCTATGAAAATCCCATTTAGTTCTTCTGTTCTTCTTCAGCATATATATATATATATATATATATACATACACACACACATACATATCTAGTCAATAAGATATAATTTCTGGATGGACCAACAACTAACCTTGCCTTCTTAAATATTTGCACCCAACAGCATGTGAAACAGTGAAATGATAAAAGAATCTAAAAATCTAGAAAAATGCCATAATTTGGCTATAAACACTATCTAGAAAAAACATGCTTGTTTTTAAAATATTATTTTTAGCCTGCATTCTAAAAGTGAATAATATCAGAACAAGAAATTACACAAAATAAGTAACTCACTATCTATCCTTACAAGCTGAATTTTGGATTGCCATTTCCTGTCCCATATTACATGTAATTTGAAAGGAAGGACCACTGCATGTATCACTGAATGTCTTTTTGTCTCTCTTTGCCCCTGTTTAGTGTCAATCATCCTCAGTACCCTCCCAACCAATCGGTCCATTAATTTCCTATCACTAGGGCACAGGTCACCCAGGAGGGGCAATCATTCAGACAGCCACCACCAGCAGTTTGAGGGTTTTTATGTTATTTCTTTTAATGCCCTAACTCCCTATGCAGAAGAGCATGCAATATGCTGATGATTGATGATATCCACTCATTTCACATGGAGCATTCCCACAAGCAGTCCTGCCCCTCCCCCCACAGCACAAGTGGTGGCCTATCCTGTGTCCACCAAAGAAACTCCATCACCATGTGTGTCCCCTGAGTATGGTCATCCCTCCCCACTCTGAAGAAAAGTTAAGTGGGCTACACACCTTCACTGCTCTCCCTCACCTGCCTGGCTCTTCAAATGCCAAGTCTGTTAATTGAACGCTGGTCTCCTGGTTCATAGGCAGGACTCCATCCATCTGTGCTACACAGCCAGACTTGGTTCACTGAACTTTGTTTTTAAAGATATTTAACTTGATGGAATAATCTTAGTTTCTTTTAGGTAACATGAGTTGTCTTTCACATCTGGTGACCTCTGGGTCATATTCTTCTCTGTCCATACCCATGTCAGCTGGCATCCCTCTTTAATTACCATTCCTTTTGGTGAAAATCTGGGTGACAAATGATTATGCCTCTCAACTTCTTAGCACAAGAAATATTGACAAAAGCCAACATAATGGGAGGACAAAGGCCCAAAATAGGGACATATTTTAAATATTGCTTGTATAAACTTGGAAGGTTGCTAGAACAATAGCTTTTGCATTGGCATACATTTTCTGAAGAATATGAAGTCTGAAACTCAAATGCCTATTATTATTTAGTGACTTCAATCCTCTGTGATTTTCCAGAAAGCCACAAATTCCATGAGAAACAGACTAAACATGTTTGGCAAAAATCTGGACATTCTGCAAAACTCTGGACAGTTGAGAGGTATAACTGAAAGTATAAAAAAAGAGATGAGCAAATGTACAAATAGAAACAAAATATTGTTAGTGTTATTCTAATAAAGAGTGGCACAGCAACCATCTGTTAGCTAAATATAAAGTGCCATCACCATCTTATGTAAAACTACTTATAACCATATGACAAAGATAGAGAGGAATTTGACTAAAATCTCTGTGGGTGATAAAAATGAAAAGAATTAAGACTTTTCTGTAAAAATACACAACTGCAAACCCTGTGGTAACTGTTAAGGAGAGAGAGGCACATGTCTTGTATGTGTAATTGGGACGCAATTTCACTTGAATGTAGCTACTTTTTTCACCTCCTGTGATCCTACCACACATTATTGGGTTCCTCTCAGCTATGCAAGTGACGATGACGGTGACCTACCCACCCCTAACCTTTGCAATTATGATGATAGCTAATGCATAACCTTAACATGATACTGCATGTAGCATTTAATTCTGTGTTGTCATGCATGATCTAAGTCTGTGTTACATCCCATAGTTGTAGAACAGATGCTATCTTTTTGTCGGTGCTGCAATGCATTGTACCTACCTCAGTCTTGGCTATGACACTGCTGCTGCATTTTCCTCCTCTGACTTTCCATCCTGCCTTTTTATTGCTGCTGTCACTTGTTTGGTGTGCCCTGCTACGATGTCCTTTCACTTTCCATTTGTTTACACATCACCATGTTACAGAGCATGACACGCACAAAAAATATCTTGCATTTTTCTGGACTATATTGTAGCACTTCTCCAATGCTGCTAAACATTATAAGTGTCCCTTCATTACTCGACATGCTCACTGCATTATATTTTTGGCTTCAGCATGAGCTGTATTATGGACCATTTCCTCCATGGTGTTGGACTGTATATCAGGGTCATCTACCAGGACTCAACTGGATATCAAGTATCATCTACAGCACACACAACATATGCAGAGCTGTAATAAGGTTGAATGGTAACCTGGTCAATGCACCCATTTGGCATGCCCCCCCCCCCAGTTTCAAGTTGAAGACTAAAAATAAAGTAAAGCTCTCTAAGAACTGAAGACGAAAAAGAAAAAGACTTGAAGACAAATAAAAGCCCTCACAGAGTATTGAGAACCAAGGAAGAAAAAGTTTTACAGGCTAAGCAAATTTCATCTATCTATATATATATATATATATATATATATATATATATATATATATATGAATACATAATAACTCTTTGAATTATCAGATTCTTTGATAAACTCAGTCATTGCAGCAAAGGGTAGTAACAGCTTATTGCTGTAGTTCACTTACTGCCAAAAAAAATGGCTTTATGCATATCTGTTGGTCTATCAGGTGATGTTAAGTCAGACACTGCCTGTACCTCTTCCACTGGGATGTACATCTGTAATGTACAACACAATGAGCACTGGCTCCAGCGGAGGCTACCAGCACATGCTGCTGAAATCATCCTCCTACAGTCATTTACACAACAAATCTCAGTATACACAATGGGCAAGCATGTCTCTGAATGTGAAAATCACTTTGTATGTCCAAATTCAGAAAACTTAAAAAAGAAAAAAAAAATAGGCATACTGTTAAGCATCATGCTATTCATTTTTCAGCACAGAATATTTGTAAACTGTCTGGCACTTCATTCATACATACTTTGAAAAGAGTACATTGACAATGAAAACTGAGCAAGATTATTGGATATTGTATGTTTAAAGGCTGCGACACCTAAAAATATATATAAATGAGTGGTGCTTTAATTAAGTATACCTGTTACTAACTTGTAAATTGGTTAAAATTGCCCTACCACAAAGCATGTACTGTCTATTTACGCAGAAAGCTTATACTAAGTGTACATAGTGTACACTTTGTGGTAACCATTATAAATCTGACCTTCTGTGTGATCACTTACTAATAAATTTAAACAGTTTAAAGACCAGATCAGCTAATGTGAGCATGAATGTTATTTAGGTTGTCACTTCCTAAAGAACTATGATGGTTAATATGGAATTTTACTGAAATTGTGTTTTTGTAAATGGGCAAATATACCAACTCATATTTTCCCATTTTTAAACAAATGTGAATAATTCAAAAATGTAATGCAACACAAGTGAAAAAATTATTCGGCAAACAACAAATCTACAAAAAAGAGTGGTATTTTATTTACATTTACATTTTACACATGCTTTTGTTAACAGAGGTCAAATACCATATGTAATACATTTAGCATGTTGACTTTGTTGTAAAAAGAGACAAAAATAAACTTAGTGAAATTTATAAATAAGAAGGTTGCTAAAACAAGTTTGCATTAATGAGTTTCCTAAGACAAAAGCACTGTTAAAGCACTAAAGCTAAACTTGAACCGTCACAGTGAGCCCCTGAAACACTTGCAATAGCTAAGAGAAATGGATATAAAAGAATAAAAGAGCCTAGAAGTGAAGACCATATGTTACTGGAATAATATGATACTACTAGGTATATGGACTGCAGTATTTTTAAGCTAACAATGGGGTATATAGATACAGATGTCCTAGACATACCAGGCTTGAGTGTGAAAGTGGTAGTGTTGTTATCATGCAGTATTCCACACTCATACAACCATGCCAGGCGTGGGAGGGGGAGGAGAAGGAACACATATATTTATCCTAATAAATATACACTGCACAGCTATATGTCCTCACATTAACATTATGCACAACCCTTTAAAAACAATGCTGGGTAGCATCATAGACATGTCCCTCTACAGTAACTACTGAATGATAAATGTACACATGTTAGTATATGAGGGAGGGGCAATTATCAGTTCACCCATCCTAAGGGGGTGGATGTGGTTAAATCCATTATCACACCTTACCAGGAGTGTCTGGGGGTTAACTGGCATAATATGTGTCAGAGTATCACTTTATTGTCAAGGCTGGCCATATGTGTGTGCAAGTCATACACGTTCCCGCCTAGGCATCACTGATTGTGATGTCAGAGCAGACACAGAACGTGTTAGCTCTGGGAAAGTAGGGTTTTTGTATGATTGGCAGACTGGCCCACTCCCAAACACCTGACTTTGCCTTCCAAGGGGAATGAATATGCTGTAGGGTTCTTGCCTTGACTCTGGAATGAATGGACCTGGCTGTCACCCTCTAGGAGGAATGAATGGGTCAATCAGGGGTAGATCACATAGACAAGAAAGTACGCATGACATAATGGTTCTTTGTTTACTCATATCATGTGACCTTGTATTCTTTTCAAGTATGACTCTATACTTTCTTGGAAAAAATGGGCTAGTTGTCAACAAGTAGGATTTGTGGTTAGATATTCTTTGAACACTTGATAAAATATGACAGAGAGTGTAAAGTGACCATTTTACAGATTTTGGTGTCATTTCTGATTGTGTAGAATGTGCAGGAAAAGAATGATAAGGTAAGGCTTTAGAAAAATAAACAGCAAATAGATAAATAATTAAGCAAATAACTAAACAACTCAACCAACCAATCACCCAATCAATACAAGCCACATTTAGAAAGATGTTTTGCTTCCAAGAAATGAATTTTACTTTACTGTTTTTTACAGGACTGCCATAGAAAGGAGAAGGACTGCCATAGAAAGGAGGCGGTAGTAAACCATTGACCAGAATGATGTTAAAATAGCAGAGTAATTACAAAAATGTCTGTTAAGTATTCCCTGTAGTCCAGTCAAAATCTAGTGGCAAGTGAAGTAAGCATATTAGTAAATACTTTGTCCAACTTCTCACTGAGTGAAAGCGTCAGATAGAATACTGTAAAGTACTGTTTTGCAAGTGTGGTTGTCATAGTAACCAGCAACCATGCCCTGAAGAAGCAGATTACTATTTGAAGAGTCTTTTTAAAAAACAGTGTGAGAGCATTCCTTATTTTACTGAAAATGGCTTTTACTATGCTTTGTTTCTATACAGTGCAATGAAACAGAAATAAAGGAAACATTCTACCTTTAAAAAGTTCTTAGTGAATTCATTTCAAAATTCAGTTCAAAATCATGGACTGAAACTAAATGCCAAAAAATGCATTATTGTATCCTTTGAGAAGACATTTATCCCAGGAAACTACCACATTAACAATACGCTCCTGAGAGTTGTCCCATTTGTTTGAGAATTGGGAACTTATGCTGTCAGCGACCAACTTTTGACCAACGTGTCCATTATTGTAAGAAAGTCTTTCTATATTGCACAGCTTATAAATAAAGGGATTGCGTGTAGATCTAGGGATGTCATTGTTCCCCTTTTCTCAGCCCTCATTAGGTCAGTTACTGAATATGATGCCCCCTTTAGCATGTTTTTGTCCAGGCGCATGCAACAACTGGAACATCCACAGAGATACCTTACTAAAAGGATACAAGGCCTAAAAACATGTCTTACATGGACTGACTCAAAGCCCTGTCACTATACTCACTATCTTACAGATTGCTAAGATGTGACCTGTGTCTGGCATACAAGGCAACCTCCATCCCAGTACTGATGGGTTTACTGCACATCAGCAAGTCAAATGGCATCAAAAATACTCACTCTAGGGATACAAATATCTTCTGCTCTAGAAAGACATCCCAGCCACATAAAACAAAGTTCATCCCTGCCCAAATTTAAGCACAACGTAGATATATGCATAGCAAACAGAAAATGTACCACAGGACTGCTTCTTGTGCTACTACTAATGAAAAGATGCAGCTCCTAAATGCTTTACCCCATACATGTTTCCCCTGAAATTATGCATGGTATGATCCCAGTTATTCTTATTAGGAGTCATTTATAATTATTGACAATAGGATGGGTAAGACCAATCTCTGACCAAGTGGGATAGATTAATTCGAGCACAAAAAGGGAAACTGGTTAGGCTTAAAATGGCCTGTAAGGGCAGCTAGCCTAATACTTACCTATGAACCTATGAATGAGGAACAGGTTGTAAAATTACATCATGTTGAATTTGGGCACTATCAAAAACAGGTTTAGGAAAGAAAGATCCATAAATATTCTCCAAACATTTTCTTTCTTTCGTTCTTTGGCACTAAAACCATCTTGAATAATAAACATTCCCAACCTGGGAAGGAGAAACTGGTTCTATCATACCCTGGGATAGCATATGATGAAGGACAGGTGGAAATAAAATAGTCTGATCTGGTGGATGAGGGATTACCCCCTAAAAGGAGGAATTTCCTCCCACTGCTTCCTGTATCCTTGATGAATGATCTTCAGAACCTATTTGTCTGAAGCTATCGAATGGAGAAAAAAGTGAAGATTCAGATTTTCTGGAAGGGAAATGGGGCTGCCAGGGGTTGGGGAGTAGGGACACAAGGTCTATTAAATAGTCATTCTGACTTGTTGGACTGTCCTTGGTTTGGGGAGGTTCCTATTTTTTTTTTTTTACAAAATTGGATGAGGAGGTTAGAGAATCTCTCAGAAAATTTGGAAAAGGAGGACTAAAAAATCTTAAGAGATCCCCTATATCAGCTTAACCCTTTCATCACACTTTTTATCACATGTGCAGCACAGGGGCCAAAAACTAAATCTCTGGTCAAAGGAGAACTTAAAATCTCATGTTTAACATAATCTGGGAGGTTCTACGAATGTAGCCAGGTAGACCTCCCCAAAAGAGTACCAAGGCCATAGACCTTGTAGAAGTATCAACAGTCATACACACACACTGTAAATAATGAGATGTGACTTGTACAATAGTAGTAACTAAATTATTTAAACCAGAGTTTTCCTCACAAGAAGAAACTGCAGCCAAAGTATTCCTCATATTTTCATAATTAATAAGAACAAACTTTAACATATGAGCCTGACAATTCAAAATTATGAAAACCAAAGTTGTAGAAACATACACTTTTTCCCATATCTATCACTAATCTTCCCATCCTTATCAGAAAGAATAGGATTGGAATTAACAAAATGTTTATCAGCTATAGCTACTGGCTACTGGGTCAAGATTGGGAAGGGTATATAAATATTTAAAAAAAAGACTAAGGAACTTTAGACATCCTATTTGCCTTTTTAGGGGCAGCTGGCTGATTATCAGAAAAAATTACAGACAGTAACATCCACATTGTCCAAAGCTGACAGAACTGGAGGAATAGGTGAAGGTTCTGGAAATTTCTTCTTTAGCAGTTCACAGTATTTTCTGAGGGGCTGAGAAACCTCAGTGTTCTCCCACTGAAAACACTGGTATTATGCAAATTGTGTCAGAGAAAGAGAAATCTCCTCAGGGAGAATGAGACACTGAGGTATCCTCTGAGTCTGAATCAGAAATCTGAGGAAAGAACCTCTGTTCCTTCCTCTTTCTGTCAAGATTCAGAATCTTGACTCTCTTCTGGAAAAGAGGTATGACAGACTAATTTATAAGAAGGATCAATTGCCTGAATTAAACCCTGAGCCAGACCCAGTAAACTACTTTTGCTTAATGAAATTTGAGGAGGAGTAGATACATGTTTAGTTTTCTGTTTCTTTTTGACGGGAAAATGGGACAATCAGTATACCTCTAAACCTCTTAGAGCAAAAAATCTGGACAAAGCCTAAAATGATGGAGGGACAAATAGGGACATATTTTAAATATTGCTCTTACAAACTTAAAAAGCTGGTAGAATAATATGTTTTGCATTAGCATGATTTTTCTGAAGGATGTGGAGTCTTAAACTCAAATATTTGTCATTATTTAATGACTTCAATACTCACCTATTTGCCAGAAAGGTACAGATTTTAGGAGGAACACACCAAAAATATGAGGCAAAAATCTGGACATTCTGCGAAAATCTGTACAGTTGAGAATTATGGCTATCAGCATTATTAATGGCATCAGCAGCTTCACCAGGGATAGGCACAACACTCTGACAAGACAGGGAAGCCTTCTCTGTTCCCTCTCCCAGGACCAACAAAAGTGACTCCCTTGCACACTGAGGAGACACCAACAACCACAGAGTATATGGCTAACCCACAGTCCATAGTGCCTGTAGGTGCTACATCAAAAGCATCTAGGGTAAAAATGAGTGGTCTGGGGTACAAGTAATGGTGACAGCAGTGTCACCCACCTGTGGCTGAGGCAGATTACTAGTCTGCTGTGGTGGCATAGGCTGTTTGTTTAACTTTTTCTTTTTGTGGCTGGAAAAAGGAGCAATTATAGGACAGACTGTTTGTTTCATGGTCAAGCTGAAAATGGTGCTTTTTCACTGGGGAAAACAAGCAGCAAAAGCCGATAAAACTTAAAATTCTTCAAAAGTCACTTTTTCACATAAAAAACACAATCACAACCATTTTAAAACACTTTTCCAGCCACAACAATAAAAGAAACACAATTTCTGCACAGAAAAAAATGGTTTTGAATTACTTAAAACAACTTCTCAATTGCTGTATTGCTGTATTGCTCAGTTAAAAGTGCAATACAGTCTCATAACAGTCTGTTAAAACACAACTACTAGCTTTAAAATAACTTTCCTAACGCATTTTTTAAACAGAAGTTTTTCCCCAAAAGAAACTTACCTGCCCAGGAAAAAGTACAGCAAAAATGGAATGACGAACTTCAAAAGCCTCAGAGGAGTGTATTGTTTGATGGCAGGAAAATTCTGAAGGGATTGCTGCCTAAACCTGTATTTTTAAAGCTCTTTATAGCTCTATGTGTGGCATAAATGGTAGCAACTGCTTGCCATATCAGGGAATGGCAACAGGCAGAAGAATAGCTAGCTACAACACCGGTCACCAATATTTAATTCAGTGTAATATAGAGCTGGGATACTATACCGGCAAGTATTAGTTATGGTGAGATGACAATGAATTTAAGGTCCAAAGAAATGGACAACTATTTTTCTTCTCTTGGTTTAATTTCTTCAAGTCTTTTGGGTTTTTGATGCCATGATGGGAGAGGACACCATTCCTAAGTCAGGGTATGATTAGAGATCATGAAATTAGCATTGTTTCAGTTTTTGATGTTAGCCAATAGTATTCTCAGCAGCTACTGTACCTAGAATTGCCTCCTTATATAATTCATATGGGGTTACATGCATTGGTAGCATATTTAAGTACAAATGTAAATCCCTTTTCATTACACCCATTGCTCCTGCTACTAATGGAAGTATCCTAGTATCTGTCTTTCACATTTTATTCTTTTCTGCCTGAAAATCCAATGCTACTTTTGTCTTCTTTTCATTTACTACTATATTTGGTTTTCTCACATCTATTTTTGAACTGTTGGTAATTGGTGATCCCATGTGATATATACTTCATCATTCTCTATAATGCTTTGTGGTTCATGTTTACAATGCTTTTCATCTACTTCTCTACTGCAGTGTTTGCACAATTCCCAATTCAACAGTCTTGCCACATTATTGTCATTTAAAAAACGCAGATGAGAAATCTTTAAGCAGGGTTGCTTTCTGGGTGCCAAATTGTAATCATAGCCTATTACTCAGCTTAATGGATTAAGGGCAAGGCAAAACAACAGCAGTGACACAGAATCACCCTGAAATATCTGCCTTTGAATTTTTATTCCTGGGATAATAATTTGCCCTTTGTCCCAGCTCAACTGCAGATTGGCTTACCACTGTTTCATGGTCATTGTCATGGTCATGGTCATTGTCATGTAGTTGATCAATGTAGGGCATGTCTTGTACATCTGTAAGCACTCCTTTATCCATGAATGTGGTTACTGTCAAATGCTTTTTTGTAATCTGTTTATGCCATACTTAAATCCTTCCCTTTTTTACAACTCTCTAGTATGGTTTTATTTAACAGCAAATGATCCTTTGTTCCATATGACTTTCTTTTGTTACCTTTTTGTTCTAGTGTCATGATTGCTTTTTTATAAATGACTATATACTCTGCCTGCATTAGTTCTAATATATAGCTTGTATATTGTCAGAAGGCAAGTTATTGGTGTATAGTTCTTAGGATGGTGTGCATTTTCACTCTTAAAGAACCAGGTTGCTGTCTGTTTGGGGTGTGCGTATAAGTAATTCTTTCTCAGGACTAAATCTTTATGTAAACATGTTAATGCTTTAGCCAGAAGCTAGATACTATGTCTTGGCCTCTGGTTTTCTAGTTAGGAACTTTTCTTAATTTTCTTTCAGTTTCTCTGGCTGTTACTTCATCCAATGGCATATCCTTTACATTGGAGCTTCTCACTCTTTCTTTTAATTCTTCTATCCATTCAGCAACTTTGTTATGTTCAATGGTGTCTTCATAAATACTTCCCAAAATGCCGTAGTTTATATATATATATACACATATGTATCTGCATACCTTCTACGTTCTTCTGCCTGTGTTGATATTTTTAGTTTATTATTAGCAATAGTAGAGATAAATCTTGGCCTGTTTTGATACTGTGCATTTCTGTATTACAACAGCGATACTTCATGTCATATTTAATTTACAGTTTTTGTATTTGGTGCTTCCATGGTGACATTTTACTTGTTTCCTTCCTCTCCTTTGTTACTCTACAATTTTGTACTATCACTTTATCCATTATCAAGTTCAGCTGCACAGTAATATATTCTACTTATTTTGTTGTATCACATGAATTTATCTTAATTGTCATGATTACACTGCTTCTGTTTTATCAGTCTTCACACATCTTGGCTCTTATTTACTCTGTGTAATTTCTTTCATCCTTCTTAATATTTCAGGGGAACTTTCTCCAGCAAAAATGGCCTGGTTTAGTGCTCAGGTTATGCAAACAGAATAAGATTCAATTACAGCAAACAAATTGCAACAATTTCAGAAAAAATAGTTCAAATAAGCATTGATATGGTACAAATGCAGTTCAAAAGTATAATATACAGTGAATAATTCTACTTAAGTTTGGCAGAGATCAGCAGATGCCATGCATTGATCAGATAAATACAGCAGAGCAGTATCTGGTCACCAAACTCTGTGGAGCTTTGCTAAAACAAGCACAAACCTGCGCAAACACGGTGCATATGTCGCAAATGAGAGCAAACTGATTTAAACAAACTAACCAATAAAAAAGCTCAAGACTGAGCATTGTTCCAGCAACCTTCAATCAGATGAGTTCTAACAGCACACTCCTGTCATTAGAGTGCAGGGGATCCCCTTCCAACAAAAGATAGCCTAGCTGGCTACAATCAACTGTATTAGAAGGTGAAGTTAAGTACACACTTGCAGTTTTAAAGATAATACTCTATTTTATTTTTCTGTTTTTAATTGTTTCACTGAATATTGTGGTCTCTCTCTCTCTCTGCAGTTAGAGAGGGTTATTGCTGTTGACACTTCTTTGTTATTCTGTATTTAACTCTTAGCCTAGAGGGTTTCTCTGTGCTTTAAGTGTCAGCCACATAGCTGGGAAGTTAATTTCTGCTCAATATCTGAGTGGTTTGGCTGGCTGCAATCAACTGTATTAGAAGCTGAAGTTAAGTACAAACTTGCAGTTTGAACGATAGTACTGTATTTTATTTGGGTCTATATTACGAAAGTGAAAAACCCAATGCGCGAATACCAAAACATCGACCCCTATACCGCGAAAATCCCGAACGCACTAAACAGCAAAAAAGAAAAATCGAACTGTCATAGCCGGCCAACCCCACCACTAGCTATATACTACCTACCCAAATAAAATAAATAAACCACATACATACACTAACCAAACTCTACTTCTAACCTTACACTAAACCCCACATACACAACGAACTATGCACTATCCTTAACCCCTCCCTAACCCTAAGGTATTTACGTATTCGCGTAAACGTCTTTTCGCTTTCCTAATATAGACCCTTTTATTTTTCTGTTTTTAATTGTTTCACTGAATATTGTGGTCTGTCTGTCTCTCTGCAGTTAGAGGGGGCTATTGCTGTTGTCACTTCTTTGTTATTCGATATTTAACTCTTAGCCTAGAGGGTTTCTCTGTGCTTTAAGTGTTAGCCACATAACTGGAAATTTAATTTCTGCTCAATATCTGAGTGGTTTGGCTGGCTACAATCAACTGTATTAGAAGCTGAAGTTAAGTGCAAACTTGCAGTTTTAAAGATAGTACTGTATTTTATTTTTCTGTTTTTAATTATTTCACTGAATATTGTGGTCTTCCTATCTCTCTGCAATTAGTTTCCCCACCCTCTGGCCCCGTTCTTGTTTTGGTGTTAATCTTGGTGGCTTTGGAATTTCCTGCCCCTCCTTATAATCTGTGTTTGAACACTCCTCCTGGGTCCATCTCATTTGCTCACTCAACCGAGTACAGAGAGATCATATTTTGATTTCAGACACTCCTACCAGTCCTATCTGTTTGGCTTTGTCCCAGCTCTATCCCAGTCTAGTGTCATTATCTCATTCTACCGAATACAGAGAGAACATCTGAGAAGGCCAACCCACTTAGGTCCTTAACCTTGAATTATCTTCTATTTCTCCTTTTTCCCTTTCCACTTTACACACACAAAAAAAAAAAAAAAAAAAAAAAAAAAAAGAATAGAATCCCCTTGTGTTCTGACTGAGTGTGTTATTTTTGTCACTTTTAACTGTTCAGAGTTGAATAAAACAAAAATTTAATTCAGCTCAGAATACAGCTTGAATAAATTGCATTTATTTAAACTTTATTTGCTTTAATATTGCTACACACTCAAGTGTGCTAGCTTGTACCGCACTTGAATTGTTTTTAGTGCTGTTCTATTGTAAAAAAATTCTAAGCTGTTTCCTGCCTTTCCTGTAACTTAGTCTTATCCAGATACAGATTTGCTGTATCCAGGACTGTTTGTAAGCTTCTGAGCCCCCCAAGCCTTTCTGTATTGGAGGGGATGCCTTCAAGCTTATCAGTGGAAGTG
Organism: Protopterus annectens; assembly: GCF_019279795.1. Taxonomy (NCBI): domain Eukaryota; kingdom Metazoa; phylum Chordata; order Ceratodontiformes; family Protopteridae; genus Protopterus; species Protopterus annectens. The sequence continues at coordinate 840,629,317 of NC_056745.1, forward strand.
GTGAGTACTAGGTAGCCTATCTACCACAAGAGTGGTTTCTGGCCCAGAAATTGTGGTTTATTGGTTGTTTGGGCAGTTTTTCCATATCTTTCAACTTTCTGGTTTAGAAGCCTGCATTTGTGCTTGTTTTCCACCTTTCCTGTAACTAGTCTAGTCCAGCTAGAGATTTGCTGTATCCAGGACTGTTTGTAAGCTTCTGAGCCCCCCAAGCCTGTTTGTGTTGGAGGGAAGCCTTCGAGCTTATCAGTGGGAGTAGTAAGTACTAGGTAGCTTATCTACCACAGGAGGAGTGGTTACTGGCCCAGAAAGTGAAGTTTATTGGCCGTATTGGGCATTTTTTTTCCATTTCTTTCAACGTCTGGTTTAAAAGGCCACATTTGCACTTGTTTCCCACCTTTCCTGTAATTAGTCTAGTCGATATATAGATTTGTTGTATCCAGGACTGTTTGTAAGCTTCTGGGCCCCCCAAGCCTTTCTACATCAGAGGGTAGCCTTCTAGCTTGTTAGTGGGAGTAGTAAGCACTAGGTGGCCTATCTAGCACAAGAGGAGTGGTTTCTGGCCCAGAAATTGTAGTTTATTGTCTGTTTGGGCAGTTTTTCCATCTCTTTCAACTTTCTGGTTTAAAGCCCATGTTTGCATTTGTTTCCCACCTTTCCTGTAGCTAGTCTAGTCCAGATACAGATTTGCTGTATCCAGGACTGTTTGTAGCTTCTGAGTTGTGCCCAAGTCTGCTCTTCAATTTTTCACTTAGACCTGCTAGTTCTCCCCTCTCCTGCACTTTCCCTAGCTTATCAGTCTAGCACTTTACCAGACATCTTGTAGCAATTATTGTAGCACACAAAGTGCTACCAGCACGAAATGTTCTACAAGGAAACAACTCCAGTACTTATTATTAATACCCACCCATCCAGGCATGTCTAAAGGTCAGTCCCTATGCTTTCTCCTATTAACCTGGTGAACTTGGGCATCCTCAGGCAATGTACCAGCTGCCTCATGTACACCAACAAACCTCTCCTCTTACCTCCCAATGCTCAGACTTGCGAGAGATGCACTTATATATCCAAATTGGAAGCCATGCACTCTCCAGCCAAGACCGGAATAGCTGGTCAAGAGGAGAAGGTCAACACTTGCACCACACCACATGGAACACATAACTCTTCAGAACATACACCAGCACTGCCTTAACAAAAAAACACAAACCACACACCCATCTTTGCAGAGGCTCTCCAAAACCTACCCAAACAGCAGAGACTTCCAAGGCAGAAATGCACTTGGCCATCACAACACAGCACTAATCACAAGACACATAACTCTCCTAAACAGTTTGCCACTCAACCAAAGCCCCTAAGGCAGAACAGCATGCCCAACACACTAGTCATATGTGACTTGATAGTGAGACACACTGATGTCCCACTCACTAGGTTGAATAAGGAGAAAGTAACAGTCAGCTGCCTGTCAGGTGCCAGGATCCACCACATAATGCATGAACTCAGGTCCCTCAACAACAGGTACAAATATGACTCTGTCATTGCACATGTGGGTGTGAATGACTTGAGACGTACCTCCCTGGACTAGATGAAAAGAGACATGGAGGAGCTCTCGGATTTTGTAGCCCAGGCGGGCATGACCCCTGCGCTGAGCAGCATCCTACCATCACCCAGAATGATACCACAGTACAAGCAGAAAATGATCAATTTCAACAATTGTCTAAGTTTCTGGTCTCATTCTAATGGGATCCAGTATCTATCTTGCCTAGGATGACATGATTGACAGACCTCGATGCTTTGCCAGAGATGGCCTGCATCTGTCACCTCTGTGCTTCTGGATACTGGCCAAGGCTCTTGCCACCCCTATAATGCCTTTTTTAGGTGGTGTTCCAAAGACCAAATTACCACTGTAACAGCTACAAACAAATGCAATCTGAGGGTCATGCTGCTCAATGCTATAAGTCTAAATCTGAAAATGCACTCACTCAAAGCACTCCTTAAAATGGAGAACATTGACATTTGTGTTGTAACAGAGACCTGGTTCAAGGCAGCAGAAAGCACCCCCTGCACTCTGCACTACCAGGCTATAACTCATTCCACACCTTTTGTCCCTAGAACTTGGACTGACTCTCCAAAGGCGGTGGTGTTTCCATATTCATAAAGGTTGCACACACCTCCAGACTGGTAGCCCAACATAATGCATCAGAGATACTTCATGTGCAGCTAATATTGGGTAAGACAGTGATTCAGGTGCTATAGGTCCCCAACAATGTCCCAAGACTAACACTCCATGTTCTTAAGCACATTGGAGAATATTAGGGTCCAACTCACACTCTCATACTGGGCGACTTCAACTACCCCTCCAGTAACTGGGAAAAATACTCGTGTACTAATACACTTGCCCAATGTTTCCTGGAATTCATTAAATCAAATGCCCTGGACCAGCTCATTCTTACCCTCACTAGAGGTTGCAACATCCTTGACCTGGTCATTACTAACATGGGCGACCATTGCTCTACACCAATAGTTAACACCTCCCTGGTTAGATCTGACCATAAACTAATCACCCTGGAAATCCGCATCCCTCCCACCCCCCCCTACAAAGATAACTACCATGAAAAACTTCTCCAAAGCTAACTTTGAGCTCCTAAAATCAGAGGTGGCTAACTTCACAGCACCCATGCAAATGAAGAATAGTTGCATGACCGCCAAATCATACACCAATGCACTGTACAAACATGTACACAAATGCATGGATCTCGCCATACCCAATAGAACCAAGACGCTCTCCTCCAAAAAAAGAAGCCAATCTGGTGGCCCCCTGCCATAAACAAACAATACAACAGAAGGAGGAAACTGATGTGGAATAAGGTGAAGTCCCAAGACTGGAAAAACTCCCTTATCAGCCTCAACAAAAAGTTGAGATCCCTCATCAAATCCTCTAAAGCTAGCTATGAAAACAGAATTGCCGCAGATAGTAAAGACAACCACAAGGCCTTCTATAGTTATGCAAAGAATGTCCATGGCAATACCCAGATTTGCTCTGTGCTACTGCACAATGGTACCTCCTATATTGAGCCAACAGATATTGCTAATATACTGGCTGGCAAATTCAGTGCCAACTTTACCCACCCAAAGAACCAATGACAATACCAGTAGATTGCCAGGCACCCAGTATTACTGCTGCACAGCTTAAAACAGCACTGTCCAAGGCCAAGAATACAGCTTCCATGGGACGTGGCAATATCCCTGGCTGTGTTCTATATGAACTACAGAGTGAACTGGCACCTCACCTGTGTGCCTTGTTCAATCACAGCCTCACCTCAGGCTTTGTCCCTACTGAATAGTGCACTGCTACAGTCATCCCTCTCCACAAAGGTGGAGAGACTACAGACCCTGGGAACTATCGCCCCATTAGCCTGACGAGTCTGATATGCAAAGCTATGGAATGCATCATCATGGACCTAATAAACAATGAAATAGGGAATCTCCGAACTGTGGATCCCACACAGTCTGGTTTTGCAAAGGGTAGATCATGCCTGCTCAACTTGGTCGACTTCTTTGAGTCAGTCACCAGAGCTGTGGATGAAGGCAAGGTGGTTCATACAGCCTACATTGATCTGGCCAAGGTGTTTGATACCATTCCCCATTCAGGAATCATAGAAAAACTCATTAAGCTAGGCATCAACCCCTATATCACTAGGTGGGATGCAAACTGGCTCACAGATAGAACCCACAGTGTGAAAGTAGTGGACTCCAAGTCAGACTGCTGACCAGTCACGAGTGGCGTCCCACAGGGTTTGGTCCTGGGTCCTCTCCTTTTTGGTATCTACTTGTCTGAAGTCCAGGCCAACATAAAGGGTCTCTGACTGACAAAGTTTGCAGACGATTGCAAGTTAGGAGCTATTATTAACTCCCCAAGTGATGCTGACATCCTACAGAAAGGCCTCACTGAGACCCTTGGCCTTAAGCTCAATGCCAAAAAAATGTGTCATCATCCCCTTTGGAGAAAAACCCCATTCCCATGAATTACCACATCAATGGTAGTCCACTGAACACAGAAGGTGTTATAAGAGATCTGGGAACACAGGTTGACAGCAGCCTCTCTTTTGACTACCACATTGTCACTGTGGTCAGAAAATCCTTCTATATGGCACATCACATTACTAAGGGTTTTGCATCCAGGAAGAAAGAGGTCATTGTCTCCCTCTACTTTTCTCTCATTAGGCCAATCATCAAGTACAATGCCCCATTTGGCATGTACCTCAGTAGACACCTGCAACAACTACAGAGGCCACAAAAGTACCTCACAAGGAGGATCCTAAGCCTAAAACACTTGTCCTATATGGACAGACTCACAAAACTCCAACTATTCTCTGTCTCATATTGCCTACTTAGAGGCGATCTCTGCTTGACATACAAAGCCATGTCTGATCCAGCTCTGTTAGAAATGCTACATCTAAAGAAATCCCAATCCTTCCGCACCACACCCTCCAGTGACCTCAACCTCATTACCACAATCAACAGAATGTGCTGGAGGGGCAGGCTCATAACCCAGAGACTGTCCTTGCTATGGAATAGACTTACCATACATGTCAAACAGAGCACCTCACTGGCCCTCTTCAACAGAAACCTTGATGAGTGGATGGGAAATAGAAAATTCACCCCGGGGATCACTCCAGTGGCTCTACTCGACAGAGGCACTGGGAACTAAGATCGGGTGACACGATGTCAGGGTAATCCTATGGGCTAGGTTTGTAAAAGCTCCAGGGCCATTAGCCTAGTACACGCCTATAAACCTATAAGTACAGAAAACAGAAAGTAAAACAGAACTAGATTCAGCAGGTATGAATCTAGTCTATGCTGCAGCAAACAAAGTGCGACAATTTCAGGAAAAAAATACAGTCCAATTAAGCAGGAACAATAAGCCTTCAATCAGCAACCCCCAGCTCAGAAGGGCAGAGGCTTCCCTCTCCTCTCACAAGAGTGTAGACCACAAACTTGCTGGCCTGAAGCCCAAGCTCTTAAACTAGAACTAAAACACTTTTAGAATAACAGGCACACTAAGCCCTCAACCAGCAATTCCCAACTTGAAAAGATGTAAGCTACCTCTCCTGCCACAAGAGTGTAGACTATGAAACTTCTTAATGTAAACAACTGGTCTGAAGCCCAAGTGTTTAGACCAAAACTAAGAGGCTTAGAGTAACAGTTACCATTTTATCAGGCTACTAACAAGCAGTAATAAATGCAGCAGAATAAATGCAATTGAGTACTTTTCAGAACAAGTAAATGCAGTTAAACACTTTTAAGAACATGCAATTGCCTCATGTACACTGACAATCCATGTCTTCTAGTCCACACAAATTCATTATGTGAAAGATGCATTTATATCAAAAACCTAGAATCCAGGCTCTTTCACTCACCTGTCACTTCATCTGTTACTAAGCAGGTTATCAGTATGCACATCTCACCTCCTGTACCTACCAAACCAACAACACATAAACCTGCATATGTGGAGATCATTGCCAGAAGCTTACCTAAATGTCAGAGATCTCCCAAACACAAACATAAGCATGACTCACATAATAGATCTTCCTCAGAACAGAGTACACATAATATATCACGCACCAGTGTCTTACCAGTCAAGCCCCTAAGGCATAACACAGAAACAAACATCTTATTCATAGGCGACTAAGTTGTGAGACGCACAGATATCCCTTTCAGCAGGTTGGATAAGGAAAAAGTCATGGTCAGCTGACTGTCAGGTGCCAGGATCCACCACATCACACATGCACTCAAGTCTCTCAACAACAGGCATTGCAATGACAACATCATAGTCCATGTTGGTGTGAGTGATTTGAGACATACCTCACCGGACTATATGAAGAGAGACATGACTGAGCTCTCTGATTATGTGTCTCAGGCAGGCATGTCCCTAGCCTTAAGCAGCATTTTACCTTCTTCTAGGATGATACCTCAATGCAAACAAAAAATTATTGACTTCAGCAATTGGCTTAGTTTCTGGTGTCATTCAAAGAGGATCCAGTATCTGTCAGCCTGAGATGACATGGTCAACAGACCTTGATGCTTTGTCAGAGATGGTCTTCATCTGTCACCCCTGGGATTCTAGTTGCCGGCTAAGGCTTTTGCCACCCTCATAGTGCCTTTTTTAGGCAATGTCACAAGAACAAAGTTCCCAGTGTAAAAATATCCTCTAAAAACAACCTCAAGGTTATGCTACTAAATGCTAGGAGTCTAAACCAGAAAGTGCTCTCACTGAAAGCAGTCCTGAACATGGAAGATGTTAACATTTGTGCAGTCACTGAGACCTGGTTTAATGCTGCAGAGAGCACCCCAGCTATACCAGGTTACATTTCCTTCTACACATTCAGACCACAAGCTAAAGACATAAGAAATAAAGGAGGTGGTGTATAAATATTCATTAAAGATAAATACACCTCTAGACTGGTTAAACAGCGGTGGTGCAGAGGTAGCATTGTTGCCTCACAGCAAGAGGCTGTCCCATTCAATTCCCAGCTTGGGTTGGGAGTACCTTATGTGTGGAGTCTGCATGTCCTCCCCGTGGTCGATTGGGCGTTCAAAAGACATGCATTGAATGGGCGTGCCTTCGTTGAAGGTTGGGCGTCTGGCTGGCAACTTGACACCATAAAAACAAACTGCCAATCATTAGCGGACCGGAGTTCTGCTGTGGCGACCCCTAACCGGGAAAAGCTGAAAGACAAACAACAACAAGACTGGTTAAACAGCATGATTCAAAACACAAAATGAAAACAGAACCAAAAAACATAAAAAATTCAGAGCTCAGCGAAAAGACTGCAAAGTTCTTTTATTATTGCTTCTGGTACCTCAGCTCAATGCCTTCAAGGAATAACAAACCGTATTAGCCACATTCCTTTTATATAAAAGGGTGAATCAATTTAACACATAATCAATCAATTACTTAATTAATTAACCCATAAGACCTACTGAAGCAGCAAAATACCCTTAAAAACAAGATATTCAAAGTACAAAGAAACCATACATACAGTACCAAGACTGTGCATCAAATTGTGTAGCAAACCCCTTCAATAAACATATCAAATCTTTTTTTAAATATTTTTAAAAACTAGACTAACAATTAATTTACAAATCTACCTCCAAGTTCATCCCCCTAGGATGTAACTTTCTGAAATTCACAATGAACCTTGTTTCCAATTGCAAAAGTTTCTGAGAAAAAACATTCCCAGCATATTCATCATGTACTGGTCTAGACAACACTCCAAAGAAAAAAACTGTCAATGGCACCATTATGTGCCAAACAAACATGTTGGGCTACTGGGCATTGAGCCGAGGTACCAGAAGCAATAATAAAAGAACTTTGCAGTCTGTTCGCTGAGCTCTGAGTTTTTTATGCTTTTTTGCTACACAGCACGATTACCTTGAATTACTTCAGGTGCAAATGATTGTAGGTAATACCCCTCTTCAGGTCATTGCTAGTTGTAGGACCCCCTTCATAAATCAGGACATCCACTCAGCCTGCTTGTATCTATTTGAGTCAATCAAGATACAACAAAACACCCTGGTTTTGGGTGACTTCAATTACCCATTCATTGACTGGGTAAAGTATATATGTTCTAACTCACTTGCCCAATGGTTCCTGGACTTCATTAATTCCAGTGCCCTGGATCAGCTGGTTGACACACCCACAAGTTGCTCAAACATCCTGGACCTGGTGCTCACCAACATGGGGGACCACTGCACTACAGTGTGTGGCCATCCCTGGTGAGATCTGACCACAAATCAGTCTCACTAGAAGTAACTGTAACATAACACCCCCCACCAGCAACAGCTAGACTAAAAAACTTCTCCAAGGCCAATTACAACCTCTTACGTGTCAGCATAAATAGCTTCATAGCTCCACCCCCCCACTGATGGAACAGACACCTATGCTGAGTTATACATCAATGCATTATACGAGCACCTGTACAATTGTATTGACTCTGCTGTACCTGATGGAACCAAAACAAGATCTTCAAGGAAAAATAAACATGCCCGGTGGACAACTGCCATTAACAGGCTATACAATAGGAGAAAGAAATTGTTGTCTAGGAGTAGGAAGGAATGGTCTCAAAACTGTTAACATTTCCTACTGAAATTAAACAAGCAATTAACACTCCTAGTGAAGTCCTTCAAAGCTAACTACGAATCCAAATTAGCTTCCTTAACATAGAATAACCACAAGGCATTCTTTAGTTGCATGTGTAACCTCAAAGGTAAGGGGCAGATTTGCACTGAACTCTTAGTTAATGGTACTACATATAGAGAATTTCTGGATATAGCAAACCTGCTGGTTGACAGGTTCAGTGAAAACTTCACGCCCTTGTCCCTGCCACATATACCCTAAAGCATCCCTAACACCTATCTCCCACCTAGTATCTTTGAGGAGAAGGTCTTAAACTCTCTCTCCAAAGCCAAAAACACAGCCTCTGTGGGACCAGACAACATCCCAGGCTGTGTTCTATATGGGTTAAAAGAGGAATTAGCATCATCATTGGGCATGCTTTCCAATCACATCCTAAGCACTGGCTTTATCCCAGCAGAATGGAAAACAGCTACTCTCATCCCTTTGCACAAAGGGGGTTCATCCACAGACCCTGGGAACTATAGACTCATTAGCCTGACAAGCCTTATCTGCAAGGCCATGGAATGAATCATCATGGACCTTTTTAACAAAGATAAAGGAAATGTCTAAATGCTTGACCCCATCCAGTTTGGCTTTGTCAAGGGGAGATCATGCCTGTTAAACTTGGTAGACTTCTTGAAGATGGTCACCAAAGCCCTAGATGGGGGCAAATCTGTGAATACAGCCTACCTAGACTTAGCCAAGGCCTTTGATGCAATTCCTCACTCAGGCAACATTGATAAACTCACTAACCTGGGTATCAACCCATATATTGTCAAGTGGGTTGCAAACTGGCTCACTGATAGAACTCATATGGTCAAAATTGGGAACTGCACCTCCTCTAGCAGACCTGTAACCAGTGGTGTTCCACAAGGATCGGTTCTGGGACCCACACTATTTGGAATCTACTTCTCCAAAGTACAGGCTAAAACTAAAGAACTGTGGCTGACAAAGTTTGCTGATGACTGCAAACTGGGAGCAATCATTGAAACCCCTAGCGCTGTCAACATCCTGCAAGAAAGTTTTATGCAGACTAATGATTGGTGCCAAAGTCATGGTCTTAAACTTAATGCAATAAAATGCATTATCATCCCCTTTGGCAAGGGTGATGTTCCTGCAAACTTCCACATCAATAGCAATACTCTAAGCATACAGTCAGTTGTGTGAGATCTGGGCACACAGGTCGACAGCAACCTTAACTTTAATCACCATGTCTTCACAGTGGTAAGAAGGGCATTTTATATTGCTCATCTCATAAATAAGGGCACTGCTATTGGAAAAAAAGAGGTTACACCCCCCCCCCATACTCTTCTCTCATCAGGCCAATAATAGAGTACAGCACTCACGTTGGTATGTTCCTTTTTAAACACCTGAAGCAATTGGAGAGACCACAAAGGTTCCTTACAAAGAAAATTCAGGGTCTTCAAGATCTGTCTTATGTGGACAAACTGAACTCATTGTCACTTTACTTTGTGTCATACAGACTGCTCAGAGACAACCTGTGCCTTGCATATAGAGCAATCTCTTACCCAGCTTAGCAACCTGTGCCTTGCATATAGAGCAATCTCTGACCCAGCTTAAACGGAAGTGCTGCACAATTGCAAGTCAAATGGCACATAGATCACTCACTCAAGGGACCTTAACCTGGTATGTGACATCAACAGAACTTACTGGACAGATAGATTTGTCTCAGAGGTTGCTCCACCTTTGGAACAAGCTTCCTATTCATGTTAAACAAAGTCCCTTGTTGGCCCTATTTAAGTGTAATTTGGCCTATTGGATGGGTAACCAGAAATTCAGCCTGGGGGTTCCAACTATGTCCCTCTTGGGCAGAGGCAATAGGTGCTGATTTTAGTGTCTGCTTGAATCAGACACCCTTGGGAACATGGATTGAACCCGGCAAGGCTTGTAAGGGCCCTGGGCCATTAGCAAAATAACCTCCTATGACCCTATGATCCTATCCATCTGTATTAAATTAAGCAGGTCTTTCCATAAAATCATTTTCTGCAGGATTGAGAGCATTTTCTTTAATCTCTGTTTCCTGTGAGTAATCTACAGAAACTTCAAGAAAATATTCCTGTAACATATTCTCTTCAGATGCGCCCTGTTTTATTTGCTGCTCCTTCATATGGGAACCCACTGGCCCATCACTCTGCAACATTACCTGCTTCAGAATTGTCATGGTTTCCTGGTCCTTTCCTTGCTGTGCAATGTGGAATAAGAAGTGCACTAATTGGATCTCTGACAGGGTAGCTGATGCATGGAACACACTACAAAATTACATTAAAGCATGTACTAGTTTAGATATTTTTAAGAGCAGCCTGTATCAGTTACATAATTTCCAGTTTGCTTCATAAACTTTGCACATTCCACACTACTGACATGTAATCCATTATCACATATCTGTGGTTTTATAACACCATACCAACATTGATACAGTTACCCACTATGATTGAGCATCTCACGAGTGTCCAAACAAAGAATACTGTTCTGAGGAAAAGGCCAGCATAAACCACTTGCAGTGCAGACCATGACATTTCAGATCAAGAGTGAAAATGTGTATTAGGTGGAGGTATACCATTTGCACTTCATTAATCACACATCTTTAGCTCCTTTTTATATAACTTGATCTATGAAGGCCACCACGCATATGATCTGGATAAGTCTTTTGGTAATATAGAATGACCTTGCAGAAAAATTATTTAATTTATTTATTTAGTTAGTTATCCTTTGTTGACCATTATTAGTCTCACTAGGCTAGTGGCCTCTCTGCAGGAGAGACCTGCAGTGGTACTTCTGTTTCTGGGGGATATTTGACCAGGGCATTGGGGAACTGATGATCACTGAATGTAAGAGAGAGGCTGTGAATGGAGATGCGCTGGAGAAAGAGAAAAAAGAAACAATAATGCAGAAAGAAAAAGATGTTTTCAAGGTGAATATCATTGTATCGGAGAATCTGGATGACTCTGTTTTACAAAAAATGAGGAAAGAAGCAGACCCAGAAGAATTGGGTCTAATAATACATAAAATATATGTCAGTGAGAAGGTGACAGAAGGACTGAAGGATCCTATAAATGATGGCATGGATCGACAGGGCATGTCTGGCCAGTGCAGTAAATGAATTTAAGGGCAGGGGATACAGAGGGGGCATGCCTGGCCAGTGGAGTAGCTGAATTTAAGGGCATGGTCAGTGTTGGTCTTCAGGAGGATGGAATAGAGAGCAGTAAACAGACAGAGACTGACAGATGTGTTTCCAGAGTAAAGACTTATACAGCTGCAATAGCAGGTTCCAGTGAAAGACTGCAGAAAGAAAAGGATGTGCAGGTGCAGGAGACAGACTGGAGCTTTTGAGAGCAGGAGAGGAAGGTCTGTTTTGCAGGTGAAAACAAAGAATGGACAACAAATAAACAGATACTGTGTTAAGACAATCCCCGGACTCAGCAAGCCTTGCATGATTAGTGTAAGAGGTAATGTTGGCAATATGGTGGCCGAGCGATTCACATAAGTGCTCGTTTGACATGCACGAGCGCTCTTGCACTAGTCCTGCATGTTCCCAGCCCCTGTATGCAAATTATCCCATTTGCAGGTGAAAACCATGCAAATGAGATAAATCTGCCATCCAGGAAGCTGGAATTAGGCCGTGCAGGACTAGCGTAATCTGCAGAAATATATTCGGTTAGTATCCGAGTACATCTCTGTAAATTACAAAAAGGAGACATGACAGCCCCAAATAAAGGCTGCATATCATTGAGGAAGCATGCCAATGGCCAAGTATAAGGGCATTGGCATTGCAAACAATACAAAAAATAGAAAAATCAACTTTTATTTTTTTTCGCCAATATTGGCTGTGTAAGCATAGGGCAGCAGTGTGCAAACGGGATCGGGTGGAAAATAAGACAATAAACCTAAAATAAGCATTCTAACTACAATCAGTACTCTGCCATGCAGGTCAATGGCAGGCATAAGACAACCTGGCTAGTGAGTAGTGGTTGCTAAGGGGGGAGGCTCAGTGTGACACATGTAACTATGCATTAGCAGGCAATCCTATGCAAATGAGGAGAAGGATAGTGAACCCCAGTTTTCCCCAGCATGTGAGATAGGTCCCAACAGTGTAAGAATATGAATAGCTGGGTGCAAGACTAGGAGGTAGGTGACATCATGGGTGGGTGTGTCAGGCATACTGTAAGCGGATTGGAGCCCTGTGGCTCGGGTTTGCTCCTAACTTAGCACAGCCAAGCTAGGGGGTATGTTTAAACCTGCCTAGCACTCTTTACAAAGTGTAAGTGGGTGTGCGCACCATGAACCGGGTTTTACAGGAAGAAAAAAGAAGTTAAACCAGGAAATAACAGCAGTGTGCACATATGAGCACGGGCTTAAACAGAGAGGCAATGGGAAGGGAAAACAGCAGTAGGAAGGTATTCAAGGAGAACTAGCATAGCTGACAGGTGAACTGTATCAGAATCAGCCAATTACACAGGCAGCAGCCCAGCCCAGCACACCACTATAAACTAAGCAAACATCTTCCCCTCTGGTGTTTCCCACACTCTACACCACCGGTGTATACAAGCAGGGAAATTTTAACAAACAAACCTACAAAATGAGAAGGGCTGCAGCAGGCAACATAAAACAACATGTGCAAGAGGCTGAGGGTGGTCAGGATGTGAATGCTGCCGAACAACCCACAGTGAGGAGAGGGAGAAGAGTGTACAGACCCAGGGTAACCTACCAGGGACTACATGAGCTGGAGATAGTGGAGCACTATAGGGTGGACAGAGACCTTTTGCAGCAAATTGCTGAGCTGTGCCATCCACACCTGACACACCACACTGACCGAGGGGAACCCATCCCAGTGGATACCAAGGTATGTGTAGGCCTAGGTATACTAGCCACAGGTACCTCCCAAAGCACAACTGGGGATATCATGGGGATCTCAAAGGCATCAGCATCCAGAGTATTCCACCAGTTCCTGGATGCCATGTCAGCACATGCCAGTGAGCACATATATTTCCTCAACACCTGTGAGGTGTTGACCAGCAATATGCATCTCTTCCACCAAATAGCAGAATACCCTGAGGTAGTGGGTGCTATAGACTGCACGCACATATGCATCAAAGCACCACCCGGTGAGCAGGGTAGGGCCTATATCACCTGCAGGGGCATCCCCTCCATCAACTGCCAGGTCGTTTGTGATGCCCAGGGCATTATAATGAATGTGTGTGATGGCTGCCCTGGAAGCTATGACGATTCTTACATCTGGCATTTGACGCAACTGTACCAGAGATATGCCAATGGGGACATCTCCTACGGTCACCTAGTGGGAATGCTGGGTACACACTCGAGCCGTGGCTGATGACACCCATCAGAAATGCACACACACCTGAACAACAACGCCATAATGAGGCACACGCACAAACAAGAATCATAATAGAGCGTGTGTTTGGGATGCTCAAGTCACTGTTCCGGTGCCTGGACACATCCAGTGGAGCCTTGCAATACTCTCCAGCTACATGTACCCAAATTTTCATGGTATGTGCCATGCTACACAACATGATCCTGTGGAAGCAGCTGCAGCAGGAACAGCATGGTGCAGGGCCACAGACCTCCCCCCACCATTGCCAAGGCCAGCACAGGTACAGAGTGGCTCAGAGGAGGAACAGCCTGAGCCTGCACCTGTAGGCAGAAGGAGGCATGCACAGTATGCCCTGGCTATGGCAGAGAGGCAACACATAGCACATACACTGACACAGTAGGAACCCATGGAATGGAAACTCTCTCTGACTCGCACATACAGTAAAATGGATGTCAAAAATGACACTACCTGTGCTTTACTATGTATAGGGAGTGTACTATGTGCATCTGACATAGTCAGCCCTCAATCACCATCCTCAATACTGGCACAGCCACAAGGTAAGTCACCCTTCCTATCAATCACTGAATGCAGTTGTATGGTCTGCTAGTTGTATCAATGGTATGGGTGTGAACATGCAAGGAAGGGAATTGGATGGCTGAATGGGATGGAGCAGATAGTGGACAGCTATATGAGCAGCATGATACCATAACAAATACTTTTGTCAACAAAGTAGGCAGTAGCAGACAAGGTGAAAACACCCACTGCAGGGCATGTGCTGGCCCAAATGTGTGTCCATAGGGCACACATATGCATGTCATGGAGGTTCACATACCCAACAACAGTCCCACCCAGCCAGCAGGACAGGTGTAGATGAACACAAGGAAAGGCTGTGCTAAGGTCCTCAAGGTATGGTAATGGAGATCAACCCCCCCTCCAGACCTACACAGAGTATAACGGGTCGGGAAGTGGGATGTCATTCCTGAAGGGTAGGAAGTCTGAAATGGCAATGCAGGTCAATAAAACCTATAAACTGTACTACACTGATATGCCTGTAGCCTGCAGGATAGGTCAGAATACAGATTGAAAAGGAAGCCAACAGACTACCAGAAATAATAGTGCGACAATGCAAATGTCCACAGTTGGCAGGTGCGCCCCCCAAACCCTATGTAGAAATGTATTAGTATCCATGTGTTGGAGTAGTAACAGTGAGCACAGAGTACCTGAGCATGCCAAAGTAGAAGGATGGATTGTTTCATGTGTACAATATGCAGAGTTCTGAGTGTCAGGTTGATGTGTGGAAGCCAACAGGGTACCTGAAATATCAGGTGGGTATAGCAGAAATGTCCACAATTGTCAGGTGTGCCCCCCCAATGTTATGTAGTATGGCAGTAGCATCTATGTGTGGGTATCATAGCAGCAGAGCATACAGTACCTGAGCTGCCCCAATTATAACGATGGAATGTTGCATGTGTACAATATGTAGAGATCTGAGTGTCAGGTTGTTGTGTGGAAGGCAACAGAGTACCTGACATATCAGGTGGTTGTAGGAAATATCCACAGTTGTGATGTGTGCCCCCACCAAGCCTATGTAGAAATGTATTACCAGCCATGTGTGGGAGTAATAACAGTGAGCACCGAGTACCTGAGCTGGTCAAATCAGCAAGATGGATAGTTCAAAGATAGGGCAATGGACAGAGCTCTGTGTGTTAGGTAGTTCTGAGTGGTATGCTGTGTGAAAGTGTTCAGCAAATAGCCATGGATGGTGTGTCCTGGTGTCCAGTGGTTAGTACTGCTGATGACCGGGCCAAGTCCACACAACTGCAGTGCCAAACAGACTGGTATTCCAGCAAAACATGTTGCAGTAGTAGTCCATATGATTTGTACAGATGTCACAACTGTCACCATCTGGAAGATGGACATGGCATGATTGTTGGCCCAGAAGTACACAGATGGAAGTATCTTAGAGAGAGACTGTTTAATATTTCACAGTGAAATGGAGACACCCTCCGTTTGTACATACAGGTTCACAGCACATCAGTTGGTTGTGTAGTATGGGAAACTAAGATGTACTGTGGGCAAACACTGGCAGACCACAAAAGGCAGAGGTATGATGTATGTAGAAGCTGCTGGTGTCCACCCACTAGCCACCAGCAGGGGAAAGGGCCATGTATACCTGTGAGGCAGTTGCAAGTAGCTACCCTAGCACACATGCAGCCAGTCTGGCCCAACATCAGCCTCAGGTAACCCACAGGCTACCTCCCTGCTGCTGTGAATGAGTACAATATGATCCCCAGATTACTATGCAAATACTCACATGCTGAAGAGGTGTCCCACACAGGTGTGTCCATAGCTGTAAGATGCACCTTGCCAGCATCCACACCAATGGATTGATAAGACAGAAACAATTGCAATCACCACCTTGTACACCTATCCTGTCACCCCAGGGGAATACATTGCCTTGCAGCCTGGGTCTGAAAAACTGACAAAATGCACTGGCCGTCTACAGATAGCATGCATCAGTACCCAATGCCCCACTGTCCTCTGTCACAGGTCTGTGTCAAGCCTGTACCGCCACTGTATGTTACCCCATGAACTCCCACATAATGACAAAACACAGTCCACAGAACACAAATGCAAGAACATGTTGACAAATCCCAGTAGTATGTCCATCATGTTCCAATGCATGAACTGTGGACCAACCTGTACATACTGCTGGGATGGAGTGGCAACTATAGACATACCTATCAGGTATCCAATAATCTCTGTGGAGCGTTCTGTAACTGTGTAATGCTTTAATGTGCTGTAGTACTTAGGTAGGTGTTTTAATCCCATTCATGGCAACTGTGAGTCTGTGTGTGTGTTTGTGCATATGTGTAGGGTCCAATGCTTTTGAGGATAGTCAGTACACCTGTCATTGACTTTCTTTGACAAGCCTGCTGATGTCATTCCCTGTGAAATACACCTTTGGTGAAGGATTATCTCAGTAATCTCTGTGGTGAGTTCTGTAACTGCATAGTGCTCTAATGTGTTGTAGTAGTTAGGTAGGTGTTCTAGTCTCATTCATGGCAAATGTGAGTTTGTGTGTATGTGTAGGGCCCAATGCTTTAGAAGGAGTACCCCAGTAATCTCCGTGGCGAGTTCTGTAACTGCGTAATGCTGTAGTGTGCAGTAGTAGTTAGGTAGGTGTTCTAATCCCAGACATGGCAACTGCAACTTTGTCTGTGTATGGAGCAATGCTTTTGATGCCAGTCACACTCACTACACGTTCCAGTACCCTACTTTGCAAAGTCTACTTTGGCAAGACAGCTGATGTCACCCAGTGTGAAATACACCTTTGGTGATGGAGAATCCCACTAATATCCCTGGTGCGTGCTGTAACTGTGTAATGTTGTAGTGTGCTGTAGTAGTTAGGTAGGTGTTCTAATCCCAGGCATGGCAACTGTGAGACTTGGTGTGTGTGTGTGTGTGTGTGTGTGTGTGTGTGTGTGTGTGTGTGTGTGTGTGTGTGTGTGTTTGTGTGTGTGTGTGTGTGCGCGTGTGTGCATTTGTCATACGTATCCTTTGTGAAGCATGAAGCAATGTGGAGCGGGTTATGCACGTTTCCTATATGTTGGGCCTATTAAATGCCATAATGTCCACCTTACAAGCATAACAGATGTCAAACATCACAGTAGCTGGGGTACACAACACAATCTATACCCCCACATGTGACATCATGGCATGGGGAACAATATAGGCAACACCTCTATTACCCAGAAAGCACTCTCCACCCATGTCTCGGACACAAACACACTTGGCCAGGCAACAACCACTAATTAGGTACTTCCCTGCATATTGCCCACCGATGGTAACCATGGTGTGATTGCAGTGGACTACAGAGGACATGGCACCCTGTCCCATCCCTACAATAGGCAATGCATTGCATACAGTGTTCCATCGCTATGTTCCCCAATGGACACCTGCTACAACTGACAAGCCAGCAAATGTTACCTACAAAGGCCATGCAATGCTGTATACACATACCCTGTATGGACAGATGCCACTGACACCAGTGAATACTGTGGGGGTAACAGGAGTAAGCAGCCTTAAGGTATCTGGGTGTACATTACCATTCAATTCACCACCTGCGGTAGTGGTGCTGCGGTAGTGTTGTCGCCTCACAGCAAGACGTTGTCCCGTTCGATTCTCAGCTAGAGCGTCTTCTGTGTGGAGGCATGCGTGAATGGGCGTACCTTCGTTGAAGGTTGTGCGTCCGGGCTGGTAACTCGGCACGTAAAAATCCACTACCAAACATTAGCAGACCGGAGTTCCTCTGTCGCGACCCCTAACCGGGATAAGCTGAAAGACACAACAACAACAACATTACCATTCAATTCACCTTGGGTAAATGCAGGCCTACTGCTTCCTGCCATACAGACTGTTCTGTTTGTCAGTGTGATTGTGATGGTTTCAGTCATGCCTTTTTATATCACAGATACATCCCAATGTGTCTGTTTCAGTATGTACCCCATAGGGATTGTGTACAGGCTGTAGATGGAGGCTGATGAACTGTACATCTGTATTACTTACAGTTGATTGCTTGTTATCCTGTGGCCCAGTCTGTGTCTAGTGTTGTACTACTTGAAGGCCTTGGCCTGGACAGCAACATATGTACTCCTTTCCAGAATACTGTATACTTTTATTTGTTAGACAGTTGCATTACTCTGTCTAAACATATTTCAGAGTCTACACAGCTATATGACATGGCATACACTACTGTAGTAATACACAAATAAAGCTTCCGCATGTATGGAAACCTGTGTGTGGTGTTATATCCCGTGACCTGTCTGTTGGTATATGCTGCAGGCAACAGGTGTCACTTGTATGTTTGGCTCATACAGTGTCCATGTGGTATGCTGGTGACTGTAGCCATAGTGGCTGTACCATATTGTGTGCACCCTTTACATATGTATCTCCCTATACATATGTCTGTGTGTGTAGGTGTAGTTTTATATATATATATATATATATATATAGATATATATATATATATATATATATATATATATATATATATATATATATATATATATATATATATATATATATATATACATATATATATATATATATATATATATATATATATATATATATACGTGTGTGTCTGCATACATGTGTCTGTGTCTGTGTATATGAATCCTAGGAATGTTGAGTGGGTCCACATTGTACATCCTCTATGGTAGCCACACTGTACTGCATGATATGTTACTGATACCAGCCTGACATCATACAGGTGGGATGGGGTACTATTAACATCTTGTGCCCATGTTGTGTCAGGTCCTGGGTTTGAGATTTGGGTTCCTTTGTCAGTGTAGGGAGCAATGCTTTTGAGGCCATTCACAGGCACTACAACCTCCATTGCCCTACTTTGGCAAGTCTGCTGACATCATCAACTGTGAAATACACCTTTGGGGAAAGATATCCCAGTAATTTCTGTAGCGCATGCTATAACTGCGTAATGTTGTAGTGTGATAAACTAGCTAGGCGGGAGTTCTAATCCCAGCCTTGACAAGTGTGTGTGTGTTTGTAAATTGTAACCTGTGTAGAGGTGCCTGTGACTGTATAACACCTGGACCCATTGAGCAGTGGGTTTTGTAATTTTCTTATATGGTGGCCATATTATATGTCACAATGTCCACCTTACAAGGATGAGAGATGTCAATAAGCTGAGATGCTGGGGTGCCAATCCACACCCCTAAATGCGATACAAGGCCTGGTGAACAAAGTAAGCAACCCTAGTATTACACAGAGTACACTATGAACCTATGTCTCATACACAACTACTGCTATGTTGGTAGTACCCTTCATACTGTTCACAGATATCAAGTATGGTGTGATTGCAGTGGGCTACAGAGGGCATTACACCCTGTCCATCAGTACAATAGGCACATAACTGAAGACAGTCCACCTTCACTATGTTCCCCAATGGATATCTACAACATCCGTGGTGCCATCAAATGTGATCCACAAAGGACTGTCCATGAGCATGCCCTGTCACAAGAGGTCAGGAGTGGCATGCGTGATGATAACAATCTGTGTACATAACATGGGCCTGGCAATCCGAATACACTTCCACATGTCACTGTATATGAATGTGGGATGTGTGCACATCCCAGACACTGTCTATGTAATGGACTATAGAACACATACATGGCAAGCATTGCACAGCACTGGCCACACACAACAGTAACCCAGGTGACAGGATGGTGAATACAATACCCACCTGTGTGGGTCATTCCAGACACTACACACCTGATCCTGTCATGTGGCCTGATGCCAATGTATACCCCTCACCTAGCCTTGTACAGCTTACTGGCACAGCCAACCACTACACACCCGTGAAGCAATGCACACATGCACATCAGTACAGGCACCCTGTGTGTGATGTATGATGCTTCCAACCACATTCACACCCGGTACAACTCCCATTGGCATACTGAAGCATTCCAACTGATGTCAGACACCTTCACATGTCCTTTGCCCATAGAAGAGCACAATAGCTCCTGTGGTGCATGTGATACCTGCGCAGTACTGTATTGTGGTAAAATAACTAGGTAGGGAGTGTATTCCTGACTCTGGCAAGTGCAGCAATGTGTATGAGTCCCTTAGAAAGTGTGGCTGTGTTGCCACTGACATCAGTCAATGTGGACAGGCACGTGTGCTACACCTACCGTATCTGTACGATATCACTGTTGCAGATGTCACTCACCAGCACATATATTTTTGGACAGCTCACCGACATGTAAGCAATAACTGCATGCACATGTGATAGTAATGCATTGTCAGTCAGGGGTTTGAATCCCTGTACTAGTATGTGTGTCACACAAACATGCTTCAGTTTTACTCTCCCACACATTCCCTGACGTACTTTGTCTCTGTCTGTCCCTCCCACACCCTCCCTGGTGGATGTGGATATGTTCACCTGCTCTGCTTAGGCAGCAGCTTGTGTTTTGTAAGTATTGGTCATGATCAGCTGATGGCCTCTGCACCAATTGCAGTCCTCCTCTAGCTGATTGAATGTGAAACAGCTGTGGTAACATTCCCATAGCCAATTGCATGGAAACACACTACGATATCTAGGAACATCATGTTGGTGTTGGGCTGTGATATTCACTGTTAGTGGAACGTAGATCTGGTGTTTGGCAAAAAGCGTCACAGATGGTTTTGGGATTTACCTCCAACAACATACACTGTGGAAAAAGGCCAACAGACAGGAGGGGATGTGCCAGTCATGACTACAGAATGTAAGAGCGGCTATTCTTAATTTAGAGTAATGGTTTAACAGGGTGTGTGTGGTTATGGCTAGTCTGCCTGTTTTAAACTCTGTCGTGAAAGTGCGATGTTTGTGAGGAAACCCCTACCTGTAGGGTCATCTGCAGAATGGTTAGTGTGTTGAACCTTTTGTTCCTTGTGTTACTCACAGAACACCTCTCTGAGAATGGCAGAAGCATAGTGTGAGGATTGCAGTCAGTACATGGTGACAGCCATGAGAGTTACTGACTTCATATCCCTGATTGGACATACTTCACAAAATACAGTGGTATGACAGTAAATGTCTGAGGTTACCACAGCACCATGCCAATATTGTGCCAGTGTTCATAGCACTACTCACACATCTGTTACCCTTTGTACATATGTCATGCAGTATATGTGCATGAATTCCCCTTGCTCTGCAACTGTTCTAAATCTGGTGTCTTGTGGTAATGGGAATATTTATGCATGCTGTTATAAGTAATCCTGACTGCTGCTGACTATTACTGGCCCTTATCTGTTGTAAAACGGCAACACCATAGCCCATATGGGAATGCTGATGTCAGTCGACCCACCTGTCCCACCTCAGCTGGCCATGGCACCAGGCACCAGCAAGTCTGGGCCCCAGCCTGGGACCTCCTCTTCCGTTGTGTCTGCATGACCTTTGGGTGGAACTGCTGCAGGTGATGGTGCTTGGCCCCCTCCAGGAGTGAGGAAGGAAAGGGACCTGTCACCCACTGTCAGGTCCAGGTCATGGTGTGTAGGGAGCTCGGCAAGGAGTTTCAAGATCACCTACGTCAGCTTGAGGGCCGCATGGTGCAATCAGAGGGTTAGCCTGCACCTCTTACCCAGCCCCCAGCACAGCCACCTTTGAGGCCATTAAGGTGCAGTGATGACTGTCCATGAGTGGGGACCTCAGTCCCACTGTTTCTATTTGGGGGCTCATGGGCTTAAAACTTCAAAACACCCTTCTCTGTCCAATGTGTTCCCCCCATATGTGTCATATACTGCCCCTGTACACCATAGTTTTGTATGTCTGACGTGGCATAGTGGTAAATCATTTTGGCTATGGTGTGCAGGGTCCTGGGTTCGAGCCTTACAGAGGCTGTTTATTTTGTTGCTGGGCAGAACATGGGCCATTGGGTACAGAATGATTAAGGCACTTTAAAGGAGTTCTAAGTGGGTGTCATGGCTTTGCGTGGAGCTAAGCAATGCTAACCTCCGGTTACAGTTTCTTACTCTCAGTTAGCTTCTACTTTACTTAATCTGAGTAGGCAATGCTTACCCCTGTGCAAATGCACTTAAACACTCTTACTAGTGCTTCTATATGCTTATTACTGTTTATTTGTGCTTAAATCTGCTTACTAGTGCCTTATTTATTATGACACTGATACTTGACATGTGCATTTAATACAGTACTCCAGTTAATATTTAAATGTTATTTAGTAGGTTATACAGCAAAACATGTTCATATACAGATTTCACATGGGAAATGGAATGTGCTGCAGTGGGACTCAAACTTGAATGCCTGCTCATTAGGCGGATGTTCTACCCACTACACTATTGCTGTGCTGCTTCATTTGCATATATCTTCCTTGTTATCCTCTTCAGCCTTTTAAGCTACTTTAACCGTAGCTAAGCGATGGGCACACCCACGCACCTACTGTTAGCTGTACTCGGATTTTTACAAAAATAAAAGGGTTTCTTCTTTTGATTTTTATGTCTTGTTGCTGTTGTACACATGGGGGACTGTTGGTGGGGATATGCGGACACCTATGAGCGATCTCGCTCATTTATTTACACTTTGTGCTAGTCTACATTGTAGGGGTGTGTTTATTCTGAGAGCTCTGCTCTCAGACACGCCCCCTGCACTCGTCCACGCTCCATGTAAGCCTGGGAGCTCAGGCAGCGCGCCTTCATTACTATGCATGGCGTGCTGCCATCCTGCTCCTAAACGGGCGCTTCCATGCAAGACATGACTAGTTCTGCACAGAAGATTAGTAAATTCGGGGGAATGTTGATATGCCCTTAGGATTTAGGACATTAGGGTGTTAATGCATATAGGAACTGAACCTTTCTGTGAAATAAGTTTTGAGACATTTGCATTAGCAGAAAAAATTGTTAATGAATGTGAAATGAGACGTAACATATCTCCTTGGAAGGACTATATATTTATTAAAATGTAAAGGTACAAGTTAAAAAGAAAACCGCCATTGCAATTTAGAACAACTGAGATAGAAGGGAATGAATATTTTTTTTTCTAAGCTTATGTCAGGATGTGCATGATATTGAAAAAGTTGTGAATGACATAAAAGTGTGCACTGGGAGATGGGAAGTTTGTGTAACTTTAAAAACAGAAAATAAGTTGCAGCATGTGCCTAATGTGATAGTAATAAATGGGAAAAAAGGAGTGCTAAATACTTGGGGGGGGGGGCAGGACATTTTTTCCTGTAGGGATGAATCACTTTTAATTCAGGATTGTACAAAAAGAAGGTGAGGGTGATGTCGGGAGTGTGGACACTAGAAAAAATATAAACCACATTGTAGGAAAAGTGGAAGTGAGGAGCATTTTTGATTTGATTGTCCACACATTAATGCAAATGGACAAAGAGAGAAAAATGAGGAAGAAGATCAGGTTTTTAGGCAAGAGATGTTGGAAATGAATGGTGAAAGGATGGGATGGGGGTGATGAAGAACAAGTCAAAAATAAAGAAAAAGATGCACTAGAAGAAGTCCACAAGCTAATAAACTCATATAGAGATGGAAAACAGGTTTGGGTATTAGAAACAGAAGAAGAAGAAGAAGAAGAGGGAGATATGAGCTCTGAGTTAGAAAAAAAGGCAGGTGTATCTATTGGGGGAAGGGTGAAAAGAAGAAAAAGGAGGCCAAAAGATGAACTGAAAAAAAAAAAAAAAAAAGGAAGAAGGTAAATATAAGTACATCATGATTGAATGTGAATGGCATGAAAAGTGATGTTAGAAGAATGATAGTGTTTTAATGGTATGAAAAATAGACGCAGAGGTAATTTGTTTCCTTGACATAAGATTTACAGATAAAAGAAAAAGGTAGCATTTAAGATGATGTGGAAAAGAATAGCAGTGTGGACTATAGGGAGTGATACATGTTCAGGTATTGTAGTATTACTTAAAATGAAGACATTAAAATATTAGATATAACAGTGGTGTAGCAGGGAGAGTTTTAGTTTGTAATGAAGAAAGGGGCAGAATGTGTTTAGAATAGTTGTAGTTTATGCATTTACACATGTAACTGAAAGAAAAAAGTGTTTGAGGAAATCCAAAATTTTGTGACAGTAAATATGTCTAATATTGTGGTAGGAAACTTTGACTGTAATTTAAGAAGCGTGAATGGAAAAATAGCACAAGATATAAAAATGCTTTGAGAGATTGAAAATAATGGTGGGTTAAGAATATGTAAAGGGAGGCAATATACTTATAGGAGGGGGTTACTTAAAACAGGGATTGGCTATATTTTGTTTACTGATGACCAGAAAAACAAATAAAAAGTGGAAGTAGAGAAACAAAGTTTTCAGATCATATGGCTGAATAGGCAATAATAGGAGTGAATGAAAATATAATAAAAAAGGAAAAGGTTAAAAAGATTGCCAGGAAAAATGCAGGAATGGAAGATCTTAAAAAAGAAAAAGGGCACCTGTGGGAAGATCATATGACAATGAAGCCATGTTATGGAAGTTTGACAAACTGGTATAAAGAAAAGTTTAAAAATATACTTAAAATTAAAGCGAGAGAGTAATGGAAGAAGTAAAAGATGATACATAACAAGCAAAAAGAAATTTGTGAAAGAATAGTAGAGAATGAGGCAGGGAAAAGTCTTGTTAAAGAAGAAAGTATTTTAGACATATAATAAAAAATTGAAAGCATGATATTTAGACAAAACTGTTATTTGGAAGCGAGAAAAGAAGTTTCACCATATTTGGGTAAGAAATTGAGATGTAATGAGAGAGAAATAAATGTAATGAAGGATGAAAAATGACAGAATGGAAACACAAGGAAATTATGGATGTAGTTGAAAGGTATGTAGAGGAATATGGGTATGAAAATAAATATGGCAAGAAGTGTACGGAAAGTAAAAAGATGAAAAAGGAGATAGTGGAAGAAATGGAACAAAAATCAAGAGGAAAGAGGTGGAGGATAAAAAAAGGCAAAAAAGACTCCACACCAGGTCCAGATGGCTTAGGGTATAGTTTTTATATAGAAATGTCAGATGATGAAAAAAGACGTTTTTCTGGAAATATTTGAATTAATAGAGGAAGGAAGGTATAAAAAGGAGTTATAAAGTTTATATGAAAAATGGGGGAAGTGAAGAAAAAAAAACTGGAGACCAATTATGTTGGGAAATACTGACTATAAATTATTTATGAAGATTATTCAGATATGAATGATGGGTGTCATGAAAGAAGAATTTGATGAAGGGGTGTATAGGGTGAAAGATAAAAGAGTAAATGAAATTCTAATAATGGGTAAATAAGTGCTCAAGTATATAGATAAGGGAGAAAGAAAAGGAAAAATGACAGTATGAGATGTGGCTAAGGTATTTGAAAGTATTGATCATGGGGAAATGAACATTTTAAAAAGAATATGAGGTAGGAAGAAAAATAAGGATAGTGAAGACTGTTTATGACAATTCTTGTGTGAATATGATTGTGACTAATGGGTAGGAAAAAAAATAAGATAGATAAGAGAGGTAAACTGAGGCTATCCATTGAGCATGTGGTTGTTTGGGATAGTGATGGATGCCGTTATACAAACATGTAGGTCAGGGTTAGATGGTAGATGGGAAGTTAAAGAAGGGTGAAGGTTACCATTAATGTTAACCTATACAGATAAATTGGACTTAGTAGCCAAGAACAAACATTGGATGAAAGAGATCATTTATAGAACAGAAGAAAATATAGGTACAGTAGGATTGTAGTTAAATAAGTCAACGAGTAAGAGGTTTGGAGCTGTGTTAAGAATGGCATGAATTTATTTTACCAGAACTGAAACTAATGTTTTAGGGGTTAAATTTGGTAGGGAACAAGTAGTAATAGAAGAATGGAGAGAAGTTCTAAAAAAATAAATCATGAAAGTTGATAGATTGGTGGAAGGTAATTCATTTGTCCCTAAAAAATTAGGGTATATATGTTAAACATAGCTAACATATTTAGGTGGTGTATATGTTTCCAAGCGGATCTACCTGAAAACATTGACATGCAAAAACACCGACAATGAGAACACCGACACCTCAAAATCAACAGTTCAAAAACACGACAGTTTACATGCCCGACAAACCACAGTCCCGACAGTCAACAAAAGAAAACAAAGCCCTTTTCCGAAAAACACACACACAACACAAGCACACCAAAAACCTTACAAACCTACACTAAACCTTACGTACACAACTATTTATGCACTAACCGTAACCCAAACCCTAACCCTAAGGTCCGTCACTATTGCACACTTACCTTACCCGCACCCTAACCCTAAAGCCCATCACTATCGCACACTTACCCTTCCTGCACCCTAACCCTAAAGTCCGTCACTAATGCACACTTACCTTACCCACACCCTAACCCTAATGGCCATCACTATCACATACTTACACAGTCGTGCTTGCTTCACATGTTAGTGTTTTCAGCGTCGGAATTTTGAACTGTCGATCATTTCCATTGTCGGTCTTCCGGTGTTGGTGTTCTAGTTGCCGGCATTTCAAGCTTTCAATGTTTTCAGGTAGATCTTTCCAAGCTGTATGGAAACTGAATTATTGGGTATTTTATTTTTTGGATTTTTGTGGGGAACAAGGCTGAATCCAGTCAAAGCAAGACAGTTTATAATGTAAAAGAAAAGGGGGATTTGAATTTAATAAATCCAGTTGTTTTTCAGCATCAATAAATTTATTTTGGTGTTAAAAAGTGTCTGAAAAAAAGACAATACTAGAAATGTCTTTATTAAAAATATAAAGGTATATGGATGGGTGGAGGTAAGAAAGGGAAAAAAGAAACAAAAGGTTTGAAAGAATATGAAAGTTAAACAAAGACATGGCAAATTGATATAAATGAAGTAGAGGTGGAAAGGAATGAATGGTATAAAAATAATGAAAGTGAATGATTATATTGACCCTTTGTGGGGGGGGTGGGGGTGAGTCTTTGAAGGGGGAAGAAGTGTGACAAAAGAAGGTACTGACAGCACAGCTAGCTGGGATTTTGTAAATAATTATATGTCATTTGTGAATATCAAACTAATTTATATAAGATGCTTGTGTTACAAATGTATTTGAACTGTATGCCATGTGTATATCAAACTGCTTTGTACAGATGTTTGTGGTACAGGTATTTGTAAAGTGCTTGTGTTTAAAAGGTATCCACAGTGTTCACTATTGTAACTGTTTAAATGTCTATGTTTTAACAGAGGAAACTGGAGGATTAACCTCATTCCAGCAATTCCAATAGAAGAATCCAGCAGGAATATTGTAATTCATCCATGTACATATGTGTGTGTATATGTACAATTACATATATATATATATATATATATATATATATATATATATATATATATATATATATATATATATATTTTAATAACCATCAGGGATGACAAAAAGGGGGAATGTCATCCATGTACATATGTGTGTGTATATGTACAATTACATATATATATATATATATATATATATATATATATATATATATATATATATATTAATAACCATCAGGGATGACATTCCCCCTTTTTTAAATAATATTGTGTGTAAATACACACCTTTCTATATATTTTATGCATTTTTCTTATGGATATCGATATATGTTCTTATGTTAGTGGAGTAATATCTCTTTAAATTGTGATGTCATACTAATTGTCCTAGTATTTAACCAAGCATCAGTTGTAGTGATGTGGTCTGATGAAGCAACATTAAGTTGTGAAAGCGCTTACCGTTTGTCTTCTGCAATAAAGTACAGTGACTGATTTCCAGTGTGTAACTTTGGTGCCTTAATTTACTTTTGCTGTTTTTGTGTGTTTTGGGCACCTCAGTGTACCTGCAGCCATTTGGTTTTTGCATCTTCAGCATTCTGTATTCAGTCTTGGACCTGACATCAAATAGAACCATTCATTACATCATCTGCCTTGCTGTATTATGTAAGTTAATAGAGAAGAGTGGAATATTGTAAAGCTTAGTTTAGATATTATTTTTCTTTATTCATCTGAGACTGTCCTTCAATGTTGTTTTAAATATTTCTTGTGATTTTGAGCTCTGATGTCACTGTGAATATATACTTAATATTTTCTCATCTTTTATTTTTTATTATTAAATATATTTAAATTGTGTATTATGGCTGATCTTTGTAGAGATATTTAAGTTTTGAGAGTACTTGCATATTTATTTGGTGACACTGTGTGGGCCACTCCTAACAGCCTTGCTCTTGGTCAAATTACAATTTGTATTAATATCAATATTACAGAGTAAGATTGGACACCCTTTGTTAAGGGCCTTATAGTAGCTGTCAAGGGTTCTGGTGGCAGTGGTAACTACCTTATAATCTGGGAAAAAGAGGGCATATCTAGTAAACCTGTGCCAGCCTTTCCCAGGTGTGTGTGTGTGTGTGTGTGTGTGTGTGTGTGTGTGTGTGTGTGTGTGTGTGTGTGTGTGTGTGTGTGTGTTTGTGTGTGTGTGAGTATGAGTGTGTGTGTACAAAATCTCAAAGAGTGTGTGTGCGTGTGTCAGCTACTTTGGCAGGGACACAAAGCACTGGTTGGACAGAGAGAGTGTTGGCGGACTTGGCTTGGATCCCTGGAAAAGGACTCAATGCTATAGTGAGGAGTATTATTGGGGATATGAAGAAAGGTAGAGGAACCAGCCCTGGACTGACTTTGGTCTCTGTGTGCTCTTAAGGAAAATTGTACTTGATGCAGAGAGCTGCATCTGGAAATAGTGTGTGTGTATACCTGTTATCCTCTCAGTGAACATCCCCCCACAGGTGGTAGTGGTGAGGATTGAGGTTTCTTGATTACTATCCCAGAGGTGGGATATCCATGTCACATATTGGTTGGCTGTGGTAGGTTGTCACAATTCTGATCATTTATTTCTTAATCTGATTATCCAGATCTATCTTTGATAACCATGACTCATTTCAAATTCTGAGAAAATCTGACCCCTAGCCAGAAATGTGAAAAAGTCTTTTACCTGAATGTTATTCCAAAAAAGATACTTGATTATCAATCATTTAATTATTTCCAAATAACTTAATATTTATTCCAGTTTTATAGGTACAACAGACACAAGCCATTCAGAATATTTCAATGATGATTTTTTTTTCTTTCGGCAATCTGTTCAGTCCCTCTTCTACTTTTAGCACATAGATGGTCTGAAGTACACAGATATGGCATCTGCTGGAACATGAATAATTGCTGTGGTGTCTTTTAGCATACTCAAACATTCTTTAAACACATTGTCATACTTAAACCCTTTTTCTGAAACCTAGGTTTCAGAAATTATATTCTGTTTCTCTCCAGTTTCAATTGCTTATTTCAAGCTCTTTTTTTTTACCAGCAAGCTTTGTCTAGTAGCTTCAACTACCATTAAAAGTAAGATATCCTATTGTTCCTTAAAATTGTTGTACAAAATGGAGCGACCAGTGTTGACCAAAATCACTAGTACAAAACATACACTGTCAGCAGTCAGGAAATCTCGTAAAGGTTTTCTTGTGTAGTCGAACATAGTCATAGATATGCTGATTAAATTAATAAGATAAAAAAATGTTCAGTTTTAACATTTTTATATATGATTTTACACATGAGTTTATTGGTAGAAATGTTTTTACTTGTTATTTATTATTTATTAATTAATTTGTGATGTCATTTTATGTGTGTTTAAATAGGTTCAAATGAAACGAGTGTTGATTCTGATGAAATCCCCGGTCAGGGGCTGAAAACGCTCAATCCGGTGGTTTTCCAGTTTTACTATTAAAGTGGATTTTATTGCTGAATTCTTTGGTTGCTGCTATTTGTGTTCGACTACACAAGAAAACATTTTCGAGATTTCCTGACTGCTGACAGTGTGTGTTTTGCACTAGTTCCTTACAATTAACTTTCACATCAGTGGCTTTCTATATTTTTAGGTTATTTTGTATATGTATTCAGTACAATATCAGTTGGTTGCAAAAGTGTGTTACTTATATCTCTGAAATTTAATTCATTCTTTGCATCAACACTTCTCCCCATTTCAATCTAAAACTTCAAAGGCCTCACTACTAGTTGTGTTTCAATTATAAAAGCTATACTTTTTCATATTTATACCTTTCATATTGTAAGGGGAAAAAAAAAGAAAATGCCTGCTTTGCGTTCTTTTTACTCCATTTCTCATTGTATCAATTGGGAGAGCCATATTAAATATGGTTTGAGGTCTTTCAATACTTGCTCTTTTAAATGTTTATTTTCTTATTCCAACAGTATCTTACTGTGCACCAAATGTTTCTGCATTCATGTCTGTTTCTCAAGGTACCATAATACGTATGTGTTAACTTTGCTGCCTTCTTTCCCCTTGGATATAAACTGTCTACTTTTCAATTCCTATACTGTGGTGCATGTATCAGCATTCTTTCTTACTTGTAGAGCTTGTTTCTTTTTGTCTACTGCTTTTGTAGCTAGTGCTTTTGTAGCTAAAGCAATCAAGTCATTTTCAAATTCTAAACTAGTTTCTGACAATCTTCTCTGGGTGTGGTAATCATGTATTCTACGAACAGTCCTGCCTCTCAAGCTTTGCTGTAATTTATTTCCATAATTGCAATCCTGGACTGAAATTTCTTAATACTGCCACCTACTCAGCCACACTATAATTATACATAGTTTGTTAGGCTGCCTGCACATCTAGATAAGGCTTGGTGGTTAGAATATACAGTATATTGAGCAAATGAGCAACCTCACTATGCCATACATTTAACTTAGTTGGTCAGCAGGTCATTTAAAATGGTTAAGAACATTTTACTCATGAATCCTGCTAATGCATATCCCATTTAATACCTTTTCATTTATATCAACATGGTCACCCAACCAGACTCTTATATCTCTAAGTTTTTGTAATGAACCTCCCTAGGCTCAGGTTATGAGCCCTGTGGCTAAGGTGCTTTCCTTTCCTGAATAGATTTGCTACTTCCTATAATGTATCTCTAGTTTTAAAAACTGAGATTAAGTCACTTCTCAACAGAAGTTCATACATATGTGTTTACCTTCCTTCCATAGGCTGAGCTTGTGTTAGTTTTTCAACCTGCAACATCTGCACAGTTTTGGTATGTATGTATGAATACTGGTAGTGGACCTATCATCATATGATACCTAATTCTTCTGACTACTATAATAACAATCTATAAATAAATCTTTACTTGCCTTAGTTATAGGCAGATTACATATCTAGTCATTATATAGTGCATACTGGAATAGGATTCAGTCATATTTAACTCTATTCAATTCACTGGCATATAATGCTGTAAGTTTATCTCACACCTAGCATATGAAGAGCCCTTGCATGGCTCTTGGCACATACTTGCAATTGATGCATCACTACATAGTTATATCTATTCTTTTAGGGAAAGGGTGGTACATTACCCTTAAAAAGAGTACAAGGTAGGTGCATCCAGCCAATGGGACAATTAAACAGTTTCCAACATGGTTGTGACTAGCAGTTATGATTACAGCAGCATAATACTGAATGCTTATAACATGACTGATTGTCATGTATTTGTTAGTACTTACCCATTTTAAATATAATAAATGGTATCTACTTATCTCATCATAGATAATTTGAGGCACTAATGGATGTGTGTAGCAAATGATTGTTTAGAAGTCTCGTCTGAGATTGGCTACAGCTTGTGGTAATTTTTTCCTGATTTTAAGGTGATTCAGCCAGCAACTTCGATGCTTATGAGGTACCATTTTTTTCCTGTGGCTTAATGTCTTTCTGTAAGGGTGGAAAATGTCTTATCCCATAAGGCTAGGAAACTATTGTACCTTACTACAAGGATCATATATATATATATATATATATATATATATATATATATATATATATAGATATAGATATAGATATAGATTATCAGATAGATATAGCACCAAAATGGCCATATCTCCTATTGGCAGAATTCTAACAAAATGTTGTTATTCTTTCACCTACTGATAACCTTATCTTCAAGAGAATAGTCATTAAATCTGTTTTAATAAACAAGTCAGTCTTTAGGTCAATATTGTAGTAAAATAAAATTATAATCACTAATCCCTAAGTAGCCATCTTCCTGAAGCACAGACATAAAATGTCATTTATGCCATACCTAACTTTGGTACATCAAAATGAATTTTGTAAATAGCTTTACTATATTTTGTTTCATGGTTTCTAATATAGTTTTCATAATTTCAATGTGATTCTCTTTGTTCTGTAATTGGATTCACTTTTCTTTCATTGTTTTTCATTACTCCTACTTTTCGTATTCATATTTCCCCTCAAAAATATTTGAGGATTACTAATAGCACATACTTAAACCAATGCAGAAAAAAATCTGATTACAAAATTTGTTTTTAAAATGTAATCCTTTCTAGTCTCCAGTAATTTTAGATTAAAAAAGCAACAACTTTTTTTCATGAAACACCACACATGTGCAATTGTATAAAGTAATCTGTCCCATAATATCAAGAAAAGGAACTTTGAAAAAAGTCAGGGGCTCCACAGCTACAGCAGAGAATTTATTGAACAACTAATATGTATGACAAACACAGTGCAGAATTCAATATTCAAGGTTAAGCGCTTTCACCCAACCACTGTCAAGCTTCTTCAGAACAATTGAAAAGTGCATGAATAATAATTTAAATACATCCAACAACATAAAATTGACCAATAAATGAGCACTAACAAGCTAACCCACCCACTTTAAAAAACGAGTACAAGAGTATCGAATATGTTTTATGGTTAGGATATGTTTAAGGATTTGGATAAAGTTTTAAAATTGTACTTAAGGCAAACATAAAAACATTATCAGTAATTTACTGACATATCAGTTTTAAAATTCTCAGTGTATAATTATGTAACCCATAAGCTAATAATTTCTTTTTTTTTAAACTACAAATGCAGAATGAAAGAATTGTACCTCACAAAGAGATAAGAATACTCTCAGTTTTGTCCTTAGTGGTTATGTAATAAAAAATTCCAAAATAATTGTTATTTTTATGATATTATTGGGCCCTTTGGGATAATCAACAAAATTAGCTCTCATTTTCTTTGTATTTCACAGGATAGACAAAACACTTAATTTAACAATTCTCAGAAATACATATTTCTTACAATACTGCCCATATATAGTGTTTCCAAGAAACTGTATCCTGAATATATCTGAATTGTTATATTCCATAAATGATCCTAATAGTCCCTGTAATTATGCAACCTTAAACTTAAAAAATCCTGTATTCAAATCTCATTAAAGGACATAAACTTGTGCATGTCATTGGAAAGTTATACATATAAATTCTGTCATCTCATTATCAACATTAAAAAGTGCTTTTAAATATAACCCCCCCCCCCAAATGTGCATCAAGCTGCAAACTTTTAAATTGCTTTTCAAAGAAACTAATCATGCCTCAGAGTTCAAACATCCAAATAGATCCGTTAATGTGAGTGAGGATTTTCTGGTGGTAGGATACATCTTTGTCTATATAATATTTTGTATTTAATTAACTAATGCACAAATCTGCAAATAACTTTAGAAAATCATGAAAAACATATATAACTTGTTACTGAAACATATCAATCAACTTCAAGATATCATGAAAACATGCACAAAGAATAAAATAGTTGTCATCATTTCATTTCTTGTACCTGCGAATCACAGAATCTAAACTAATACCTTTATGATATAAGCAATGTCTCACTGCTGTGATAATATTGCCTTTCATTCTAGAGTACCTTACATATGAAAACAGTTTATCTCACAAATAATTAACAGTAAAATTGCATATCAGTCATATCAGTACTGATCATACATCCTATTTTTCTTTTTGCATTAAAGAAAAATATCCTATGCAGCAACTTGAAAGTCTATACATCCACTTGGTAGGCAAATAGAAGTGGAAGGAAGGAAACAAACCTGGCATTCTGAAATAACATCAGAATATTAACCTTTTACATTAACTGCCTGTAAAATTATTTTCCTCTTAAAATGTAAAATTTGAAATGTGTAAAGTATTTTGTTCTCAGAATCCTGGATTTGCAACTCTGAAAACCACTGCTTAAATTCTCTTCTTTTCTTTTTACATGGTATGTATTAGTAAAAATTGTACTTTGCTGGAGCTTTTCTCCTTGGGTCTCCACTGAAAATGGACACTGATGTCCAGACGGACTATCCCAGTAAACAAATGTTAAATAAATAAATACATTAATTAAATAGTTTGTCTTATTAGAAATGCAGCTGGGGAGCACTGTGCGGTCAGATTTGAGTTTATATCCCACCAAGCCTGCAGTGTAAGATATTTGGAGTTTATTATGTTAAAATAAGACAGTTTAATGTTTTTGCAAACCTTATGAAAACCTGTGAAAATAAACATTTTTTTAATTCTATTGCATTTATTTTACCCAAATCAACAATAAGAAAGAACACATTTCAGATGAAAATGAAGAGGGAGTCAGATTCTAATGAAGTATGTTTGTTATATACCAGATGAAAGTGCTAAATCTTTTGTGTGAGTAATAAAGAATTACGTTTTCCATCATCTGGCTGGATGCATCTTCATTTTCATTTGTTTGTTGATTGGTTCCTGGTGGATATCTAAAGAACACATTTCAATCAGACTCTCTCCTTTTGTAACCACACATGATGGATGATTTTCTCTCAATCTTTTTCTCTCTGCTGACAATGATTTATACTTTTATATAGAAGATATTCTTGAAAATCAAGAGTGCCTGGAATCAGAATTGTTATAAAGACTAAAAAACATTGTCAGTATATAGTCACTAGATATCTTCAAAGAGAAAATAAAACTTGATTTTTTTTTCAACTGCATGGTGTAGAATCATGTGACATACTTTTTTGGGGGAATTGATTTTGTCTCACAGAAAACAAACATTTTAACATGCAGTTTGAGATGCTAAAAATGTTTGTAGACACAGTACAGTTATTTGATTTTAATTTATGATCAATTTTACTCATCTGGTTTCCTTTGGCAGCTCCAAGCAGCAATTGCTCTGCATTCACATGTAGTGCTGCTTTAAGACTTTAACCATGTGTATGTTGGTAGTAAATATCAGATATAACAGTTCTGTCTTTGTCTAATTGCTACATACTGCTAAAAAGTCTGGCCTGGAATGTTCCTTCCATTATAACTTGATAGTTTATTACAAAACAACACACGGTTGCTTTTCATTCCAGTGTATCTGGCAAGGTTTTGTATATAGAACGTGACAGTTAAAAATACTTTAAGGATTCTGGTAATTTGTCTGAACTGTCAATTCATTTATTTCCATCAGAAATTCCTGCCCTTACACATAACTGACATTATTTTACTGAACTGTACAGGGTCATCAATGCATTCTAAGTCTGAAAAGCATTAATTTTCACTTTTAAGCTCAATGAAATCTCCTTTCAAAAACTTTTGAGTTTAACATCCATAACACGAGTCATTGAAAGTATGCAGTTAGAAAGATAAAGTGTGCTTACTGTCCATGCATTTTGAAAGCATGGTGAACACTGAAGTGGTACGAGAACACTGAAGTGGTATCCATTCTCCAGCCTCTTCCTCACACGAGACAAACTTTATTGCAAACTAAGGTCAGTTACTTTAGTCACCTTTTTGACAGTTCTCTGCTCACCCTATGAAATTACAGGGGCATCATATATAATTCTGCAAAGTGCATTGTTTAATTTTATTTAATTCAAATAAGGATTTTATTATTTAATATAATATTTAATTTCAAAATATTGCATCTGTTGTTTTTATATATTAGCATAAGAGAAAGTACATAAAAGTAATGAATTATTAACTGTTGGCATTCACTTTTTGAAAAATTACTGTTTTAGCCATAGCTATCAAATCATTATATTACAATTGGCTTATTTTAAGAGTGGACAGTAATTGTGCCCTTGATGTGCTAGACTGGTCTAGCTGGTGACAGCATGTTAGCTTAAAGAAAAGAGATGGAGCACTGGCATTAGAAAGGTACTGCTGACCGCTCCTCAAAAGTATTTAGTGTGTGTGTGTGTGTGTGTGTGTGTGTGTGTGTGTGTGTGTGTGTGTGTGTGTGTGTGTGTCTGTGTGTATATGTGTGTGCGAGTGTGTGCTAAATTGCCTTGGCCAAATTTCAGTTACTTTTTGTGAGATACTACAAAGTACTGGACATCAGTGGGCTGAGAACAAGGTAGAAGAAATTGTGGGAAGCAGTAAGTATAACATTGTCCTGCAACATGTATTTGAGTGTGATTGGTGTCAGTTTTAACCCAAGATAGTAGCGCACATTTGCCATTTTTCTTAAGTCCCTTACATGCCTAATTGTTGATTAGCTGTGTGGATAATGAGACCGTATCCCTTGAACGTCACATAATATTTTGGTGGCAGCAGTACAGAGTTAAACCCCATACACTGACAGTCACTTTATCACATTAAGTTATCAGAGATGTGTCCTGCCACAAAGGGGTTACTGTAGGTGTACTCTGCTGCAATTGTTCTATTTTAGGACACTCTGTAATTTCACATGTGTGCACATATGCAGATGTGTGAAAAAAATATACCTCATGAAGAAAAACTCTTGAAACTATTGTAATTAGACAGTTTTTGCCACTCGTTCACATTTACCACAACAGATATAAGAACCAACCAGAGAACCTGGCAAAGCAGAAAAATATCTGTGTAAAACATTTTCAAACTCCCTTTATCAGGAAAAGTATGTAGAGATATATGGAAGTTACCCTGATAACATAAAAATGTTTCAGCACACTGGCTTTTGAATGTAGTGTTGCACACATCTTCAGTAATGCATGTATGCCAATAAGCCAAACCACTCTGGCTATAAACAAGCTTTGCACTTAATTGAGGTAATCAGTATAGATATACTCTAATACCCTAAGTGTATAAAAAGTCTGATATACTTTACCTTTGGGGTGATTATCAAATAATGTTTAGGGAAATTATAGGTATCACAGCAAATGCATATAGGGCCCAACCAGAGAGTTCCTGGCAAAACAGGGAAACATTTGCAAACCTGCTTAACTTATTTGAAATCTGTAGATTACCAGAAAATGTAAGTGGTTCAGCAAGCTAGCTCTTCAGTGCACAATGAGAGGCAAGTCTTTAGTAATACACTCAGGCCAATAAGCCAGATGTCACTAGCTGTAAACATATATTGTCTGTTTCTGGGCTCATCAGTACAGCATAAGTAGAGAGTTTGGCTGAGCTCTGTAAGACTCAGGTTATAAAATGCCTGATGTACTTTATGCTTGGTGTGGGTACAAAATAAGATTCAATATAAAAAGAAGGTGCTCCAGTTTCCTCTCACATTCCAAAGACATACAGTGGGTGGATTGAACACTCTAAACTGGCCATAGGTGAGAGTGTGTGTGTGAGTAAGTGGTACAAATGAACTACTATGGCAGGGCTAGCCAGCTGGCAGTGTAAAACCCTGGCTTGAGATGCTTGTCACTGCTGAAGTGACACCCTGATCCCATGTGCAAAATGGGAAAAGGGGTTGAGGATGGATGGATGGATGGAGGGATAAAAAGCAGAGAGGTCTCATAGCAAATGCATATAAGACATAACTAGAAGAATCCTGGTACCTCCCGAATGATGCAGATGCATTACATGGTTAGTAAACACCGGAACATAGGTTCATAGGTTCATAGGTTAATAGGTGTGTACTAGGCTAATGGCCCTGGAGCCTTTACAAGCCTAGCCCATTGACATGCCCTGGCATCGTAACGCCCGATGTTAGTTTCCAGTGCTCCTATCAAGTACAGCCACTGTAGTGAACCTGGGGTGAACTTTCCATTACCCATCCACTCATCAAGATTTGTCTTGAAGAGGGACAGCAATGTGCTCTGCTTAACATGCATAGGAAGTCTATTCCAGAGCATGGGCAGTCTCTGGGTGAGGAACCTGTCCCTCCAGCATGTTCTGTTGATTGTCATAATGAGGTTGAGATCTCTGGAGCATGTGGTGCAGTGGGATTGGGATTTCTTTAGATGTAGCATTTCTAACAGAGCTGGGTCAGACATGGCTTTTTAAGTCAAGCAGAGATCGCCTCTAAGTAAGCGATATGAGACAGAGAATAGCTGGAGTCTTTTCGGTCTGTCTGTGTAGGACATGTGTTTAACGCCTAGGATCCTCTTCGTGAGGTACTTCTGTGGCCTCTCCAGCTGTTGCAGGTGTCTAGTGAGGTGCATGCCAAATGGAGCATTATACTCGATGATTGGTCTAATGAGGGAAAAGTAGAGAGAGAGAGAAAGAGATGATGACCTCTTTCTTCCTGGATGCAAAACCTTTGGTAATGAGATGTGCCACATAGAAGGACTTTCTGACCACAGTGGCAATGTGGTGGTCAAAGGAGAGGTTGCTGTCAACCCCAGATCTCTTATTACACCTTCCGTGTTCAGTGGGCTCCCATCAATGTGGTAATTAGTGGGAACTGAGTTTTTACCAAAGGGGATGATAACGCATTTCTTGGTGTTAAACTTAAGGCCATGGTTTTGACACCAGTCATTGGTCTCAGTGAGGCCTTTTTGTAGGATGTCTGCATCACTTGAGGAGTTAATAATGGCTCCCAGTTTGGAGTCATCTGGGAACTTGGACAGCCAGAGTCCCTTTGTGTTGGCCTTGACTTCTGATAAATAGATGCCGAACAGGAGACGACCCAGGACTTGATCCCTCACTCATGACTGGTCAGCAGTCTGACTTGGAGTCTGCTACTTTCACACTGTGTGTTCCATCTGTGAGCCAATTTGCAACCCACCTAGTGATATAGGGGTTGACGCCTACTTTGGTGAGTTTATCAATAATTCCTGAGTGAGGAATGGTATCAAAGGCCTTGGCCAAATCGAGGCTGTATGCATTGCCTTACCTTCATCCACAGCCCTGGTGACTGACTCAAAGAAGTCAACCAGGTTGAGCAGGCATGATCTCCCTTTCACAAGGCCAAATTGTGTGGGATCTAGAGTTTGAAGATTTCCTATATCTTTGTTAGGCAGGTCCATGATGATGCGCTCCATAGCTTTACATATCAGATTCATCAAGCTAATGGGGCAATAATTCCCAGGGTCTGCAGTCACTACCCCTTTATGGAGAGGGATGACTGTAGCAGTGCGCCATTTGGTAGGGACAAAGCCTGAGGTGAGGCTGTGACTGAACAGGGCACACAGATGTGGTGCCAGTTCACTTTGTAGTTCATGTAGAACAGTCAGAGATATTATTAGGTCCCATGGAAGCTGTATTCTTGGCCTTGAACAATGCAGTTTTAACCTGCACTGCAGTAATGGTGGGTGCCTGACATTCATCTGGTATTGTCATTGGTCCTTTGGGGGGGGGGGTAAAGTTGGCACTGAATCTGTTGGCCAGTATGTTAGCAATATCTGTTGGCTCAGTATAGGAGGTATCATTTGTGTAGTAACTCAGAGCAAATCTGAGTATTGCCATAGAGGTTCTTGATATAGCTATAGAAGGCTTTGTGATTGTTTTAGTGTCTGCCGCAATTCTGCCTTCATAGCTGGCTTTAGAGGATTTGATGAGGGATCTCAACTTTTTGTTGAGGCTAATAAGGGAGTTTTTCCAGTCTTGGGACTTTATTTTTTTCTGCAACAGTTTCTTCCTTCTGTTGTAGAGTTTATTAATGGCAGGGGACCACTAGATTGCCCTTCCTTTTTTTTGGAAGAGAGTGTCTTGGTTCTGTTGGGTATGGGTAGTTCCATGCATTTATGTACATGTTCGTACAGTGCATTGGTGTATGATTTGGCAGTCATGCAGCTATTTTCCATTGGCATGGGTGCCTTGAAGTTAGCCACATCTGTTTTAGGAGTCCAAAGTCAGCTTGGGAGAAGATTTTCAAGGTGATTACCTTTGCGGGGGGTGTGGGTGAGATGTGGATTTCCATAGTGATTAGTTTATGGTCGGATCTGACCAGGGAGGGATTGACTATTGGTGTAGAGCAATGGTCACCCATGTTAGTAATAACCAGGTCAAGGGTGTTGCTTCCTCTAGTGGGGGTCAGAATGAGCTGGTCCAGGGCATTGGAATTGATGAATTCCAGGAATCAGTGGGCCAGTATATTGGTGCTTGAGTAGTTTTCCCACTTGATGGAGGGGTAGTTGAAGTCTCCTAGTAAGAGAGTGTTGGGTTGGTCCCTGATAGATTGCAGGGTGCTTAGGAACATGGAGTGATAGTCTAGGCACATGGTTAGG
The DNA here is from genome assembly GCF_019279795.1 of Protopterus annectens. NCBI lineage: Eukaryota > Metazoa > Chordata > Ceratodontiformes > Protopteridae > Protopterus > Protopterus annectens. The sequence goes on from NC_056745.1 coordinate 840,669,556, forward strand.
GACCTATAGCAGGCTATGACCTGGATTGCCGTTTTACCCAATGTTAGTTGTACTTGAAGTATCTCAGTATCTTATATGCACATATAATTCAATTTCTACAGCTTTAGAATGCTGCAATGATACAGAGACAACTATATGTTTTCCTTTTTTTCCTTTCTGCTTTGTACATTTCTCCTGCATTAGAGTGTAACCAAGATGGTGATGGGGTAGCAGCTCTGTGAAGAGGCTGTATGGGAAAAATATACACTGATATGAAAATTTAAGTAAATCCACATATAAGTGAACTAAATAAGTCTAGAAAGTAATACAATATCATATCCTGACTGACAGTGTATGTTTAGTGATAGAAAATAATTTAAAAGAAGCATCATTCCAGTGAATATACGAAAAAAAATGAAACAAACTGCCTGACAGAACGAGCTCAAATAAACTGTCACATGAGACTCATCCTTAAGAAAAGCTGTGTAACAACTATTTACATCAATGCAAGAACTAACAATAAAAGTGATTTAACAAAAAACAGACAATTTACAGGAAGAATATAGAAAACAAAAAAGATTTGTTAAACAGCATAACTCAGCATGACACACAGATAAAAGAAATAGAAAATATGTTAAAAGAGATGGACGGACAAGTTAAGGAAGAGGAACATCATACAGTACTTCTATTAAAACAAAATACATGCTTAATGGAAAAGATTGAGGATTTAATAAACAGTGAGAGAAAAAGAATATCAGAATATTTGGTGTTTCAGAGCATTTAGAACGAAGTGGGAGGGTGGCTGTGGTGGTACAGTGGTTAGTGTTGCCACCTCACAGCAAGAGGTTCTCTGGTTCGATCCTTGGCTGGTGGTGCCTTCTGTGTGGAGTCAGCATGTCCTCCCTGTGGTCGCATGGGTTTCCTCTGAGTGCTCTGGTTTCCTCCCACATCCCAAAGACATGCTGTAGGTGGATTGGACACTCGAAACTGGCCCTAGGCATGAGTGCATGTGTGTGCCTTCTGTAGAATGTTGGGCATTGGGGCTGGCAACTCAACACTGTAAAACTCCACTGCCAATTCTGAGTGGACATGTAATCCACTGTGGTGACCCCAACTGGGAAAAGCCAAAAGAAGAGGGTACAGTTACCTTTCAGATAACATGGATTCCCAAAACATTAAAATTGACTGAAAACCTGTCTGTACAAATAAAGGAAATGAAAGACCAAAATCAATGGTTGTTAAATTCCTATCGTATTTAGATAAAGAATTGGTACTGAGATCTGCGTGGAACAAAAGGCCCATAAAACTTGGAATAAATACTGTGAGATTTGGTAATGACTGTTCAATGAATATAACAAAAAAATGGAAAGCTGCTTGACTCTTGATGAAAACTTTGAGGGAAAAAACAGTATAAAATCTTAACTCATTTCCCAGCAAAAAATGCAGTTGGCATTAGGTGCTAAAATATTTAATACACCAGAAGAGGTAGCTAGCTATGTACAGTCCCATAACATGATACTAGAAAGTGAGTCAATGGAATGGACACAGTCATCAGTTAACATAACATCTGATCAGGAGAACTGGACTGTAACTCTATTGGCATTAAAGAAAACAGAAAACAAATATTGTCATTTCAACAATTAAAGCCAGAAATAAAAATACACACTTTTACACTATAAGATAAATGAAGAAACAACAGAAAATGTTAAAGGACTTGAAGGTTCATACAGGTAAACATTGAAATTTAATTATTTTACAAACCGAACATTGTCTTCAGTTACTGAGTTAAGCCATTCTAATATACTGCAATATTTTGAAAATGGTTTAGAAGTTAACCGACAATTAGTCTGAAATATAATCTAATAATTTTATATTTAATAGATATTCAAATAGGTTCATAAGTGTTTACTAGGCTAATGACTACAAGGGCCTTTTTAAGCCTTACAATGGATTCCAAATCTCTGACAAGGTCTAGTACCTTTGATTAGTGTAAGTAGGAGCTTAACATTAACAATCTAACAACTAATAACCTAATAACAATAAAATGAGCAATAACATGTGAGATGAACCATTTACAGGTTTGCCTGTGTCCATAACAGATATACGTAGGTGCCAAACCAGGGATGGATTTCCTGTTTCCTTTCCAATTGTTCAGGTTACACTTGAACTGGTTTAGGGAGGAACTCTGCTTCATATGGATAGGGAGCCTGTTCTACAGAAGGGGTAGTCTCAGTGATGCATACTTGTCTCTCCAGCAAGTTTTATTTATATCACAGGCAAGGTTTAAGTTTTTAGAACTGGTAAATTTTCCCTCACCTCAGAGTAAAGGTTTCATCAGTATTGATTTGGCTCTGCCAGTATCCTTTTGTCTAACATCTTGGGCTACTTGTAGAAACTTACCTGCTTATTGCTACCTGATTTTGTGAATGTGCTAACAAATGCATGCTCTATTTCCCCCCTTCCAGTGTCCTTAAATGAATTGACTTGAAAGATTACTGTTTCTCTTATAGGTTCATAGGTTTATAGGTGTGTACTAGGCTAATGGCCCTGGAGCCTTTACAAGCCTAGCCCATAGGATTACCCTGGCATCATGCCACCCAACCTTAGTTCCAAGTGCCTCTGTTGAGTAGAGCCACTGGAGTGATCCCGGGGATGAATTTTCTATTTCCCATCCACTCATCAAGATTTCTCTTCAAGAGGGTTAGTGAGGTGCTCTGCTTGTCATGTATGGGGAGTCTATTCCATAGCATGGGCAGTCTCTGGGTTACGAACCTGTCCCTCCACCATGTTCTGTTGATTGTGGTAATGAGGTTGAGGTCTCTGGAGAGTGTGGTGCAGAGAGATTGGGATTTCTTTATATGTAGCATTTCTAACAGAGCTGGGTCAGACATGGCTTTGTAAGTCAAGCAGAGATCGCCTCTAAGTAGGCGATATGAGACAGAGAATAGTTGGAGGTTTTTGAGGCTGTCCATATAGGACAAGTGTTTAAGGCCTAGGATCCTCTTTGTGAGGTACTTTTGCGGCTTCTCCAGTTGTTGCAGGTGTCTAGTGAGGTACATGCCAAATGGGGCACTGTACTTGATGACTGGTCTGATGAGGGAAGAGTAGAGGGAGACAATGACCCCTTTCTTCCTGGATGCAAAACTCTTAGTAGTGAGATGTGCCACACAGAAGGACTTTCTGACCACAGTGGCAATGTGGTGGTCAAAAGAGAGGATGCTGTCAACCTGTGTTCCTAGATCTCTTATAATGCCTTCTGTATTCAGTGGACTACCATCAATGTGGTAATTCAAGGGAACTGTTTTTTTCCCAAAGGGGATGAAGACACATTTTTTTGGCATTGAGCTTAAGGCTATGGTTCTAACACCAGTCGTTAGTCTCATTGAGGCCTTTCTGTAGGATGTCAACATCACTTGGGGAGTTAATAATAGCTCCCAACTTGCAATAATCTGTGAACTTTGTCAGCCAGAGTCCCTTCATGTTGGCCTGGACTTCAGAGAAGTAGATACCAAACAGGAGAGGACCCAGGACCAAACCCTGTGGGACTCCACTCATGACTGGTCAGCAGTCTGACTTGGAGTCAGCTACTTTCACACTGTGAGTTCTATCTGTGAGCAAGTTTGCAACCCACCTAGTGATATAGGGGTTGATACCTAGCTTAGTAAGTTTTTATATGATTCCTGAGTGGGGAATGGTATCAAAGGCCTTGGCCAGATCAAGGTAGGCTGTATGAACTACCTTACCTTCATCCACAGCACTGGTGACTGACTCAAAGAAGTCGACCAAGTTGAGCAGACATGATCTACCCTTCACAAAACCAAACTGTGTAGGATCCAGAGTTTGGAGATTCCCTATATCCTTGTTTATTAGGTCCATGATGATGCGTTCTACAGCTTTGCATATCAGACTCGTCATGCTAATGGGGCGATAGTTCCTGGGGTCTGTAGTTGCTCCTCCTTTGTGGAGAGGGATGACTGTAGCAGTGCGCCATTCAGTAGGGACAAAGCCTGAGGTGAGGCTGTGATTGAACAGGGCACACAGGTGAGGTACCAGTTCACTCTGTAGTTCATGTAGAACACGGTCAGGGATACTGTCAGATCCCATAGAAGCTGCATTCTTGGCCTTACTTGATCAAAAGAGGTGCTGCTTGGCAAATCATGGTCTTCCATATATTTCACTGCTATTCAAGGATAACGAAACAGAACTTATGACAATTACTGCAGACAGTGTAGTCACAAGCACATAAAGGACCACAGTCCAAGACATGCAGTATGAATATGATACACTTGCAGTATTGACTGGTAAAACATGCAAGACTTCCTGCTTCTTTCCGCAGGCATGAGAGTTCTAAGAAAGAAATCTAGTACCCAGGACAGCACACCTATTCTCTGCCTTCCTGAAACATTTTCACACGCTAATGAATACTGATGCCAGTCACCACATGGCATCTGTTGTCAGGGTTCACTCTACTATACCACTTGTTTGTTAGCATGTGTATCCTTAAAAAAAACAGTTGTACACATACTAGCCATTGGTAATAATTCCATTAGTGTAATCTTAACTTTTTCCTATATATTGTCTCCACTTCCAAGAGTTAAAAAATATTGTCCTGAGCACTGACATACAATTTCTATTTAAGGTTTCCTTATGTTTGACATGAATTACTATATTTATGTCTGATGTGGGCTTAGTGCTGCAACAGCTCCACCTGTAAAGGAGAAGTTGTACTGCAGATATTAAATGGTAGAAAGCAGGCCTGCTTGCAGGGACACGATCCATCCATAAACAGACTAAATACAGCCAAGAAACATTCCCCAGTCACAGCACCTCATTGCTGGCATGACTATTTCTTAACAATCTATTATCAAAAAGCAGCTGGCTTTTAAACCACTAATTTAATTCTTTACCCTGTACTTATACTACCATTCATGATCCCACATCAACAAACAATATAATTGTACTCCCATAAATCCACGGTCCTCTCCTTTAGTCTAAAGATGGCCTCCAACTAGGAAAGACTTCCAACATAGAACATGTCTAATTGTTTAGAAACATGTTTTAATTTGTTGTAAATGAAAAAAGTAATAATAAGTAAATTAATAAGAACTTAGAAATGGTGAAAAGTTAAGTAGATTTTTTTTATCACAAGAGAAACGTTATATGTGAAAATCTCCCCAACCCTTCAAATGATAAATTGCTTTCTCCATCATTGCGCTAAAACCACTGTCAGAGTCCTTAAAAGCATGATTATAAGGCGCTCTAATAAGCTATTGGGAGATTTCTTTTTTCTTATCAATGGAATGAAGCTCTGTACGTGAAGCGAAATTGTTTTTTCTTGGTAAAAGACAAAGTGCTCACATACAAACACATGTAAGACTGCATTTGGGTTAACAGTAGAAACAAATGCAGTTTTAAACTTATTTCCCTGTTAAGGAAGACCTTTCATAACAATTATTATATATAACTCTTATACACTTATTTCCCTGTTAAGGAAGACCTTTCATAACAACTATTAGCAGGGATTTTAGGGTCTATATTACAACATTGAACTCACAAGAGTTCGAACGTTGTAATAACAAACTGTGAAGTTTGAAACCCAATAAGTACGAAAACACAGAACAGCGATTTTTTTCCCAGGGGGAAAAAAAATTGCTGTTCCGTTACAAAAAAAAAAAAAAAAAAATCACACTTTAGACTTAAACTAAAGTGGGGGGCTTCACCCCACACCCCTCAACATGGGGGGGCTATGCCCCCACACCCTTCCTACTTAAATATACCAACTCCAAGATCACACTACAGTGGAGGAAATATCAAAGACCCGAAAATGGCCCACCAATTTTTTTCCCTGGGAAAAAATCTGAGTGCCGTGGCTTCGCTGTTTTCATATTTTGAACTTTTGGGTTTGATATTACAACGTTCAAACACCTGTGAGTTTGACGTTGTAATATAGACCTGGGATTTTAGGCAGATCTGATGAAGCAACAAGTTAAAGTGCTAAGACTCCCATTCAAAAGGAGAACACTTGGTGAAAATAACTCTTAAAATTTTATAACATGCTTTTTATTCAAAGTGAATCAAAAGTTGGTTGTTGTTTAACATTCCCTCTGGATACCCTGGACCTTGTTATTGTTAGGTTTTGGAACCATTTCTATAACCAAGGGATGAAAAAGCATAAGTCACCAGAGGGCGAGGATTTGCTATAACATCTTCACTTGTGGATTGTCTCAACCAATAGACAAGCTCAAAGCCGGACTGCTCCCCCCGCAAACACCCCACACAGTGACTGTAATAAATACAGTAGCTCTGACCATAGTTTTCTAATGCTAAGGAACAGTGCTCATCTGCCAGCTCAATAAAGAATTTAAAAAAGAAGCTAAGCTTCCGTGGATTTTTCTTTATTTAAAGCCATAGGACTAAAACATCCTTATTAGGATGAGACTACAACTACAAATGTTCAAATTTCCTTTTAAGGATGAAATAAGCAAGACAGAGATTTCGCTAAGGAATGTAAAATATACAAATGTTCTTATTAGGACAAGAAGATCTACACAACTGACCAAAATTCCCTTTATTGGACGTTACATGCAACAGGACAACCGGATACCAAAAGATTAAAATACAAATGTCCTTATTCAGATGAAGAGAAATACACATCAGCCAAAATACTCTCTATAGGATGTTTTAAGTAACAGCATACCTCTCAACCTCTTACTGCAAGAAATCTGGGCAAAGCCTGACAAAATGGGGGGACAAAGACTGAAAAATAGCTAGAGATTTTAAATATTTATATTATAAACTTACTTAGAAATTTGCTAGAGTAACAGGGTTTGTGTTAACATACATTTTTCTGAAGGATTTGTAGTCTGAAACTCAAATGTATGTCATTATTTGGGGACTTCAGTCCTCATATCATCCCAGCGATTTGCCAAAAAAACACAATCTGGGCATTCTGTGAAAATCTGCAACTTTAATTTAGTGTTTTTTGCAGGCATATAGATTTGAAATGCACTCTTTTTGGATTACGACACTTTGTTTATCACTTAGTCAAGATGAGTAAGGTTAGGAGTTGTTAAAGAGCTGTTCCTGTAAATACATATTTTGATTACCTTAGCTTTCACTTGTCTTTTACTTGAATCTGCCAAGTTACCTCATCAGATAGTTTCCTGGGCTGCTCCTGAAAAGGGACATTTGTGTCCAGGCTGTTAGCAAATGTGTTACATGTTTGTCTTTTGAAACCCTGCACCCTTCAAATAGATGCTAATTAGTACTTCACTATATGCTATTTGAGTAAGAATCCCAGCACATCTTTTGTAGTTTAATGGCTCGTCAGCTGCATTTTCGCTAAATGTGAAATTTAAAGGAAGAGAAGTTTAGAGTTTCTCATGCTAAATCTGTTTTTAATGGGAGAGTGTTTTGTTTAAAAAATGGCTGCCAGTGATCTTTGTGTAAAATCTGAAATAAAATTTTAAATTAAATCCAAATCTCTGTAATTATCATAAAATTAAAGAAGAAAACAGTATGCAGACTAACAGGTTTGAATGCTGTTTATGGTAATCGGGGAGAGAAAGCCAAGTAATGGGATACTGCAGCTGTGGGGACCCTTGTCCATTATCCTGTCTAGGGCTCCATTTGGTTTGGCCCTGCTCTGGCTGAGATGACAATAACTGCTTGGATTTAGGTTTATTTTAAGGTGCATCAGTTACTTTAAGCAAACTTATTACTGAATTGTAGGGAGGTGCTGAGTTTCTTGGATTGGGATGTACACATGTCCTAGTCAGACTTACATTCAGCACAAGGTATGTTTAATTGGACTTGGTGCAGGTTAGTGAAGCCTCTGACATAGGTTACTAAATTGTGTAGAATTAAATGGTTTCTTATAGGGGAAAAAAGCTTTTTTCCAGATATCACAGTGGTGGCAGTCTGTTGATAGCATCTCAGTGCAGCTTTTCTTTCTTCCTTTTTTGTTGAAAAATGCTCTTTGGAATGCCTAGAGGATACACAGATCAGCATAGCTCATTTTTCTTACTTCAGGGCTTTATATACTTCTCAGAGTCTTGAATAAAAGATTCAGCTGAGCGCAGCTCAGCAGAAGTTATAGCAGACATTCTAGAGAGGAATCCAATCAAAAATAGCCAATAAATCAACCAATGAGTCTCTATGGCACAGAACCTGTATTAAATCACAGATCTCTTACCACTAAGACTCAGGTTACAGGTCTGGAGTCCAAGTTAGGTTAATGAAGGTATTTTGGGAGACATAGTAGATCCACCTTTGTTAAAATGAGTGCTTTTGGACACTGACATATAAATTCACCTTAAGACAGATGCCATGATCACTAAGCTGCTCTTAAATCAACATATTTGTAGTATTGTCAGACATCTCATCTTTTGTAGGTTCTCATTCAGATCTCAGTCAATCCTGATTACCTTTACTCTGTCCTCATTTGCCACATGAAAACAATGCTCCAGTTGTCATACATATCTCTAAATAACTTGCCTAGCTAGAATGACCACAGAATTTTATAACCAAAATGACCAAAATAATCCACAGTTTAAGGAAACACAATTATTTGGATAGACTAATACATTGTCCTTATTTTGTGTGGCCTATAGTCCCCTGTGAGGTGATCTGTGTCTTGGCTTCCCAGTTATGTGAAACCTGCTGTCTGTGAAGCCATTTTCCTTGAAAAGAAAAACTCCTATGAGAATACTCATTCCAACTACCTGGTTTTACGTCAAAATATTAACAAGTCCCAGCTCAGGAATGAATTCGTCATCCAGCACCTCCTTTACCTATGGAACAAGCTCCCCCTACATATTAGGTAGTTTAAAACCCTAACAATATTCAAAGCACATTTATATGAATGGATGGGCACTGGCTACACATTTCTGACTGTGTCAGAATAGACTTTATTACATCTCAATCCTCTCTTTTCTTTTTCTTTTTCTCTTTTTTCCTCTAGCTTCTTTTTCTTCTTCTTCTTCTCCCCTCATTTCCTCTTCCTCTTCTATACGCCAAGCTAACATTGTTTTATTTATGTATCCCAAAATAACTTCATGTCCTGTTATCATCTTTTGAACTATTTGCCCACGTTTAAGGGGTCTTTTTATGGCTTTGTTGACTAGGCCCACAAGGGTGGCTTCAGTGTTACACAGAACCAAAAAATGGCCAGCACAAGCAATGAGAGAGTAAATAAAACTATTTTTTATTAATGAAACATACTGGTTTCAGCTAAACACCTTCCACAGTGTACTAATATTCACAATTAACAAACAGCTTTTTAAAAGTGTAGTGAACCAATCGAATCATACATCTCATGAATATTCATATTCAAAATGTTAAAGTCATACATTCAGTTGAAAAAATAAATGAATGCATTTTTCTACTGAATGTATGATACATTCATTTATTTTTTCACCTGAAAGCTGTTTGTTAATTGTGAATATTCGTACACTGAGGAAGGCGCTTAGCCGAAACCGGTATGTTTCATTAATAAATAATAGTCTTATTTACTTTCTCATTGCCTGTGCTGGCCATTTTTTGGTTCTATGAAGATATTGTTTGGGCCTTTGCACTTGCTTACTGGCAAAAATCTTTTTTGGGACTGTATGCTTAAATGTAACACACACACACACACACACACACACACACACACACACACACACACACACACACACACACACACACACACGTCTTTGATGCTGGTAGATTAGAAGACTGTGGGTTTTACTCCCACACCAGGTACTTGGATTAATTTTCCAGTACTGATACTGCAGTGCAGCATATGGTAGTGCTGCACTCCTGAGCATGTCATCCTTAGAATGAGACATTTAAACCGAGGTCCCATCTCCCTGAGTTGGTGGTAGCTCAGGTGGATGTAAATTATCTCATGGTTCTTAACAAAAAGAGCTGGGGAAAGTTCTCTTGTCAATATGAATGCATATGCCATCTCATGTTTCTTCTGAAAAGAGGACTCTGGCCTAATGGGACTAATATAGTCAACAAAGCATTTATTTATTTATTTATTTACACTTTGTTGATTGAGTTAGTTCCACTATGAGAATCTCTTCCACTCTTTTTGATAAGTGTTATGGGTTCTTTTATATTCACCTGTGCTACTGCCAACTCAGGCAGATGGAGACTTGGTTTAGCATCTCACCCTCATTAATAAATAAATAAATAAATCAGTAAAAAAAAAATAATACATAGAAATGGCTCAGCATAAAAATATGAACCTATGTTTCATATTTAATTTTGGAAACATGGAGCTGTTAACCAAATCTGTGAAAAGGTCTTCCACTCAAGGCATGGGGTACTGGTTAACAGTTCATTTGTAATAGCTACAGTAATGAACTGTTCCACCAGGTTCATAGGTAGGAACTAGGCTAGCTGCCCTTGTTGACTGTTTTAACTCTATCCAATTTCCTTTAGTGAGAATAAAAATAATATTTACTTCTTGCCTGTGAAGTAAATACCTTAACCATTATGCTAACCCCCGTTTAATTTTTTCCTTCATGTTTAACAATCCCATCTCAGGTTTATAGAAAATTTGAGAACAGTGCTACTTTTTTATTTACACTGCAATCATGTTCATAGGTTTATAGGTGAGTACTAGACTAACTGCCCTGAAGGGCCATTTTAAACCTATCCAAAAACCCAAGATTAGAATCAAACCATGTACTTTGTGTTTAGAAGGTGACGATTTTAACCATTATGCCAAACCACCACAAGTAATGGGAACCACAAAACCAGCTCATTCTGAATGTTTCATAGACGCTATGATTTTCTATCAGCAGCAGATAGATTTTTATATTGTACAAAGAATTGCATTGGGTCTGAACAACCTAGGTTTGCCGTCTGCTGAAACTTGAGTAGTACCTAAGGTTCCATTTAATATGTTATTTTTTTAAAAGACAGTCATCCGTGTAACATCAATTCTATCTTAAGCTGCAGTTTTGAAGTGTATGTGCTTTACCATCTTGGGAATAGCCCATTTTTGTTCCACAAACTTAATGCTGACATCAACAACTTCCAGTTTTCTACAGGCTCTCCTATATACATTTTCAGAAAAATATTAGTTAATTTGAAAACTGTTTTACTTTTGCTCATCTGAATTTTCTGTTTCACTTATTATATTGTCACTGCTGTCTGGATTAACCTCAAAGTCCCCAGACTTCCCTATTCATTACATTTCTGTTAGAATGGCTTTGCATTCTTTATATCTATACCTGGTTCACACTATAAAGAATATGTCTTCTCCACAGTCTTTGTTACCTTACTAAGCATGAACATTATGTACTCAATAAGCACTGAATTCACCTTTGGGTCTTTCGTCATTTGCTTTCTTAAAATTTTTTATTCTAATTTCTGTATGCCCTTACAATGTGGCTAATATTGTGAGCTAAGTGGCATTTTTTCTGAGTGAAGTTGTATTTTTCATCTGTGGGCTATTCCCAAATTTGGCAGTAATGTACTAGTTTTGCTTTTTCCTTACTTGTTAGTTCACACATTTGACATTTATTTCTTTCAATACTGTTTCATGCCTGTATGTTTTACTCTGCTTGCAAATATTGTTTTTTATTTGCCACGTCTGCAGCTAAAGCACCCCTTAGGCACTTACAAATGTTAAACCCTTTTCTGATAACAAATACTAAACTAGTTTCTGACAGCATCCTTCTATGAATGTGATTATCATTTGTTCTACATAAATCCTGTCTCTAAATATTTTCTACAATGTTTTCCCATAATTCAGTCCTGGGTAAGCTTTCTTAGCTTGGTCACATATTCAGTCACCGGATCAAAATAGATTGTATATGCTGTAGCTATTTAAAATTAATAAATTTATTGAGCTTAATGATTACATATTTCAAATCAACAACCATCCAAAAACTGTCCAATAACTTTAACAACTGCACAACACAAACAGAAAACCTGCTGGCTTAGTCTAGTATATAAATATGATAGTCTAACTGGATTTTTAAGTAATTATGAAGAGAACATATTCACAAAAATACTGGAAAATGACTTGGTAATGAAAAACACCTAAAGCATAGACAATAACACAAAAGGGACAAACAATCAAGAAGCACATTGTGCAATATTTCCTATTTATAGTATAAATGAGTGTTCCAAACAAAACAGGAAAATGTTCCAGTAATTTTTAAACATGTGACTGAGATTGCTGATCTTATAGGATTCTCACAGTATACCTTCATATAGAAATATTTATTTTGTAAACTCTTTCAGATTATATTTCCATCTCCAAAGAATGGTTACAGCTTTAGCTAGGGCATCTTGTCTGAACCATGATCTCCCCTTCAAAGAAAGTTGTGTTAACTCCTTATACAAGCTCAGGAGGCAGAGCCCTCTATTACTTAAGTAGGCAACCCTGTACTTTAAGCCATCCATGCTGCATCAGGCACTTTCCCTCCATGTGTTCTCAATTACAGGACAGTCCCAAAGTCATATGGATATAGGCAGCATTAATTCAACAGTATTTCCAGTATGCTGTGACATCAATTTTTAAGTCTGATAGTATAGGATTGCTAGTGATGTTCAAACCAAGAGGTAAAAGGGTTATCTAGACAATCCACTCAGTAAAAACTGCAAGAAGAACCAGGTTAAGCTAGAGTTTTTCATGTGTGTTCCTGTAATGGAGGCACAGAGTTTTAAGTTGTGCAAAAGACAGGGCAGGAACTTTCAGAAGGGTCCTCCAAGAAGTCGACAATTTGAATATTTAAAAAATGCAATATTAGTGTTCAGATCAGAAATCCACTCTGTGTTGCATACTTTCTAAAACTTCGGCATGCTTAGAAATTAAAGATTTGTAAAGAATAGCCAATAGATGTGTCACATTAACTCTTTTCTTTATAAAACTAATAGGGACTTTTCCCTCAAAAAATATTTTTAAAAGTAGAAAGAACCTGCAATTGAAAGATTTGAGCTGCAAGTATTGTGAGAACTGTAGACATGCCTGCATAAAATGGTCAGACATTGCTGGTATAAGTGGAACATATTATTTACAAGTGTTAAAACATCCTGATGGAAGATAAAACCTTTTTTTCCAGTTCAGTTAGGCAAATTTACAGAAAGTGAGTCACATAATATGTGTGTAGATCCCATACTGTCCTATATGTCCAAACATAAAAAGTCATACTTGAAACCACAAATACTTCCAAATAAATGTTCTATATTCTGAACCAATCATCTAGTCTGACCGCATTTCACTGGATATGTACCACCACTATTTCTGGTAGTCATCAAAGTGAATAAGGAATAGTTCACACTTGAATCAAATGATGCATTGAGATGGAAATAGCATAGGAATGGGAAGCCCAAAAAGCAAGTTCACCCATATTGATGGACATAGTCAATTTCCTTCTGGACAATTTTTGGATAGGAGACCTATAACATCTAGTTACCTTTTCTTGTACTGCAAAGATTATGTAATATAGAAGTACATGTACAAGATACTAATCTGCCATTCCTTCTTCTCAGTCTCTGTTGTAGTCTCTGTACCTCCATATTTTGATATCTCAGCTACCATTATCAATGTATTACATTTCTATGACTGATACAGTATTCAGGCCTTCATTCAGTCTTACAGGCTCATTGATATGGTTACACCAGTGAACTGCAGCAATAGTTACGACTCTCATTTTAGCAGTAGCCTTTAGTCTACAGTATACGTATACATTATTCTTTATGTCACCATAGTTCAACTGACATAGCTTTATACTGCTTCTCACTAAGTTACCTGCTCTACTGGCTCTGTCACTCAACATTTTTGGTAGGATCATACTGGGATTCCCTTGTTTCTTTGGAATGATTTTTGGTTGATTTAAATGCTTAGCAACACATGCAAACTTTCCATCTTTGATACTCATACAACACCCCAGGCAAGACTCTATTCACATGCAAAGCCAAATCATGGAATGCTAGACAGCTACCAAATTGTGTAAAGTAATCTAGCTTTATATATGCAAACTTGGGTGCTGTTTGTCTTATGTCCATTTAATATTTTGTGTATCTAAATGTTGTACCTAGCTGGTGCATAATATTCAGACATGTGCAAGGACTTGCAGTTGATATAGATGTATTTATTTATCATTTGTTAACCAGGAAAGTCTGATTAGGACACAGCCTATTTTCAGCAGAGGCCCAGGGAGAAACACTCCAGACACATGGCTTTGGGAGGTAATCAACACAAACACAGGGAGGACATGCAGACTCAGCACAGAAGGCACCCCAGCTGAGAATTAAACCAGAGAACCTCTTGCTGTGAGGCAACAATGTTAACCTCTGCACCACTCTGCCACCCTACTTCAGTTTCAAACTAATCTGATGTCCCCATTTCCATTTTATTCTGCATTAAGTTTTTCAGACGCTTGTCAGTTTGTAAGCTGTGTCATGAAAATTGCTGTGCTGTTGTCCGGCCACAGAGTTTGGATTACATATTAAAGTCCTTACACCTTTCAGGGTGAATACTTTTATGTGAATGCATACAAGTCAATGTATACAAGGCATACCACCTACTATTCTGGTGATGAAGGTGTTTGGATTCCTAGAATTTCAGTATTTGTCCAAGGATGAAAGGAAAAAAAAATGCACCCCGTGAAGAATATCATGAAGGACTATAAAAGTTTCTTTCTGAAAATAAATTAAATATGAATACTGAATAAATGCAATCATTGTGGCTGTGGAGATGAAACCTACTGCTAAAAAATATCCTTACTTGAATGAAAAGGCCTATATGCAACTGGCAAGCCTGTTAGCAAACCATTTAAACTAACAGATTTAGTGACACATCTTTGAGTGTTACAATAAAAAATTAATCTGTGACTAAACATGTGGATGGATTTAAAAAATTAACCTAAGACCATATTAAGGAATGACATTGCTGTAAATGTTAGTAAGGGACAGTGACTGTACTGGGAATGCAGACTAGTTTGAGCTGGATACTAATAGCAGTCTTTACACAGTTCTGAACATAATGTATCAGTTAGGTATAACATTTATATATGCATGTTAGTACCTTTTTACCTAATTGTTTCTTATGGCTAAGACATGATGCCATCTGTGATGTCAAATCATAGTTTATTTAAATCTAAAAATGCATATGCCACTAAATCAAATGATCATGAGATGATGACGATGATGGTGATGCTGCTACTGATAACAATGATGATATTGATGATAATAATAATAATAAAAAACTGACAAAATAATTACAAGAGGTCTGCACCCAGAAATAAAGTTTCATAGGTATGCAGGATACTTGCATACTTCTTGCATTGTTCATTTCCCAGAAAGCACTGTAAAGATTAATAGAGCTGCTGTCCCTAAGGTTCTAAAATGGTAATGTCACATCTATCAAGAATCTTATTGTAGTGAATCTGCCAAATATGTCCCTGTATTGAAAGTTCAAGAGGCCTATATGCAGGCGATTCAGTCTAAGCAGTTGTCATCTCAATAACAAGAAACAAACGTTAAATGAAAGGCCTATTGTACACTTGCTAGTGGGCTATGTTTATAGTCGCCTAATATACAGGATTGTCATCTCTAACAGTATATGTCTAGTGAAGTTTGTGAACAAACTAATTTGCCCTGAGACATCTTTAGTGTTTAGTCAAAAGAGAATGGTCAAAGAAGGGGTTTAAAGTTTGGACGGAGATATAGAGATGCAGGCTGGGAAGGAATGGAAAGGAGGTTAGGTAGAAGTTGTGGGTAAGGAAGGGTTAAATTAGGAGGGAAGAGGGCTGTGGAGGAAGTGAGGTAGGTGTAAGGAGGGACTTAAGGGGTTTTATGTGAATGTAGATGAGGAGAAGGTTAAAGTTAGGTGTAGACTTGCTGTGACAAGTTTTACTTCTAAGATGACCTGTAGGTATTCTGAGCACAGATAGACCCTTAGGTATGGGGGCATGGTGGTACTGGATGAGTGATTTTATTTTAGGTTTTCTTGTTTTTTTCCTACTTTCCCCCTCTTATTCATGGCTGAGGTCCCCTTTGGGTACTGGGGGCTGCTGGTGGAGTGAATTCAGCTTTAGTTTTAATTGTGAGATTTGCAAGGTTGCCTCATGGTTGGGCGATGTTGAGCCATGCTACAGTGGCCAGAGTTTTGAGGAAAAAGAAAGGGGGAAAGCATAGTGCATATATTCATGGTGAGTTGGAAGTAGTCTGGGAGTTGGTTGGGTTGCAGTTGTGGCATTGTGTGCTGTCATCATGTTCTGAGGTTACAGCCTTGGGAGTGTATGTGTTCGCTCCTGTTAGGCGGGTACACATTCCTCTATATATATATATATATATATATATATATATATATATATATATATATATATATAAAATGTAGAGGTACACATAGTGGTGAAGTCTTACTTTGTTTTGGAGTCAGGGAATGAAATTGCTGAAGGTTTCATTGTTTTTCTGGTGTGCAGGCTCTATGCTCTGAAATACCAGTAAGATGGACAGTGAAGGGGTTCCTTATTCTCATATGTGTTGACTGGCTTGGTGCTTGGGCTGTGATTAACATTTACAGAGTATGATGTTGCTCTTGCGGAGATGTTGCAGGTAGGATACTATGGTGTTCGCAGGTATCTAGATAGCCGTGATTAACGGTAGGCATTTCAGCATGTGGGTAGTCTGAGGAACGGTCATAGGAGAGATCTCATTGCATACTCTTTTGTTGTCTGGCTTCTTGGGAGGGGTTTATGGTATTTTCAGATATTTTGGCAGGCTGGCTCATTAGCATACCTCTTAACCTCTTAGGGAAACAAATCTGGACAAACCCTGACATAATGGGGTCTAGGGGACCAGGAATAGAGCACATTTTAAATATTGCTCTTATAAACTTAGAAAGTTGTTAGAATAACAGAATTTGTGTTATCATACATTTTGAAGGATATGAAGTCTGGAACTCAAATGCATGTCGTTATGTAGTTGCTATAATCCTTAGGTCATCTCAATGATTTGTAGATAAAGCAGCCCCTGCAAGTATGGCAACTGCACGGCTCCAAAAAGACCTTATAGCAGTAAAAAACATGAGAGCCAGCAGACTGTAGCATGAAACATTTATTAGCTCAAAAGCATAATAAAAAAGAGACAAAACAGACTGGTTTCGGCTGTAAAAATTACAAAGCCTTCTTCAGTGCAGTGGGATGCTGCTTGAGAACAGGGACGTCGGGAGGCATACGCACTGTACTGATTTCAGTACAACTTTTGTAGAAGGGGGGTAGCTTTTTTGAAAAAAAAAAAAAAGTACGTATTTAAAGGGTGTTGGCTCCTTTAAGGAGCATACCAGCCAGTCGGAAGTGAGCTCACATCATGTCCGGCTGGCTGCGAGCGGGAAACAATCTGAGTTGGAAGGCAAGCAATGGTTTCGCGAGCGGGAAACTGGAAGACAAGGATTATCGGAAGGAAGGCAAGGGCGCGTTTTTGAAGGCAAGGCAACATTTGAAGTGTGTAGGGCATTTGGATTATTATCGGAAGGCAAGGGCGCGTTTTTGAAGTAAGTGCATTTGGAAGGCAACGTCTGAAGTGTGTGTAGGCAAGGTCGCCTTTTTGAAGTAAGTGCATTTGGAAGGCTGTGTGTGTGTAAGTGCATTTGGAAGGTTGTGTGTGTGTGTAAGTGCATTTGAAAGGCTTTGTGTGTGTGTAAGTGCATTTGAAAGGCTGTGTGTGTGTGTGTAAGTGCATTTGAAAGGCTGTGTGTGTGTAAGTGCATTTGAAAGGCTGTGTGTGTGTGTAAGTGCATTTGAAAGGCTGTGTGTGTGTGTAAGTGCATTTGAAAGGCTGCTGTGTGTGTGTGTAAGTGCATTTGAAAGGCTGTGTGTGTGTGTAAGTGCATTTGAAAGGCTGTGTGTTTGTGTAAGTGCATTTGAAAGGCTGTGTGTGTGTGCGCGTCCCCACATACTACACCTGCTGGCTATAGGTGTTCAGGCTCAAACCCTGTACCTTTACTTCAGGGTAAGAACAGCCTAAAGTCCCTAACCACCACCATTTCTGAACTTTGTTCAGATTTGCTTTTCTAATGGTTGTGATCTATGGTGAGAACTGAAGTTGCATTTCTCCCATTATTGTTTTTGAAGTTTGTCCAGATTTTTTGTGATAAGGTGTGAAGTGAGAACTGAATTTGTATTCCCTCATTATTGGCTTTGTTTGTCCAGGTTTTTTGTGCTAAGAGGTTGAGAGCTATCTAAATGATAGCCATTAAGTTTGTCTTCCTATTTTTCAAACTGCTGATTTAGCATAGTGGTATGTTGCACTGACTATAGTGCATATGGTTCTGCGTTCAAGACATGTATGGTGATAACACAGCATTTTATTCTAGCAACCTTTCAAAATTATACAAGCAACGTTTAAAATGCGTCCCTGTTTTTTGGGCTTTTGTCCCCCCCCCCCCAATAAATGTTGGATTTTTCCAGATTTCTTGTGCTGCAAAGTTCAGAGATACAGCTGAGTGTCAACATTTTACAAGGAGCTGAGAGCTGCAGGGGAACTTAAGTTTAGTGCTGCTTATGCAGAGTCTACTTGTACTGTTAATAGCACAACAGGTAGTGTACTTGCTTTTGATGCAGAAGGCTGTGGGTTCTTCTCCCACAGTAAATAGATGCATTGCTGATACTGTACTGTGTTGTAAAGGGGGGTGGATGCTGTAGTCTGTTTTGGCGTAGATATCTAGTAGTAATAGTAACTATAAACCTGTTATCAGTTTGCCATCCATTCCCTATTGCAATATTACTAGTGCATTATTGTTTTTAATGCAACATAGGCAATTTATTCCTCAAGGGCAACAGGCACATTATTTGTAGATGAAACCATGAAATATAAAGTTGTTTGCTAGCAGCAGCCTCTTCATTAGTTACAGATTTCTCTAATGTGGAATTATGTAGATGGCTTTTACTAGTTCAGAGATTGTGCATATTTACTGATAGTGGTGGACTGTAGAAGTTTGAGTAGACTTTTATGATGGAAGGTGTATCAAAGAGCACGTGTATGTTTCATGTGCAAGGGGCCTATGATTTGAAAACAGCCCAAAGTTAATCTTTATCTGCCACTGGCACAATGTATTTTCTTTGAATGTGGGTTTCAATGCTGTTTCAATGAATGTGAGTTTCAAGGGCAGAGAAGTTTTAATGCTAAGTCTAGTTTCATTGTGAGACTGCATTGCTTTGTTTAGCAGATATTTATTGGTGTTCGTGCTGTAAAATGCAAAATAAAACTTTTCTGGCAAATCATTTAGGAATGAAGTCACTAAATAATGACCGATGTTAAGTTTCAGACGTCATAATCTTCAGAAAAATGCATGCTAAAGCAAGACCTGATATTCTAGCAACTGTCTTAAGTTTATACAAGGTCAATTTTTAGTACTGTTTGTATGTTCCCCCAATATATTTGGCCTTGTCCAGATTTCCTGCATTAAGAGGTTGAGAGGTATGTGCAAATAAGTCACTTTATAGAATTAGGAATATCCAAACCTCTCAACTGTCCCCAATTTAGGCTCAAAATGTTGCTCTCCCCCTAATAATCTCTCTGCAAAATAGCAATTTTGGAAGAAAACGTGGAGGGTTTACAATTATAAATAACTGTAATGATTAGAGTTATACATTACTTTTATTTCAGAAATGCATGTAGATTCTCTAATTTTGTCAGCTGCTCTAAGTTAACTGTGCTCATATTAAAATGGTGTCCCTTCTTTGACAGGTTCCCAGCTGTATTGTCTGGCAATTTTATAATTTTGCATCACATTTTTGGTCCGTTTTTCATAAAATTGCAGTTTTCTTGCAAATTAGTGGCAAATTGTTAAAGGCTGAAGTTAGAAAATAATGGCAGACATTTGAGTTTCAGATTTCATACCTTTCAGAAAATTCATACTAATGCAAGACCTACTACTATTCTATTATCTTTCTAAGTTTATAAGAGCAATATTTTAAAAAAGTCCTTATTTTTGGGCCTTTGCCTCAGTTTTATTTGAGTTTGTTGCTCTAAGAGGTTGAGAGGTGTGTGTGTGTGTGTGTGTGTGTGTGTGTGTGTGTGTGTGTGTGTGTGTGTGTGTGTGTGTGTGTGTGTCTGTGTGTGTGTGTTTGTGTGTGTGTGTGTGCTAGGTAGGTAGAATACCTCTCAACTGTCCAAATTTTGCAGAATGTCCAGATTTTTGCCCCATATTTTTTGTCTGTTCCTCATAAATTTTGTGATTTTTCTAGAAAATCATTGAAGACTGAAGTTGCTAAATAATGACAGACATTTGAGTTTCAGAATTCATGTCCTTTAGAAAAATTCATACTAGCACAAATCCTGTTATTCTAGCAACTTTCTCATACTAGCACAAATCCTGTTATTCTAGCAACTTTCTAAGTTCACACGATCATTATTTAATATCTGTCCCTGTTTATTTTAGACTTTGTCCATATTTCTTGCACTAAGAGGTAGGTAGGAGTGTGTGTGTGAATGAAACATCCTAGTTAGGGGTAGCAGGTGGTTAGTAATTTACTCAAGCTCAAAACCTGTACCTTAGTTACAGAAAACAAAAGCATAAATTCTCTACCCCAACTACCATGCTGCATTTTTCAAAGAACTGACATTTCAGGTTAATTTTCAATTCAAGGAACAGAGTTTGAGTGAATTTATATTATATTACTGAAGAGGCATTACAGCGAATGCCTCTTCATCGACACTAAAAGAGCGAACCGTGAATTACGAGAATGGCCGTAGCTTGGCTGGGGAGGGGGGTAGCAGTTTGAGAGCTGTGAGTACAAATTTGAAAATCCTAGCTACACCCCTGCTTGAGAATAAGTGAGCGGTGGTGGCGATGATGCTTATTGGCCAGGGAGAGTGGAGATACTCTGCCCTGGTAAACTGGTACATAGATGTTATGTTGTGATTAATAAAGTAAGAACGTAGTTCAATTAATTTATGTTTAACAGAGTTTATTTTACTAAAGGTCATGGATTGCCATTTGGTGTGGTATGTTTTTATTGAAGGGGGTCGGGGCAAGTGAAGTTTGGGAAAAAAATTATTTGTTCAGAGACATCTTTAGTGTTTAGTCAAAAGAGGATGGTTAGAGAAGGGGTTTAAAGTTTTGGGGCGTATAGAGAGATGTAGGCTGGGAAGGAAAGGGAAGAAAGCTAGGTAGACGTTATGGGTAAGGAAGGGTTAAATTCAGAGGGATGATGAGTGTGGAGGAAGTGAGGTAGGTGTAGAGGAACTTAAGGGGTTTTATGTCAGTGTAGCTGAGGAGGAGGTTAGAGTTAGGAGTACACTTGCTGCCCTCCTGCCCTCCCTTCTGTTAGAACATTGAGGATTAAGTTATTATTTTTCTTTATTGAGTGCTTAGGCTGAGACGAGGGGTAGGCTTGTCCCTCTTTTGTTCCCCCTCTCATGTTGGTTGCTGCATTCAAGGAGTTTGTGGGATGTAAGTGAGTGGTGGGACACTGCTTTGAGACGTGAGACTAAGTGAGCGGTGGTGGCAAAGCTGCTTATTGAGTAGGGTGAGCGGGGATGCACTGCCCTGGTAAACTCGTACACGGATGTTATGTTGTGATTAATAAAGTAAGAATGCTTTGATACATAAGAATAAGTGAGTGGTGGTGGCAATGCTGCTTATTGGGCAGTGGGAGTGGGGATAAGCTGCCCTGGTAATCTGGTACATAGATGTTATGTTGTGATTAATAAAATAAGAATGTAGTTCAATGAATTTATGTTGAACAGAGTTTTAATAAAGGTCATCAAATAATATTTGGTGTAGCATGTTTTTATACCAAGACAATAAACATTATTGTCCAGCTTGTCAGTTCTGTAGCTACAGTGAAAGAACGACTTTATCTATGTAAGGCCTTCCCACAGCAGTCCCAAGTAATGCAGCACACGCTTACTGTGTGAATCAGTTTAGAAGTAATCACAAGAGCAAGATCCCAAAGTTCTGATCATTTTTCACTGGTTCTAATGTTTCATAAAGCAGCAAGTAGAAAACATTCAGCGGTGCGCTAAATAAAAGGTTGATCTTGTGGCAGGAAATGTCAAATGTAAGGACATCCTGATCTTGCCTTCACAGTACATTGTTACATTAGTACAAAAAGGACTGACATGAAAAAAGAATGACCTTTAATTTCCAGAAGTCATTAGTGAGGAGAGATTAGACCAGAATTAATGTTTAAGCTAAAAAAAAAAGCACAAAGCTATGTTGGTTAGATCCTCTTTGCAAAATTGATTAGCTAGTCCATTACAAAGCTATTTTCTACTGTGTTAGCAAGCACAGCACTTGATTTACATCATATGCCAGTGTAAAGCATTTGCTGTAAACTGAAACTTGCAGCCATCAGTTGATTTTTTCTTACTACATCAGAAGCAGTTAAGGACGAAGTTTGAACTCTTTCATAGACCTTTTTCTACTGTGACTGAAGCCAGTAAGATGGCAACAACTTGCATGAAATATACACAAAAACAATTAAATATAATGAAACAAAAAGGAAGGGCATAAATTAAAGAAATAAGACAACATGCACGCATACACCCAGTAAACATATCCACAAACTCCTGTAGAACTGGAAGGATAACCTGAATCTGAGTAGGGGATAGCTGCTGTTAAACAGCCCTCCTCTTGTGGGGTCTTTTGGAAGTAAAGGTAAAGAGACATGTATGTCTGACTGCAACTAAGTACATGCCCCCTCAGTGTTGTGTGGTGTGTGAGTACAAATACAACTTGTGATTTTATTTTTCCCCATATTTTCACACACACACACACGCACACACGCACGCACGCACGCACGCACGCACACACACACACACACACACACACACACACACACACACACACACACACACCTTTACTTTGCCTCTAAAGATGTGCATGCACACAGACATTCACACATGCTGACTGCATGTTTTTCTACAGGCAAATTGGAGAAATGCTGGTTTAACAAAAGTATAATTTTGGGTTGTGGAGGAAACCAGAGCATCTGGATAAAACTAAAATACGTTATTGACTCTGGGTATGCACCTCAGATGTTTGGTTGTGATTTTAAAAAAAATGCCACAGCAAAAGCATTCCACCATGCTTCTCACAAACACAAATCAGTCCTGTAAAGCCAGACTAATGGCTAACTTAATCAAAAAACTTCAGGATCAGTCATTTTCATCTACAGACAGGCCCCATACCTAGTACTTTTTCCTTTAGCCACTTTGTTGACTGACTATACCTCAGGCACCTGATCGTAATAAAAATAATGATAATTACTATAGTAATTTATTCAATTTCTGTTTCATAGAAATGCACTGTAGCCAACCATAGTAAAGTACTCCAGCTTGCTTCACACAAATGCACATTAACATTGCAAAGCCAGAATAATGAATTTAACACTGACAAACAACAGCAGGCCAGGTAAACTCATTTTCATATATAGGCAGACCAATACACAGCAATCACAGGGACTTTATGAACACCTATGATGTATCATTGTAATACAATAAATTTTAAAAATGGCCACAGTAATTTATTTAGGCATTTAAAAAACATAGCCAGCCATATCAGCTTGGTTCACAGAATGAAATTTATACTCACTTTCTTCAAGTAGCTGAAGCAAAAGGAAAATTATGTTATGTTGGATTTTTGTGCTCAGCAGTCTATCATAAATCCACTGTTACATCTGAGAGTTCATTTAACAGTAACTCTTTCCGTATGGATACACAGTTAACCGCAAATGGCTAAATTAAATTGATGCCTGCAGTCTGCTTCTTAACAGGACCATTAAGATGCGTCTTAACTTTTTTAAGACTCAGAATGAGGAACGTTCCTCATAATCAGGTACACCTGAAAGACATGCATATCTGGGTGCCTGCTGGGTTCTAAAAAAATGAATAAATAAAAACAAAAAATAATCTTACCTGCTACACTATATATGATTTACACCTGACTTCATCATTCTCTTGCAGATCTTATGCAGATCCTAATGGTGCTGATAGGTGCAGACTCCTGATACTGTTGTGGTCATAACCAACCTTCATTAAAAATTTCCAGGTTTTCTGCTAAGTTCCACCTGCCATGGACTAAACCTTTGAAGCCCTGTGATTGGCTGTGTATATTGTGGGTGGAAACCATCAGAAAGTCTGGAAATTAAGACATGTACATATCTTTCTTTACTGGTACTACAGTCACTGCTACTTCCAACTGAGTTGCTGTGGCAGGGGTATGCTTTCATGAAAAATAAGAGGGATTTCTTTGTCACCTATGCCTAAGGCTGGCTATGGGTGCAATGCCCCTGAGAGAGTGGGGGCCTATTGGGTCAAATACGTCCAACTTGCCCTACCACAAACCTCATTTTAAAGAGGTCATTCAGATAAATGGATGTAAAAGTCTTGAGGAATCAACGAAAATGGTACAGATAAATATCTTTTTGCAAGATGTTATAAACATTGTAGTAGTGCCGCTAGATTTGATTTTCGTGGGATAATTCAGATAAAGTTTTGAGAAGTTAGGAGAAATGATACTCATTAAGAAAGAAAAGAGAAAATGTGTGATATGACCTTTCAGTAAGTCTTATCAACACATATAGCCACAGTCTGCTTGGCCACATTGTCTAGGCAACAGCTAGCTAGGCTTATTCCAAATATCTTTTTAACAAGAGAGTCCATAAGGAAATGATACTCATAAGACTCCAAGTTTCTCTTATTTCCACAGGTGTAAGGGATTCCTCAGAGCTATCACTTATTATAGAGTCAAATACAACCTGAATTGCTGTTAGAGTGATGTTTCATTCTTGAACCCACAATGTATGTTGGTGAAAATGCCACACTGTATGCTGGAGAAAATGGTATATATGTCATTTTATATTTATAACATTTAGATAAGCAATTTCTTCAATATTTTTGCTAGTAGAGGCAGGGTCAAAATGTTGAAAGCCTGTCAAACATATTACAGTTTGTAATCTTTAGAAATAAGATAACTGAGTCTTTTTTCAAAATAACAGACACAGGCCCAGTAGTCAAGGAGAAAACAGTACTGTCAGTAAATGTTATAACTATGCAGCTAGTGGCCAATGAAGGAGATGTCACAGAAATGGAACAGAGTGTACATATATAATGAAGCAGGGCATATGTTCTGGACATCAGGAGGAGCTTTTTGAGGGATGCTGAATGGATACACATCAGTAAATATACTGTTCAGACAAGGAAGGTAATGGCAACTTCTGTCACACTTGATGCATAATGAAAGAGTTTGAGACATGTTTATCTCCCTGAACATATTCAATAGGTTTGCTTGGTATTTGATCTCTGCCATAGAACTTGTTGGGGGGGGGGGGTCTTAGCTAGTGTCACACCAATGCAGCATGATGTTATTTGTTTAAAAAAAAGAAAGATTGAAAGACATCTAAACCTGAAACATTGTATTTCTTCTAGGCTATGCCTCTGGACCTAAGCTTAGATTTCAGTCTGTAGACCTCCACATAGCTAAATGAAATTGGGATGATATAATTCTTGACTAACTGAAGTACAACATTTACAAATACAGTAAGGGTTTCTATCAATTTTGTGGGCCTGTCTGAGGCCAGCTGTTTCCTAAGAGCTACAAAAGTAATAAAATCACTTTCAAATGGGATATAAGACACCCATTGATAAGGATAGCATTGGTTTGATCATCCTTAATGACCAGAAAGAGATTACTAGTCAATTGTCACTGTCAGAATTGTCAGAATTAGAAGGACTGTTATATTTTTATACCTGTCAGGTTTGTTGGAGATTATAAAGTTCTGAACAGCTTTTTTTACAAAAAGCCTGGTTATTGTGAAGTGACACCCTAGTTTCCACTGAAATTGTGATATATTGATAAAAGTAATTGAAATAATTATGAAAACATTTGAAACAATATCCAAATTGTATTAAATGGTCAAAAATGAGAAAACAGCTGTATTTTTTCCCAATGTACTACTTTTGCAAATTAACTAAAGCTATTTGAAGTGTCTGAAGTGTGCAAAGTGTTGGCAGTGTGTGCAGTATTGCAGCACAGTCTTTTCAAAGAGTACAGTTTTATTTCAAAGAGACTGTTGTGCAGTTGAATACAATTACAAGTGCCTGGTGTGTGTTTGAAACTTATTTGGCATTGCAGAAGGTCCACTTGTGTTTGATAATAATATTGCTGAAAATTGGAGAGTGTTTGAGCAAGAATATGATATTTTCATACAGGCTGCTTCTTCTGATAAAGACCCACGTACAAAAGCATTTATTATGCTCAATATATCTGGTTCAGAAGCCACTGAGAGAGAATGTTTATTTGTGTATGCATGTACTGTGTATGCAGAGGAGGGGAAAGACTGCCATATTGTGGTACAGGCTGAAATGTAGGAAGACCCCAAGTGCTTAAAATGTAAATTTAGAGAAATGTGCACCCCTGAAACGAATATTACAGAAATTAGAAGCCTGGTGAAACTTTTGCAGCATATATAACTGACTTGAGAAACATGGCAAAAACATGCAGAATTGGTGATCTTAGCAATAAGTTGATAAAATACAGGCTTGTGTGTGGTGTTAATAATGATGCAGTGAGAAAGATTTTGCTTTGAGACAGTGATTTAACTTTAGGCAAATCCACAGATATTTCTCAGCTATATGAGCTTACAGAAAAGCACACAAATATGCTTACAAATGAGAAGAGCATGCTTGCAGCTTCTTCCAGCATGAATGTTGATAGTATGCAGCACAAGGTTAAGAGATACAAACCAAACGGTGTGGTTCCCACAATGAAACCCAGAGCGGCTATAATAAAACCCAGCGCACATGCAATAAAACCGATGGGCGATTTAGCAAAACCCATGGTAAACCTCAGTCAACTATTGTAATTGTGGAGACAGTCATGAACCTAAACGAGAGAAGTTCTTAGCTTTTGGTCAGCAATGCCACAGATGTAAAAAGTGGAATAATTTTGGAAGGCTTTGTAAATCTAAAGAGGCACATTCTTTTATTAAGAGAGAGCATTCAAAGAAGCAAGTTGATCAAATAGAAAGCTATGACCCTGCTTTTTATGTTGATGGTGTCTCTCTGATTGAGGAAAAGGTTAATGGAGTAGATTTATTGGCAAAGAGCGAAGTATTTTGTACTGTACTGATTAATGGGAGACCTGTAGATCTCAAAGTTGATACTGCTTCAAAGTGCAATGTTATGTCAGCAGAAATGCTTGCTAAAGTAAAAGCTGGTGAAAAACTTGATTTGGCAAAGTGTGCTAAGCTTGTTTCTTATGGTGATGAAAATATTCAAACTGAAGGCTCAGAGTAGTGCTTTTAAGCTATTCTGCTGGGAACAGCCATGACTTGCAGTTTTATGTAGTCAAAAGACACGTGCAGTCATTGTTAGGCCTCAAAGATAGTTTGAAAATGGGACTGATTTCATTTAATAAAGAAGTCCACCTATGAGCAAGAGTAACAACAAAGGCTTCACACAGAATATTTTTCCTGAATAAACTGATATTTTCAAAGACGAGCTTGGCAGACTCCCAGTCATGTACTCCAAGAAGTTAGACCACGAGTAAGCCCAGTTGTCAGACCAGCACAGAAATCTCTAGTAGCAATGCAAGGCAAAGTAAAAGCAGAGCTAGACAGAAGAGTACATTTAGGAGCAATCTGTCCAGTAGAAGAACCGACTGAATGGGTATCCTCCATGGTATTAGCTCATAAGAAAAGCTCGAATAACATTTGAATATATATTGATCCAAGAGATTTGAACAAAGCACTTAAACAACCTCATCATCTGATGCATACAGTTGAAGAAGTTGCTCTTGTGTCAAATGCCACTGTTTTTTTCTGTCTTTGATGCAAAAAGTTCATGTTGGCAAATTTTGCTTGATTGAAAATCTTCCTTGCTAACCACTTTCAGTACACCATTTGGAAGGTACAGATTTTTGAGAATACCATTTGGAATAAATTCTGCCAATGACGTCTTCCAACATGTGATGGACATTTTTTTTTCTGATTACCCATGTGCTGTTATAGTAGATGATATTCTTGTAGGAGGCAATGGTGAGGTTGAACATGATAGAAACCTCAGGAAAGTTCTACATAGCGCTTGTGAAGTGAATCTTAAATTGAATCCTCAGGAATGTAAATACAGGATGAAAGAAGTTACTTATGTGGGTCATTTGTTTACCATTTCAGGCTTACATTCAGATCCATCCAAGCAAGCTGCAATTCTTGAAATGCCATCTCCAGACAATGCCACCTCTTTACAACGTTTTTTTGGCATGGTCAACTATTTAGGTTAGTTCATTCCTGATTTAAGTGAGCTTTCCACACCACTATGAGAGCTGACATGCAAAAATGTAACTTGGTCCTGGTTGGTTCTGGTTGGAACACCAACAAAGAGCATTTGATGTCGTGAAACAAAAAATTGCCAGTCCACCAACTTTGAGATACTATGATGTTCATAAACCTGTAACTCTTTCCTGTGATGCATCGAAATATGGTCTTCGTGCAGTAACCTATGCATCTAGAACTCTAACTTATACTGAGATGCAGGCTGCGAAAATTGAAAAAGAGCTTTTGGCAATAGTGTTTGCATGTTCGAAGTTCAGTGATTATATTTAAGGCCAGCCTATCCAGACTGAGACTGATCACCATCCTCTGGTTACTATTTTCAGAAAACCAATGCACACCGTTCCAGCTAGATTGCAACGCATGATGTTAAAATTGCAAAATTACAATTTCAATATGGTTACACAAAATGCAAACTTCTTTATCTTGCTGATACTTTATCCAGATTGCCCAGACAAACCACTGACCAGCATGACAATGAGAAAGCTGATTTCGAAGTCATGAAAGTGAGAATTTTTTCTTGATGAGCTAAGAACTTACATAACTTCCGATCCAGTTCTCCAGAAGCCGACCCATTTTATAAGTCATGGATGGTCAGCAAAACAATCTTGTTTACCACTAGATGTGGAGCAGTATTTTCCTTATAGAGACAAGATTTTGATGGAAGATAGTATCATCAAGAAAGGTCCAAAAAAATCCTTGCAACAAGAGTATATTAAAATCTTGCATCGAGGTCACTCAGGAACTGATTCTACCAAAAGAAGGGTTAGAGGACTCGTATTTTAGCCTTCTATGTCAAAAGATATTGAGAAGGAAATCTGAGCTTGTTCGATTTGTAATAGTTCTAAACCGCATCAACAAAAAGAACCACTTCAGCTAAACCAGATTCCTGAACTACCTTGGTCAACAGTAGCCACAGATATTTTCGAATGGAATGGTCAACATTATTTGGTATAAGTAGACTCTTATTCAAATTGGTTCGAGATTGACCTACTTCCTAACCTAACTTCCAGTACTGTCATTATGAAATTGAAGAGACATTTTTCTGTCCATGGTAGTCCGTGCAAAGTCATTTCTGGCAATAGTTCACAGTTTACAAGTCAGCAGTTCAAAAGATTTGCTGAGACGTGAGACTTTGTTCACGTTACCTGTAGTTCTGAGTATCCACAATCTAATGGCTTAGTTGAATGTGCAGTTCAAAGTGTGAAGCAGTTGTTGGAGAAATCCAAAAGAGACAAAACTAATATTTTTCTCAGTTTGTTTAATCTTAGAAACATTCCTCGAGACAATTTACTTGGTTCACCTGGTCTTGATGTCAAGTCAAACCAGAATATCACTACCAATCAGTAAGAATTTGTTGATTCCAAGTGCTAAAAACAACAAAGCAGTAAAAGCTCAACTCATGAAAAAGCATTTGTCGCAGAAATTTCATTATGACAAATCCAGCAAATCTCTCAATCCATTAAAAGAAGGAGAGATAGTGAGGATGCAGACAGCAAAAGGTTTTGATCAAATAGGACTTGTGAAACATCTATGTGAGTCGCAAGGAATGGAATTTAGGCAGAATCAGATACATTTATTGCCGTTGTCTAAGCCAGTGTTACAGCATCTTGTCTGTAATGGAGACTGGAATTCTCAGAGTATGCTATTGAAATGTTCCTGTTCCAGAGAGCAGTTCATCTTCTGTTCCTGTTCCTGAAAGTATCCCTGAAGTTTTTAATGAAGAGCATTCCCCACTAACTGTCCCTGTTGCTAAACCCAGTACTGATTATTATATAACGAGGTCAAGTCATATCTCAAGACCTAATCCTAGATACATAGTAACCTGGGCATGATTGTTATTGTTTATGTGTTTGTATAATTTACATGCATATCTGATTGCCATTTTTTCATTTGCATGACAAAATAATTAAAGAGGGAGGATGTATATCATAGTGTGTGTGTTGTACCTTTAAAGCCACTGTAGTTCGTGGTCACATGCATATAAGTACTGAGCACGTGCAAGCAGAGTGCCATTTTGTGTAAGCAGCTGGAGTGAAAGCATGTATGTGTGTAACAGTCAGTCAGTTAGTTCATTTAAGTTTTATGTTCCAGTCCTCCATCCTGATGTGTTTGTGTATAATAAACATCTTAAACGAACACCCAAGCCTTATTGTCTTATTTGAATACAGGAGACGAGAGACAGTGACTAGTACAATAGAAGAAACTAAGTTATTTAATATAAATATTTCCTCAGAAGAAAAAACTGCAAATAAAACATTCTTCTTACTTTCACGAATTCTCAGAACAAACTTTGACATATGAGGCTGATAAATGCAAAATTCTGAAAATCAGAGTTGCAGAAGTATAGACTTTTTTCCCATACCTATCAATAATTTTACATCCTTATCAGAAAGAATAGTATTGGAATTAACAATGCTTAGCAGCAATGGAATCAACTAAAGCTATAGCTGCTGGTTTAGGTTTGGGAAAAGTGTTTAAAATGTAAAAAAATGAGGAACTTTATACATCCAATTTTCTTTGTAAGGGGCAGCTGTCTGACTGTCAGGAAAATTGCAGGCAGTAACACATACACACACACACACACACACACACACACACACACACACACACACACACACACACACACACACACACACACACACACACACACACACACACACACACACACACACACACACACACACACACACACACACACACACACACACACACACATTCTATAAAGCAGACAGAACAGGATGAATAGGTGTAGGTTCTGGAAAATCTTTCTGTAACAACTCATAGTATTTTCTGAGGAACTGAGAAACCTCAATGTCCTCCCACTGAAAACACTTGCACATTCTAGCAATAATGTCAGAGAAAGAGTAACCCCCAAAGGGAGAATCAGAAACTGAGCTATCCACTGAGTATGAATCAGAAGTCTGAGGAGAAAAAAATGTATCTGTCCCTGCATCTTCCTACTCAGATTCAGAATCTTGAATCTCTTTTACCAGAAACTGCTTTATAAGAAGGATCAATAGACTGAATTAAACCCTGAGCCAGACCCAGTAAACTACTCCTATGCAAAGAAAGTTGAGGAGGAGTAGATATAGGCCTAGTTTTATGTTTTTTTTTTTACTGGAAAAACTGGGCCAATTATGTTACTAATGTCAATAACTTCCCAAGTATGGGCACAGCATTCTGACACAACAGGGAAACCTTCCCTTATCCCTCTCCTAGGACAACTGAGGGGACAGCTACAGAAGACGTGGCTAACTCCCAGTCTATAGTGGCTGTGGGTGATACACCAGAGGCATCCGAGGTAAAGGATGAGTGGTTTGAAGTACTACAAATGGCCACAGCAGAGTCAACCACCCTATATCTGAAGCAAATTGCTAGCCTGCTGTGGAGGCAAAGGCTGTTTGCTTATTTTTTTTTCTTTTTGTGGTTGGAAGAAGGACCAATGTGGGACAGGTAGTCTGTTCCATGGTGAAGCCAAAAATGGTGCCTTTTTCTTGGTGAAGATAAGCAGCAATTGATTGTATACACTACCAATTCACAAAAGTTTTTTTTTTCACAGAAAAATAAGAGTAAAAAGCATTTTAAAACACCATACCAGTTCCAAAAAAGTCAAATAAATGCAAATTCTCTATAGAAAAAAATGTTTCAGTTACTTTAGCTCACTGTTAAACTGACAGAAAAAAATGAGTACTCCATTTAAAAGTACATTGCAGTCTCAAGCCAGCCCATTAAAATACAACACTCCTACCTTTAAAATAACTGTTCTGAAGAGTAAAGTACTAAAACATTAATAAAATTAAGACAATGAAAGTTGTATTCCCCAAAGGGAACTTATCTGCCCAGCACAGGAAAACACAAAGTAGACAACCAATCCTCAAAAGCCTCAGAGGAGCATAGTCTTTGGTGGCAGTAAATCTGCAAAGGTCTTCTCACCCAAACTTATTATATCATATTATATTATATTATTGTGATAAATATCCAGACATTCAAATCTAAAGACAGAAAAACATATCATTCAGCAAAGGGAATATGAAATACTCAGCATTACCTAGGAATTGAGTATGGTAAAGATATCTACTTTTTCAAACATACTACATGTTATCATATGCAGTTATCCTGATTGTCGTACTTTTAAAAGATTATAAGGACCTTTTAAGGTAGAGTGGAACTGGGAGATGATAGTATGCAGAGCTTTAGATATAGGCTTCTTTTTGACATGGGCAGATAAATCCAATTTCCTAGTAAGATGCAAATGGCAGCTGTTTCTGTGCCTGAAGATAGGAACACAGTCAAGTGCCTGGTAGTTGGAAACTAACAGCCCTTATTTGGTGGAGTTTAAACAGGGGAGGAAACACTGACTCATTATTCTTGGGCTGAGACCTGTCAAGCAGTGACATCCCCATTCCTCAGTATTCCAGAAATATTTTTATTTAATTATTCCAGGCTCCTTTCCATCCTTTGGCTGTTCCTCCTGGAATAAATTGATTAAGGCTTGTGTTTCAAGTTCTTCATTATCAAAATCCGTCACAACTGCTCTGTCCTTTTTTTCATAAATTTTTTGAATATTTTTTCTTCTGTCTTTATTGCCCACTTTTCATGTTCTTTTAATTCTTTCCATGGGCACACCATTTGTTTTTATTCTAAAATCCTATTAAACAATTCTTTTCATTTCCCATCAACCTCACTTATTTTAACATGATTAATTACAACATGATTAATTTAATTTTATTTTCATATTCTTTCTCTTCCATCATGTTCTTTTTTCTTTTTCCCTATACCTTTTATATTTCTCATATAACATCTTATTTATTTATTTATTTATATAAGTTTGATGACCGGGGAAGTCCACAGGGCCAAGAAGAGCCCGTTTTCAGTGGAGGCTCAGGGAGAAAAGCTCCACAATAACTGCAAGTTACATTTCACATGTTGCAAAAGGACATAGTTCATACAGCTAATTAAACATTCACTGAAAAACTCCATGATATTTGCAATTGGCTTGTCACAGTGTTGCAAAAATGAAAAGACATAATTCAATACAGAAACTTCAACATTTAATAAAGTGAATATTTTTGTTATAAACTCAACTGTAGATTTAACATTTCAAAATATATAGCTACTAGCCATTAGTAGGTTAGGAAAATATTATACATGGAGAGGGAAATAGTATATTTGAGATTGGAGAGTATAATACAATAGATATTAGAGAGAAAATTAGTTTTTTGTAGGAGAGGGATTGTTTTGGGTGGGATGAAGTAATAGTAGAGGTAGTTGTATGAGTCAGTGCAAGGTGGAATGAGGAGGGCGGTTTAAGTTGGAGCGTGGCAAGGGGATTCCCATTTGGAAGAAAGATGAGAGAGTAGCTGAGATTTGGAATGTGTATAGTTAGGTAGGTTGCATAATTTTAAAGTGCTGCCTTCTCTAAATGTTTAAAATGTATAATCATTATTCTACTAGCATAACCATTGAGTTACTTTTAAATGTGTCTATGAGCAAAGTACAAAAACATTTTTCTCTTTTTTCCCCTGTTTGCCCAGTAGATGGCACTGGTTAATTAATAATATATGAGTTCACAATGATGTGCTTGTATGGCTTTTGCCAGTGCAGTGTTAAACAAAGCTTCCAATACATTTTAAAGAACCACAGTTAGTTGCTGTTAGCAAGAATAATGCAAATGTTGTTGAATTTTAAAGTGCTGCCTTCTTTAAATGTTCATATATTGTACTTGTTTTTCTGAAAATAATGTTTTGTAAACTCTTTAATAATTCTTGAAATGTTAAGAATTATAATTTACTGCTACTTTAAGTGATTTCTGCATTTTACACTGTTTATTGCACTTTAAGTTACTAATTGTTGCAAATTGTTTCTGTAGGCTACACACTAAAGTGCGCTAGCCGATTTACAGCATTTATAGCATTTACTGTCTGTTTTTTTCCTTATCTCTGTAATAAAACAAAAAAATCTCTTGTTTTCCCACGTTACTGAACTAGAGTAGTCCAGTTTCAGAGTTGCTGATCCCTGGGCTTTGTTTTTAGTTCCTGTTACTGATCCATTGCCTTATTAGGAAGGAGGGAAGTTTCTTTGCTTACCAGTGGGAGTGGGAAGCACTGAGCGGCCTTTTTGTCCGATTTGGTGAAGTTTCAGCCAGAAACTAGTAGTCCATTGGTCGTTTTGGGCCAATTCCTAGCTCCCTTCAGCCCCTGCTATAAAACACGCTAAACTGTACTGCTGATCTAACCAGCATATCCTATAACTGAAAAGTTCATCTCTACTTGATTCCCAAGTAGACTATTCTCTATCTGTAAAGCCTAGCACTTACTCCTACAGTACTTGCACCTTGATAAAGCACTCTTATTATAGATAGTACCCCACCAGCCCAAAACCCACTTCCCGGAGTCCTTTGAAAGTTCTTTATCTACTACTTCTAGTATGTCGAGGGATCAGTTGCTAGTGTCCTCTCCAGCTCAACTGGTGAACCTGGGAATATTGAGGCAATGTTACAATTGCCTCATGTACACAGACAATCCTCTCCTTCTCCCACAAAACACAAATACATGCGAGAGATGCAACTATACGGCCAAACTGGAGGCTGAGCTCTCTCAACATAGGACTGGCAAGACCAGACAGGAGGAGAAGGCAACCACACACAATACATACCCAGTCACACATGGTACCATCACAACTTCAAATCATACACATACTCACACAAAGACATACTCGGAGGCTCTGGTCAAAAAATTTACCAAAACAGCAGAGGCCACCAAAGCAGACACCCAAACAACTACCACCTCACGACCCAACACATGCAACACATAGACCACACAGTCAGAGTGTCAAACAGTCACAGCCCTTAAGGCCAAACAAAATGCCAGACACACTTGTCATTGGTGATTCCATAGTCAGACACACTGACGTCCCGCTCACCAGACTGAGTAAGGAGAAGGTCACAGTAAGCTGCCTGTCGGGCGCTAGAATCCGCCACATAACGCAAGCACTCAGGTCTCTCAACAGCAGGTACAAGTACGACTCAGTCATTGTCCACGCTGGTGTCAACGACCTGAGACGCACCTCCTTGGACTACATGAAAAGGGACGCCGAGGAGCTCTCTGATTATGTAGCCCAGGCAGGTATGACCCTGACCTTGAGCAGTATCCTACCTTCACCTAGAATGATGCCACAATACAGTGATAAGATGATCAGCTTTAATAATTGGCTTAAATTCTGGTGTCATTCAAAGGGGATCCAATGTCTGTCTGCCTGGGATGACATGCTGGACAAGCCACGCTGCTTCGCAAGGGACGGCTTGCACCTGTCACCCCTGGGCTTCCGGATATTGGCAAAGGCTCTTGCCACCCCCATAGTGCCTTTTTTAGGCAAGGCTCAAATTCTAAACCTACCACCCTAGAACACCAAAAGGAAAAAACTAAGGGTAATGCTGCTCAATGCCAGAAGTCTCAATCTCAAGATGCACGCACTCGAGGCCCTTCTCAATATGGAGAACATCGATGTCTGTGCTGTGACAGAAACCTGGTTCAAGGCTCCTGAGAGCACCCCAGCACTAACAGGTTTCACCTCATATCATACGTTCCGGCCCCAAAATCCGGACAACACCAAGAAAGGAGGGGTGTCCATATTCATAAAGGACACCCACACCTCAAGGTTGGTGGCAACGCACGATGCATCTGAGACCATCCAGGTGCAATTAACCATAGGCAAGACTGCTCTGCAATTTGTAGCATGTTACAGGCCACCCTCTCAAACTCAGGAACCTCACATGGCCTTCCTGAAAACATTGGAGGGATAAATGTATCTCCAAACACCATCATACTAGGTGACTTCAACTACCCTAATATAGACTGGGAACACTACTCAAGCCCGAACACTCTAACCCAAAGATTCCTGGAGTTCATAAACTCAAATGCCATGGAACAACTAGTCACCATCCCCACAAGAGGTGAAAACATACTTGATCTCATCATCACGAACATGGGATCAAAATGTTCAACACCGGAAGTATACCCCTCACTGGTGAGATCAGATCATAAACTAATCTCGCTGGAGGTCCTCATCCCGCCCCCACCTGAAACAAAAAGACCACAGTGAAAAACTTCTCAAAAGCCGATTTCACACTTCTAAAAACTAGTGTGGTCTCCTTTAAGGCCCCTGAGCCAGTGGTAAACATTACTCAAACCGCTGAATCACTTACAAATGCCTTCTACCAGCACCTACAGGACTGCATGGATCAGGCAATCCCAAACAAAACTAAGACTCTCTGTACCAAAGGCAAGCGTCCAGTCTGGTGGACCCCAGCCATAAACAAGCTCTACAACAAAAGGAGGAAGCTACTACAAGATAGAGCAAAATCCTTGAAAGGTAAGACACCTTTGATCATTATAAGTAAAAACTAAGAGCTCTCATAAAATCATCCAAGGCAAATTTTGAGAGAAAAATCGCCAAGGACTCTAAAGACAATCATAAGGCCTTCTTTAGCTATGTTAGAAACCTAGGAGGAAACTCCCAGATATGCTCAGAATTAGTTCAAAATGATGTGAAAATTACTGAACCTACACACATTGCTAACATACTGGCTGACAGGTTCAGTGCAAACTTCTCCCCCGCCCCAAAAGGAGAGATATCTATTCCAGAGGATTGTAGCCCCCCAAACATCTCCAACGCCCAGGTGAGAACTGCCCTCACTAAGGCAAAAACACAGCATCCATGGGACCGGATGGTGTCCCCGGCTGTGTGCTTCATGAACTCAACGAGGAATTAAACCCACAGTTAGGACAGCTGTTTAATCTTAGCCTCACCTCAGGATACACTCCAAGGAGTGGCGCACGGCGACTGTGGTCCCACTTCATAAGGGTGGTACCTCCACAGACCCTGGAAATTACCGCCCATTAGCTTGACAAGCCTTATCTGCAAAGCCATGGAGAGGATCATAATGGAACTCATAAATAAAGACATAGGGAACTTGCAGACTTTGGATCCAACCCAGTTTGGCTTTGTCAAAGGCAGATCCTGCCTCTTAAACTTGGTTGACTTTTTCGAGACAGTCACCAAGGCCATTGATGAGGGAAAGGCAGTCCATACAGCCTACCTCGACCTGGCAAAGGCCTTCGACACAATACCCCACTCAGGTATCATCGAAAAACTCATCAGCTTGAATGTAAACCCATACATCACAAGATGGGTTGCAAACTGGCTAAGCGACAGAACCCACAGGGTCAGAGTTGCTGGAGCCATGTCAGACTCAAAGCCTGTCACAAGTGGTGTCCCACAGGGCTCAGTCCTGGGTCCACTCTTGTTCGGCATCTACTTTTCTGAAGTACAAGCAAACACAGGAGGGTTATGGCTGACAAAGTTTGCAGATGACTGCAAACTGGGCGCCATAGTCGAAAACACATCTGACACAGATATCCTCCAGAAGGGCCTCACAGAAACGGATAACTGGTGCCAGAGCCATGGCCTGAAGTTAAACGCCAACAAATGCATAGTCATACCCTTCGGGAAAAACAAGGTTACCCCTAGCTACCATATAGGTGACAATCCACTGAGCACAGAAAAAGTCATCAGGGATCTGGGGACCCAAGTTGACAGTAGTCTTCGCTTGACACTCATGTTGCTAAAGTAGTTAGGAAAACCTTCTATATCGCCCACCTGATCATGAAGGGATTCACATCTAGATCAAGGGAGGTCATCGTCCCCTGTACTCATCACTCATTAGACCTATGATTGAGTACAATGCCCGTTCGAATGTATCTGACCAGACACCTGATGCAGCTTGAAAGGCCCCAAAAGTTCCTCACCAAAAGGATAAAGGGTCTCAAAAATATGTCTTATGCTGCCCGACTGAAAGAACTCCAGCTTTATTCAGTCTCATACCGCTTGCTCAGAGGTGACCTGTGCCTGACATATAAGGCCATGTCAAACCCAGATTTGATGAATATGCTTCACCTCAAAAATCTAGATCCCTCAGAACCACAAGGGCGGAGACTTAAACCTTGACACGGTTATAAATAGAACGTGCTGGAGGGACAGATTCATCACCCAGAGACTCCCTATGCTGTGGAACAAAATCCCGGTACATGTGAGGCAGAGCACCTCGCTGGCCTTGTTCAAGAGGAATCTTGACCAATGGATGGGAGATCGCAGATATACCCCAGGGATTACTTCAGTGTCACTGCTTGACAGAGGCACAGAAAAATGATAGGCATAGTTTTTATTCAAACTAAAGGGGTGGCGAAAGCCACATAACTATGGGCTAGGCTTATAAATGCCCTTGGGCAGATAGCCTAGTATGAACCTATGAACCTATGAACCTATGTTACTACAAAACTTTTTATAAAAACTACTTTCCTCTTTCTATCTATATAATATCTAAGGATACAATTAACATAATATTTTAAGAAGTCTGAAAATGAATATGCAGTACATAAATAACAAAAGGAGTGGGATGGGCACAGTCTGTAAGCTGATGACTGTTCATATTTGGAACAGTATGGGTATTATTGACATCCCTCTGATGAATATTTACTCCTTGTTGCTAAAAATAGTAGTCTATTTTAGTTTCTTAACTCATGCACATTTACTAATACAGAGGGATGGGTGGTTAGGCACCTATTTAGAGTTTAGGAGTATAGAAGTCACAACATTTATTCTTAAGATAAATACACTAACAGACAAAGTTTATAACTGTATTTTTTAGTATCAGCTAATGAGAAACTTCAACAATAGTAATAAAAAATGATAACCATAGACTCTTGGAATGTTAAAGGGATGGTAGATAAAAAGAAAAGAAATGTAATCATGCACCTCACATAACAAACTAAGGCTGATATAACTTTCTTGCAAGAAACTCACTTAGATGACCAACTTTGGGTTAGGGAAAGGAAAAGAAAATGGGTTAAAACAATAGTTGCTGCAAATTATAGTTCTTTGTCCAGGGGAGTGACCATTATAGTAAATAAATCCTTCCAAGGAGAGATTACTTCATATGAAGCTGACTCAAAGGGAAGATGGGTATTATTTACTACTGAATATCATACTTTGAACAAACCATTACTCTTTCTTAATATATATACAGCCCCTGCTGAAATCAACAGCTCTTCATTTATGAAATCTTTAATTTATTAGCCAAATACCCAAATCATCTGTTTATTGTAGGTGGAGACTGGAATGCTTTACTAAATCTAGATAAGGATAGATCGCATAATAAAAACAGACAGTCACAATCTACCACTACAGCACGTGAAGAATTACAAAATACATTTGAATAGTTGACCATTATGTTAAATTTCAATATGATAAAACAATATCAAGATTCACTTTCTTTTCAGCCACTCATAAAACTTGGTCCAGGATAGATGCTTTTCTAATTTGTATTGCTTTCCTTTCAAACAAATTAAATTATGCTGTATCACCTAGAACTCTTTCAGATCATTCCAAAATTAGACTTTTAATAAACTTTCAAGCCCATAAACAAAATATTTCCTATCTCAATACCTGGACATTAAATCCTAAAATTATCCAAAACCAAGAAACAACACAAGAAATTCAGAATGTCCTAGCCCAACTCCAAAATGATTTTATATCCACTCAAATTCCATATGACATACAATGGATGGCTACCAAGGCGATCATCAGGGGTATTATTATTATTCAAAAATCTGCATGGCTCAAAAAAATATAACAATCTTAAGAATGAACTAGAGTATCAAATAAACACTGCTGAACTAGAACTTCAGGAAAAATATTCTAAAGAACCTAAGGAAAAAATAATGAATTGGAAAAAACAATTACACAAACACTATTTAGAAAATATCTCCTTCTTAAAATTAAGGTCAATATATCAATATTCAGAATGGGCTCAAACACCATCAAAATTCCTAGCTAGACTAATTAACATAAAAAGTGGACCTCCTAGGATCAAAGAAATAAAATATGACAGACAGGTGAAAAATAAAGACCAAGCTATAGTGGATGCTTTTGAAGATATTTATAAGAAATTATACAATATACCCTTATCACCATCTACAGACAGATTTGAGGATTTTATACATAAAAAATGCACTTTCCACAAATTACAGAAGATCAAAGGAAACTCTTAAAATCACTGTTACAATTAAAAGAGATAAAAGCTGCAATAAACAAACTAAAACTAGGTAAATCCCTTGGGCCTGATAGATACACATCTGATTTTTATAAGTTATTCATGGAACCTATCTCCAAAGTGTTATTAAAAGTTTTCAACTATATAATGCAATATGGTATAACAGACAAATACTTAAATAACTCCAAGACAGTGTTGATTCCTAAACCGCATTCTGACCCAACAGATCCAGCAAATTATAGACCAATAGCCCTCATGAACACTGATCTTAAGATATTAGCCCATGTTACAGCAAATAGACTTAAGAATATACTCCCCTCTATTATTTCCCAACAACCAATGGCCTTTATGACAAACAGACAAACAAGTGACAACACCCTCCTCTTAGATACCATTGTAAGACTACTTAATAGTGATAAATGCCCCAGATATGCCCTTACAGTAGATGCAACCAAAGCTTTTGATAGAGTAAACTTACACGTTCTCTTTAATATACTGCCTTTATATGGTTTTCCTTAAGAATTCATTAAAATGATCCAGGGTCTGTATCAGAAAGCTTCTACCACTATACAGGTAAACAAACCTATA
The DNA here is from genome assembly GCF_019279795.1 of Protopterus annectens. Classification (NCBI taxonomy): domain Eukaryota; kingdom Metazoa; phylum Chordata; order Ceratodontiformes; family Protopteridae; genus Protopterus; species Protopterus annectens. The sequence continues at coordinate 840,710,521 of NC_056745.1, forward strand.
ACTAACCCTATACTCTTATCCAATGGTACAAGACAAGGATGTCCTCTTTCGCCATACCTATTTAACCTTTATTTAGAACCCCTCCTTCTGTTTATTTCACAAAAAACTTTCATCATATTTCCGGAATCCACAATACAAATCTTATATACTCGGCCTTTGCCGATGACTTAAATATATACTTCCAACTCCCCACTACTGACTTCCCAAAAATACTCAAAGCTATTGATGAGTTCTCAGTAGTTTCACACTATAACTTAAATTTAAACAAGTCACACATATTTCCCCTCAATCCTATAGGTCATAAAGAATTGTACTTTCCCATGAGTGAGATCAAAATAAACTATCAGATAAAATATCTAGGAATACTATTTACTTTGGACTTCAAAGATATTATAAACAATAACCTACTAAGTACATGGACTAGTATTCAAAACTATATTGATATATGGAAGAACATCAATATGTCTCTACTGTCAAAAGCTAGTGTTGTAAAGATGAATTTTCTACCAAGAATACTCTTTCAATTAAATGCTACTTTTTCAGATATTCCCCAAAACGTCTTCCTTGCCATGGAAAAAGCTATATCAAGATTCTTATGGTATCCCAAATCTACCAGAATTAAATATGGAAAACTTGTACTCACCAAAGATAAGGGGGGATTGGGGTTGTCTGATTTTAAGCTTTACTATAGTATAATTACTGTCTACAGACTAATACAAATAATAAACTATGACTCATATACAAATACTTGGACACCCCAGTGGACCAAAATCTGGTATGAACAGTTGAAATCCCTTGGCTATAATATCAAATCCCTACCATTCTTGAATTTAAACCAGGCTAGCATATACACGAAGAATCTACACCCACTAATTAAAAACATGATTTTTACAACACAGAAACTATTTAAATCATTGCAATTAGCTGACGCTTTTGCCCTTATACAACCGTTACACCTAAATCCTAATGTACTAATAAATAATAAACCCGTAAATCTAATAAACTATCCCCTGATAAAAGACTAAACAATATGGGATATATACCAATGGAAAGACTCTAACATGGGGCAAATGAGACTTGAACTCAAACTTCCTAAGAAATATAGTATTATCCTTAATCAACTTCACCATCTTATAAATGCTAAATTCTCACAAATACACACTGACTTACAGAACATAAATTTTGTTAAATTAATACTTGAAAATCTTGCGATTAAAGGGAAAACAATTTCTAGGACTTTTAAAATTGCAATGAGCGCAAAACATCAGAATTCTTTATTATTTTCAAACTATTGGCAAATGAAAAATCAATCACTGACTGAAGAAAATAAGAAACTAGCCATTGAAAATACAATCAAATTCATTCCTTTCAAGAAGCTGTTATATACACAAATTATGGTAAATAATCTATATTATGCCTTATCTAAATTAAATAAATTCAATCCTAACTTTTTGCCTATATGTCCCCATTGTCTGGATAAAACAGCTGATATTTTACATGTCATGTGGAACTATACTAAGATACACAACTTATGGTGTTCCTTGAGAGTAAGATTAGAGAAGATGGGATATGAAAATTCAACCCTTACATGGGAGACAGCTATAGTGCACATTAACATCAATCAACTTCCAAATATATCAAAACATGTCTTTATTACGATGTGTGCCCATATTAAATTATTTATTACAAAGAATTGGAATGTCATGTCACCAATTACATGGGAAAATTTTAGCAATCTTGCTATCAAATATATCTCATCTCACAAATTAGTTTATTCAAAAACAAAAAACAAACACTATTACCAAAAATATTGGGGTTACTTACTAGATATAATTCTTGACAAATAAAATTTGCCCACAAATTGACATGAAAAGCTAACCTTTTAATAAGAAATGAATGTAGTATAACCAGTTTTCTTGCATCTTCCCCCTTCTCTTAGTATAAGTGTATCTAGATATTTTCCCTAACCATACAATAAATGGTTGAATTTCTATCTTTACTTTTTATATAGACTATTCCCATTCCACTATCCCTTATGAGACCAAATGAACATAAGAATTTTCATACTCTACTTGATGATGTAGTGACTTCTAGTGTGTGTATATATATATATATATATATATATATATATATATATATATATATATATATAATTTTCTCAAAACGAGATTGTTGTCTGTTTTATTTCGATATGTATTTGTATTGTTTATTTGTGTTTTTGAGTTATTGTATTGTTGTTATTATTTGGAAAAAAAGAAAATTGAAATAAAGAGATTTTGGAAAAAACTTAATGCAAATAAATGCTCATTGGGCATCCCTGTTTTACTCCAGTCTTAATACTTATTTTTTTCGATCCATCTATTTATTGTAACTAGTACCCATGACTTTTTATAACATTTCTTTATTACATTAATATTTTTCTCCTATACTATTTGCCTCTAAAATTTTTTACATTGCTAAACAGCCCACTTTATCAACGGTTTAAGCTACGTCACATGCTATCAGTTTTACTTCTTTATTTTCTTTCAGTATAATTTCTACTACTTACTTCTCTTTAATTAACATTTCTTTCATCTCGTTTCCTTTTATACAATAGATCCCTTTTCCTACTATCTCATCTAATACTTTCTCCATCCTTTTTTGTAATATTTCATAAATATTTTAGTATAGTTAATGTTTCCTAGTGTTATAGACCTCCAATTTTTTATAATTTTTCTTTAATCCTTTTTTATATAATTTGTTTTACTCCACAACGTCTTCTTCCATTAAACGTCCTTCATTCTTTCATTTATTATTTTAAAAACAATTCTCTTTGATCTTTATTCATTGTATTATGCTCACAACTTATACCATCCAATCCTGACACTGATTCATTTTTACTGTCTTATATTACCGTCTCTATTTTTCTATTATTATATCATTTTCTAAAAGATTCTTTACTTTTTCAGATTTTCTCTTCTCTTTTCTTCATTTGTATTTTATGTCTCCTGTGTCATCTGAAATTGCTTCCATCATTCCTTCTCATATTTTTACTTCTTTTCCTAAATAAGATTAAACCCCCTCTTTCTTTCCTTTCAGAGAAATTATTTGCCTATGTAACATTTTTACTTTTTCTCTATTCTTTTCATGCATTTGTTTTTCTATTTTCCTTATTTTGTCACTTGCTTGTTCTGTCTCTTTCTCATAATTCTGTACAAACTGTACAATTTATTTTTATTTAATCTTATTTCTTTTTTATTCTCATTTCCACTTTTAAATATATTTTTATACTTCTGCTTATAAATTACCCAGCACAGTGCCCATTTTTTTTTAAATGGTCTTATTGCCATATGGTATTTCCATAATATTTTCTTCTTTCTATTATTATTTCTTCCTGTTTTTAAAAATATACAGTTAATCTCTTTATCCCTGATAAATATCTCTGGGGAGACCCAACTAAAAAAAAAGTTACTATGACAGGTTGAACTTGGAGCTAACACATCCCCAGGTATTAATGACATACTTTATATTCCAAGTCATTTGGATTTTAAAAGCAGCTAGACTGAAATAATTATATTAATGTTGTTTACAGTTGTATTTTCATTCAAATATACTTTTAGCAGATTGTTAGAACAATGTAAGTTGTATTGATGTTATTTAATTAATTATGCCATGTGACTATGGTTTGCATTACTCTTTAGATGATGATGTTTTTTAAAGCAGAACGAGTGGGGTTTAACTTCAGATTTTAGGATGAAAGAGCTTGATATGCCATGGTGAGATGGACAACCAACAACATTCAAAGAGATTTTGCTGGTATTTCAGATGTGCTGCAGAAAGATTCAGTCAACGTTTCTGTTGCATATCACTGCCTCGAGGAATTATCCTACTTTTTTTCCAACCTGTTAGGAAAACTATGACTTTGAGCTTCCATCCAAGGATTTGTTAATAAATTTAAGATGTCATAAATGTTCCTGGGTACTCATACTTCTTTGCATGTTTGTTGTTTATTTATATCTCTTGTCATTACTGCTCAGTATGGCAGAGAAGTTTCTGTAGCAATCTGCAGAGCAGCACTAATACATGTTATATTAAACTGCACTGGTCTATGACTTTTCCAGAACTTTCCTCATGTCAATATGCAGTTTCCCATATTTTGTCACTGTTCTACACAAAAGTTATTGAAATGCACAAGACAGTCAATTCAGCACTAATATATCACACTCCAAAGTTAAGCTGTATGCTGCTGTTCTTCCATTTCTTGAGTATCTTCTATGTAACATTAAGTTACTTTTGTAGGCACTGTAGGATTTTGTGCTCATACACAGTTTTCATCTTATTTATAACCTGTGGTTTGGCATATAGTAATGGAAGTGGTGAAAGTAGTTTCAGTACTTGCAATACACTTCATTAATAGGTTTTATGCCTTGTCTCCTTTCCATACTCAGTAGTATGGAACCCAAAATGGAATCATGCTCCACCAGCCTACATATTCCCCTAGGTTTTAAAAGGCCCCCCAGGATCTTTAGTCTAGTAATCGCATATGAACTTATGAACCTATGAATGGAAAGTTAAGAATACATCTCTCTTCTGAATGATCAGAGCAGCCTGGGACTTTAGGGGAATAAGGGACAAGCCAGTAGCAGCCAAGATGCAATGTTTGCAACCCACTACTTATAATGCATACAGAACCTTTGGGAAGTTCTGCATGGCCAAGATATAGAGAAAAGATATCTAAACGTCTTACAGTATTTATATTAAGAAAATCCTTAGACATTCTGGACTAGTACCAAGACCATGGTGAGATGGACAACCAACAACATTCAAAGAGATTTTGCTGGTCTTTCAGATGTGCTGCAGAAAGATTCAGTCAACGTTTCTGTTGCATATCACTGCCTCGAGGAATTATCCTACTTTTTTTCCAACCTGTTAGGAAAACTATGACTTTGAGCTTCCATCCAAAGATAAGAAAAAAGTTTCCCTCCAGTGAGTAGTCTTCCACCTAAATTCATATAGAATTTATTATATCAGAAAGCCTACTTTTTAATAGTTATAATAAGGATTTTATAGTGCCACATTTATGGATGTCTGCATTTGTTCTTCCTGTTCACAAAGGTGGTGAACTTAACCAAACTATAAACTTACATTCTTAATTAGTTTAGCAAATGTATTAGAGAGAATTGTCTATTCATGTACTCCCATCTTGCTGAAAAGTAACATGAATTTTGGAATAACCATGGTGCAGATGTTTCTGTGGTTGCAGTAGCAAACCATACTACTACCCCTGTTGGGGAAAGTAATTTTGCTGTTTTTTATAGCTTGACCTCATTATCTTTGATGCATTTGAACTTTTCCTTCTGCTGAATATACCCACTTTTGAGGGTGTTTACCAAGAGATCTCAATTAGTTTCAGGGCTATCTTTCTTATCATATTCAGTTTATCAGGTAGAATTCAGCTATAATAGCATCTAACTTTTTACAAATGTGAATTTCCCATGAATGGTATATTTTTCTTTTTTTTTCTTTGAAAATTTGAGGAAGGTGAAGCTGCTCCACTTTTCCTGTTAATATTCTCCCATTGCAAAGCATATACCATCATCATCATCATCAACCCCCTTTTCCCCACTTTTCTACATGGTGTCATGGTATCAGGGTATTGAAAAGCATATGACAATGTGGCTAAATTGCCCCACCCCACACACACACGCTTATGTATTTTGTGCAATGTTCTGCGTGGATCTTGCACAGTACAAATGAATATGAATGACCATCATGACATAAAGAGGTGGGCACTTGGATGTATCAGCAATGTGTACCACAAGGCTGTTGCATTCAGCAATGAGAAATCTACATACTGAGATGGGTACCACACACTTTATCAAACTTTCAGTTGCTCGTTAAGTAAAATGCAGGGATGTTTTTCTGAACATTTGTTTTACCAAATATCTGTTTTTCCAAAAGAGGTAAGTGAGTTTGTGTTAGGCGTGGGAGTGTGTGTATGTGTGTTTGCAGGTTAGACTTAGATTAAGGGCTATGTCAGTGAACAGATTATGAGCATGCAAGCTTTTGTGGGTTAGCATTAAAGTAAAACTTAGGTAATGGCCTAGATTCAGAGTTATGAATGCTTGTATTTGTATGCCTTGTATAGTGGCAGTGTTGCAGAAAGGGCTTTCTTAAGTTAAACTAACACCACCACAAATTAAAAACTTCAGAACCTTCAAACCACAACAGCTCACAGCACCAAATCAGGTGAGATAGAAAAAAGTTGCAAATGAATGCCAAACTTTATTTGATAACGGTTAAGCGTTTTCGTCTCCTTCAAGTGACTTCATCAGAACAAATTTCATTATAAACACAACCCTTAAATATCCTTGCTTGATGATGTCACATGAATTACATAATTACACCTTAAAAACACACTACATAATTAGTGTAAGTAAATGAATAAAATGTATAAATAAGTAAATAAATAAATAAAACTCACTCATATTACATACATGCAAATATTTGACTGACATTATAAAACATTTGAAACATTAAAAACACATCTCATATTTGATTATGCCCTATAAGAAACTTCAGACCATCTAGCCCATAATATGTTTTAGTTTTAAAATGCATGCAATGTTAACTACCTCATTTAGTCCAGGAAATTGGGTAGCATCCAACCTTAACTGCCATCTCAATTCACTGGCATCCAAGTGTAAGTCTACTATTTTACCCTGGGGATCCTTTACTATATTGTCAATAGCCAAAAATTTAAATGAGTGTGTTCCATCATCTTTAATATGTCTAAATAAAGCATTAGTAATTTTTCTTTTCTTTATATCATAAAGATGTTCACTGATACGTGTCTTGAATGTTCTGTAGGTCTTTCCTACATAAAATGCCAACATTTTTAACATTTAGCTAAATAAACCACATTAACACTACTATAATTATAGTGTCCTTTTATAGAAATAGAATTGTTTTTATTCAATTTAAACTGCTCTCCTGTTTCAAAAATGTGACAACAATAATCGCACTTTCCACATTTTGTGTTACCTTTAGCTCTATTTGAAAGGCCATATGCATTTTTGTTATGCTCAAACATGTTTTTAAGGGACCTATCCTTTCTAAATACAATACTGGGGGACACTTTCCAACTTTGTTCCCTACATTCAGGTCAAAACCCAGGATTTCCCAGTTGTTAACAATCACCTGGGTTATACCCGCAGAATCCAGGTTAAAAGTAGTTATAAACCTGAATCCCGCTTCAGTCTCCCTAAATCTATGATTAATAACCTGTTCACTTTGTGGCCTGTGAAGCCCACCCAAAATTGATATATAAATACTTTTATACTTTTTACCTATCACTTCCTTGGATAATTCTTCTAACAAGTCCAGGGGATAGCCCCTTTTAACAAACATGTTGACTATAAAGCTAATTTCATCATGAAAATGCTCATCATGACTAACCATCCTGGCAGCCCCTACCAACTGGCCTTTAATTACTGCTCTTTTTTGATGTAAAGGATGCCACCTTTTAAATTCTAAATAGGAATTTGAAAAAGTTGGCTTTCTATATATCTTAGAATACAGGAGACCATTAACCCTATCAACATTCAGCTCTTTGTCTAAATATGTGATTTGTTTTTCACTGAAACAGTAGGTAAATTTTAAGAACTCCTCTGTGTTGTTAATAAAACAAAAAAAAAATCCTCCAATTCTTAAAATGCAGGGATGTTTTTCTGAACTTTTGTTTTACCAAATATCTGTTTTTCCAAAAGAGGTAAGTGAGTTTGTATTAGGTGTGGGAGTGTGTGTATGTGTGTTTGCAGGTTAGAGTTAGATTAAGGACTAGGTTAGTGAACAGATTATGCGCATGCAAGCGTTTGTGGGTTAGCATTAAAGTAAAAGTTACGTAATGGCCTAGATTTAGTGTTATGAATGCTTGTATTTGTATGCCTTATATAGTGGCAGTGTTACAGAAAGGGCTTTCTTAAGTTAAGATGCGGGGTTAGGAGCAGGGACTGTGTTAGTGTTAACACACTTTACTAAGATGGTGCAAGGGGATGAAGCATAAGCCTCCCTTGTTGAACCACAGAGTGGTGCACAGCTACAGTTATCCCACTCCACAAGGGGGGATCCACCTTGAATCCCGGGAACTACCGTCCCATCAGTCTGACGAACCTGATCTGCAAGGGCATGGAACGCATTATCATGGAACTTATAAACAAAGACATTGGCAACCTTCAAACCCTGGATCCCACCCAGTTTGGGTTCATGAAGGGTTGATCTTGTCTCCTGAACCTGGTTGACTTCTTCGAATCACTCTCCATTGCTGTGGACGAGGGTAAGGTGGTCCACACAGCCTATCTGGCCCTCGCCAGGGCTTTTGATACCATCCCCCACTCTGGAATCATAGATAAACTTACTAAGCTGGGCATAAATTCCTACATCACTTGATGAGTTGCCCACTGGCTTACTGATGGAACCCAGACTGTAAAAGTAGCTGACTCCAAATCCAGCTCCAGACAAGTGACAAGTGGAGTACCTCAGGGTTCAGTCCTGGGACTGCTCTTGTTTGGCATCTACTTCTCTGAAGTACAGGTCAACACTAAGGGACTGGCTAACAAATTTCGCAGATGACTGCAAACTGGGAGCCATTATTGAATCCCCAAATGATCTGGATATTTTACAAAAGGGCCTTACAGAAACAGATGCTTGGTGCGAGAGCCATGGGCTCAAGCTCAATGCCAAGAAATGTATAATTATCCCCTTTGGGAAAAAAAAACATGTACCCATGAATTACTACATAGGTGGCAGTACACTAAACACCCAAAGTGTGATAAAAGACTTGGGGACACAGGTGGACAGTGGTCTCACTTTCGATAACCACATCGCCACAACAGTCAGGAAATTCTACTATGTGGCACACCTCATCACTAAGGGCTTTTCATCCAGAAAAAAGGAGGTCATTGTTCCACTGTACTCATCCTTCATTAGACCCATTATAGAGCACAATGCCCCGTTTGGTATGTACCTCACAAGACATCTGTAACAGCTGGAAAGGCCGCAGAAATACCTCACTAAAAGAATCACAGGCCTAAAGCAGATGCCCTATGCTGACCATCTAAAAAAACTCCAGCTATACTCTGTGGCATATCATCTACTCAGAGATGATCTCTGCTTAACATACAAGGCCATGTCAAACCCTGAGCTGTTGGACATGCTCCACTTAAAGAAATCTCAATCCCTCAGAGCCTCACACTCCAGGGATCTAAACCTTGTCATCACAATGAACAAAACATGTTGGAGGGATAGGTTCCTGACCCAAAGACTCCCCATACTCTGGAATAGACTGCCCATGCATGTCAAGCAGAGTGCATCCTTGGCCCTCTTCAAATGGAACCTTGATGATTGGATGGGAGATAGAAAATTCACCCTGGGGATCACGTCAGTCACCCTGCTAGACAGGAGTCCAGGGAAGTAAATATTGTGGGAAGAAATATCCAAGGAATTGTCATGGCTAGGCTTGTATAGGCCCTAAGGCTGATAGCCTAGTACCAACCTATGAGCCTATGAAGGGTCTAGAGTCTGCAGATTTTGTATGCTTTCATTGATTATTTCTACAATAATTTGCTCCATGGCTTTACAGATAAGGCTGGTGAGAATGAGGGGCCTGCAGTCATCTGCTTCAGTGGAGGGGCTACCCTTATGGAGGGGAATGACTATGGCATTTCTCCATTTTTCAGCTGCTTATCTTGTGGAGACCTTGACTGATGATGTTTAGGAGAGGCTAGTTTAGGTGATGTTTTAAGCTTACTAGTAAACAGCAAGTTATGTTATCTGGTCTCCTTGGAGGTAATAGTTTTTGTCTCAGAGAGAGCAGCTGAAAGTTGGAAAATATCAGTGATGGGAGGTTTCATCTGATCTGGTAAGCAGGACTGAGACTATAGTAGCTGGACAGAAATTAGAACTGAACTTTTCAGCCAAGAGATTAGGTTTGGATTCCAGGTTAGTGTGGGTAGTACTGGTTATAATGAGTTCTGAGCATGGCATGTTATTATTATGGAGTTTATGTGCATAGCCACACCTCTCAGCCTCTTAATGCAAGAAATCTGGACAAAGCCTAACATAATGGGGGACAAAGGTCCAAATTAATATGGACAGATTTTAAATATTACTCTTATAAACTTAAAAAGTTGCTGGAAAAACAGGATTTGAGTTAGCATACATTTTCTGTAGGATATGAAGTCTGAAACTCAAATGTATATAATTATTTACCGACCTCAATCCTAGGTGATTTGCTAGAAAACAGTTTTATGAAGAACAAACCAAACATATGAGGTAGAAATATGGACATTCTGCAAAAATTTGAACAGTTAAGAAGTATGTACATAGCTGGAAAAGGCCTTATTGTTACCTTTATAGTTGTTGAATATCTTATGCTTGCAAGCAGCCTTGGGATGCCTCATGCTCCTATTACATTCCTTTCTAATTTGGTTAAGTTTTGTTTTATGAGTAGGGAGGGCAATTCTTGTATAAGGCAAGAAGCTTACATTACTTGTTTAATAATTTGTTGATTCTACTATCCAGCAAGATTAGACAGCCAGTATATTTGCGTCTATATCACGTTATTGAAAGTTTACTTAATCGAATCAATAAAGGTCGAACTTTATTGATTGATTAAGTAAAACATTGAATAATGTAAAAAAAAAACAAAACAAACTAACTGGCGTAGGCAGGGGGGTAAGCCCCCCTGCACCCTCCACACACCCCTACTTAAATATACCAACTCCGAGACCGCACTACATTGAGGTAAATGGAAATCTCCTCTTACGGAGATTTCTTTTTACTTGCACGATGTTCTTCACTTTCAATATTGTTGTGCCGACAATATCAGACTGGATATTGTCAGCTTACAACAACGTGAAGTAGACCCATATATTTAATATTTTACATATAATGGAAGGGAACATTTTTCTCTGAGCAGTTATTTAATAGGTCAAAAAATCCCATGGTTAGGGCTCAGTTGTCAATGTTCAGGGATTCAGGTTGACTGAACCTTTTATGCTTTCTGAAAAGATTGATAAAATCTAATAGGCAGGCTTTGCTGAAAAACCTGAATGTATATAGAAAACTTGGACCAGGGAAGATGGTCATGAAGCAGAAGGTGATGGCTAAATTGTCTGATTTAACTAGGGAAGGGAAGTTATCAGAGGGTAAGGGAGTTAGTTAAGACAGCAATAAGGAAGTCTGAACCAATAGTAGGGATAGTAACTATTTGATCAAATGATGTGAACTTGATGTCGGTGAAGGCCTGGGCATAACAGGTGTTGGATGTATAGTTTCACCAGTTTATATTTTGGTATTTGAAGTCTCCTAATAAAAAAAAAAAAAAAAAAAGATATTTAGTTTGACTTCCAGCTAGGCAGAGCATATTTATGTATTCAGTATGTTCCTCTGGGAACATAGAGGGGGACCTGTAATTACTAATAACATAAACATTTGTTTTGCTGAGAGTGATTTTAGACCTGTACTACATCAAAACTGAGACCATTTTGGATCAGACACTTAGGTATGAGATATGTAATAAATATGGATACAACCCCTATAGTTACTGGTGGTTCTAAACGAGTGATTGGAAGCAAATCCAGAATGGAATGCATGTTTTTATAGGTTGAAACAAAGTTTAGTATCCATACAGATGCCCACATTCTCCAGATAAAATAATGTTTCTGTGTGAGACATTTCATCTCTGAGAATTTTTTTATGTTGAGCATAGCCACTCTGCTGACTGACAAACTGGAATTTATTCAACTATGGGCCGGATTCAAGAAACCACCATGTAAGACTTAATATGTCTTACTCGGAGGCTGCAGTTGAATGGTATGACAACAGAGTGCCATGAATATTCATGAGGGCACACTGACTCATCCGTAACTCTTACACGGACTGAGTAGGCAAGCAGGGGGGCATGTCCGACTGCCGAGCAGTATAAAAGTCCACGCCCCTGCAAGTTTTTAAAAAGCATAATGTCAACAGACAAGAGCGAGTTCGCTCAAATGTACTTGCACCCAACACCACACTCCCTGACACTGTAAACCCCCAGCAGAGTTATAGAATGTAAAATATTAATTTTTGTTTTAAATCCATGATATAGCTGCCCGTATTTGCGCTTGTTTGCGCGGGTGTGCCCATTGCTTAACCACAGTTAGCAATTGTGACATTGAAAAGCATATAAGAACTACTTATGCAAATTAATCCAAATAGCAATAGCGTAATGGTAGAACGTATGCACAAAGAGAAGGCATTCATGGTTCGAGTCCCACCACTCCCCTTCTTATTTATGTGTTAAAGCAGTATTTGAAATAACACCAGACAAATATGATTAAAATTTTATAAAAAGCAGTGACATGGCCAATGTATCAGTGAACAAAATATATATTTTTAAAGGACCCAGATATATAATAGCCCGGTGTTAAGCAACGTTTTACACAGCTAAACACAGGTGCCCATAGTTTAATAGTGCTGTACCCATCTAAACAGAGGTGCCCATAGTTTAATAGCGCTTTACCCAGTTAAACAGAGATACCCATAGTTAAATAGCGCTTTACCCAGCTAAACAGAGTTGCCCATAGTTTAATAGCACTTAACCCAGCGCAATAGAGTTGCCCAATGTTTAAAAGCGCTTTACCCAGCGCAATGTGTTTACACAGACGTGCGTGCTGTGCCAACCAGGGCACCGTAGGGCACTGTGGAGCAACGTAGAGCTAAGTTGCTTAAACACAGCCACACCCCCTAGCCTGACTGGACAGTATTAAAATAAAAGAATGACAAGGTTTGAACCCAGGACCCTTAGCATAATAATCAAAGTAGAGAACCACTAAACCATGACAACATAGGGGAAACATCCACTATTAACATTCATAAACCTAGGAATGGCAGTTTAACCATTACTAAGCAGGTCTGCAATCAGCCTAGAATTATACAAAACAGCCAATCACAAAAAAGTGCGGGAAATGCGGCATATATAAGCCCCACAGGTGGGAATACACACCATAACTGATTGTAGCTCACATCTGCGGTCAGAATGTCTGGTGTTGGAGAAGGAGCGCACTTCCGAGCGCAGAGATAGGGCATTGAGGAGTCCAAATACATGGTTTGGCTCCTAGTCCACCGTCACAAGGCAAGACTCCTGCAGGGCCAGTTCCAAGGGATGGAGTACCTCACCAGTGCCACAGGCGTTCCTTGGACTGGTGAGCAGGTCCGTCACCACCATGCGGACCTGAAGAGATGAAAGGAGGACCGCCTGAACCAGTGGATACAGGAGGCCCGTGGGATGTGGGATGCCCCAGTACTGAGTATGTAGCCATGGAATGCAGTATGTAAGAATTTCAAATGGAGTATGCATAACGGATAGGAATGCATCAATATCCCTTCATTTACTTTACAGCTGCAGGTGACCGTGTTACGAATCAGCAAGCCTATGCTGATAGGCTGATAAGGCTGCACTGCCAGGCAGGTTAGTGATTATTCTGCATGTATTGTTATATAAAATATGGGAGAGAGCATGAAAGAAAGTGTTGTAGTCCAATAATACAGCCATAAAATGTACTGAATAAGTCCTCTGCATGTACTGTCAGATAAAAATGTTAAGAGTAGCAGAAAAAGAGTGTAGTAACCCATTAAGAAAGGTAACAAATGTCTGGAATAATATCTCTACAGGCACTGTCATATAAAAGAATATGTGAGTGAGCCTGAAAAAGGAGTGTGCTAACCTATTAATAAAGGTATAATATGTCGTGAACATGTCTGCCATATATACCGTTAAAACAAATAAAGGTGTGAGCCTGTGGAAAAGTGTGTAATGTTATTAATAAAGGTCTAAAACCCAGAGTGTGTCTGTTTCATTTAGTATGAAATGTTGTTGTACCCTTGCATTATACAAATAGTAATGTGTTAGAAAGTGCTAGCAACCCAGAATTCTGCAGTCCCATCTAAAGTGGGTGATGGAAGTGCTAGTAGCTGTGAAGTAAATATACAGTCCTCAGCAGTCAGTTACTGGCTGGCATGCATAAGTAAATCTGGCACATGAGTAGCATGCTAATATGTTCCCCAGAAATGTAAGTGTGCTTCAATAAATGCAGGGTTCTGTACAATTTAAAGTGAAAATGTCATGTGAAAATATCCAGATATGTAGATAAAGAAATATAAATGCAACCATGAAATATGTAGCAGTAACATCTGCATCCTGGAAGTTAGTATGCGAGATATAGGTCAAGTATAGATTGAACTAGCCAAACCCACTACACAACCTAATGCATGGTGGCAAGTGTAATAATACATGTAGGGAATATACACCTGCAGTCACTAGGAATGTAGTGTAGAGTAAAACTGTTTATAAGATGTTAACGGAGTTTTTTTCTACACCCTACTGTTTGTGCATAAACCATGCAATTCCACACCTCAGTGGGTATGTGTAATCTTAAATATTTGTTGGGATATATGTCCAATTGTTCTATAAATATTTGCACTCATGTTGCTGCATGTGCCCTGTTCAAACACCATGTTCATGGTGGCCTGTTGCTACCAATCATCCCTGCATGCGTTTGGAATAACCACTGCTGTTCAATATATGCATGTGTTATGTTTGCTGTTCAACTGTTGGAACTGTGGTGTGTTGGGTTAATGGGAATATTACTGCATGCTGTTACAACTAATCTGGAATGCTGTTGTTTATGTTGTAATGAAACACACCTAATCAAAGAACGTATGGGAAGGCCGGTCCCAGCGGACCCACCTGTCCCTCCTCAGTTGGCGAGTGCACCTGGCACCAGTGGCTCTGGTGCCCAGCCCGGACTCCCCTCCTCTGTTGGTCCTGTGCCACCTTCAGGTGGAAGCACTGCAGGAGATGGGGCACATCCCCCCGTGCAAGCGTGGGCAGAGAAGGGCCACCCATCACCCTTCGAAGGGTCCGGGTTGTGGTGCGTAGGGAGATCCAGTGTTCAGTCCCTGATCCCCTACGCCAGCTTGAGATGAGAGTGGCGCTTCTCATGGGTGAGCCTGTCTGTCCTACTCAGCCCCCAGCACAGCCACCCCCGGGGCTGTGAAGGTGCAGTGGTGACTGCCCATGGGTGGGGATCTCAATTCCACTGTTACCATCTGTGGGCTCATGGGCTTGTGATTTCCAAACAACCTTCCCCGTCAATTGTGTTCACCCACTCCATGTGTCAGATTCCACCCCTGTATGCGTCTTGTCTTGTCTGTTTACCTCCCCAACCTACCTCCCCAAATATACCTACTTCCCCTACCTCACTTACCACTCTCACCTGGAAAAAAAAAAAAGGGCAATCTGTACCCGAAAAAAAATTACGCCCCATACATAGCTTCCCATTTTGCACACATGTCCATAGGACATATACACCGATAATTCTAATTGGCAGTGCAACAAACGATGTTGTCCTCACCCCTCTCTCAGTGGTGGAAGTTCTCAAAACTCACTCCAAATTTTCAACATATGCACAGCTGTTGCTGTTAAAGAAATGGGCAGCTATGGGCCTTCCCTACACCCTTCTTGCACATCCCGAGCTTGTTTTCCTACTGTCTTTCCCTCCCTGTGCCCCCTTTTTCACCACTTTCCTATCTCCCCATTTTCTTTTCTTTAAAATAAATTAGCACGGGGGTTAGTGAGAGTAAGCACTGTTAAGGAGTAGTAAGCGAGGGTGCACTTAGCTAAGCATCGCTAAGCATCGCGCAAACCCACGAAAACCCACTTACAACTGCTTAAAAGTGCCTTAGTCACTCTGTATGACAGGGCCCTTGTATTGCTCAGCAGCAAAATAAAAATATCCTTGTCAGTCTCAAACCCAGGACCTTGGACTCACCAGTCTGCATGAAGTACCACTAAACCACATCAGATATACAATAACATAGTGCTGAAAGCAATTTAACATGCATTACCATGAGTGAATGTAAAGGGAAAATAGGAATGGCATAACCCAAATCTTGTTCTGTGGGCCTTAACCAGCAGGTGTTGTTGAACTGCATGACATGACTGTGAAAAGAGAATCAGCCATGCTAGTAGGGAATAAGGTTACAGTAGCAGCTTACAAACCCCACACAGTATCAGAGCAGGATACACACTGGCATATTAGCATAGGTCACAGGATAGACCTCCCAACAGTGACTGCTCTTCAGTGATGACCCTGATTAGTAAACAAATGTTAGCTGTGCCCCTCTGACTCCCTGTGAAATGTACTAACAGTATACAGAAAGGTGTTGAATCTCACTTCATAACAAATGTCAATAAGTGAGAGTAGACACCGCTTGCACATCAGAAAAGGTGTAGTAATAGAAATGCTCTGAATCACCCAAAGTCTGAACTGAAAAATGTCAGAACTATATCACAGGTGTATCCCAGTTATATGTACCTTTCCCTGAGGCTGTTCAAATATATACGTGAGAGTATCTGAGGCCTGGAAGAGTCAGAAACACACAGGCATATCAGCTTGTCTGCTGCAAATAGCTGTAGAATGAATCCCACAAGCATGCCCTTATGCAGAAGTACAACACAGAAATAGCAAAAGATGGAGCCATGTACTGCTAGCAACCACCTGTGACAATGCCATTGTTCAGGTGCTGAAAAGACTGCTGTGGTGCACAGTCAAAGAATATTAGGCTGACCTCTGTCTACCATCTGGATATGTCCACAGGTGGGAGCTACTCAGACAGACTACAAGCCTTCATAGACTTACAGGTACACAGCAACTCTGCATGTTCAGCAAGATAAACATCACACAATAATAAATAATGCACACTGCAGTTCTGCACCCCTACCCAAAGGTACTATATACCCGTGTAGTCAGGCACAACCAAGGGTGTAGGTAGGCATACACAGTACAGAAATATGTCCAGTCGTCCTGAGCAGACTGTGCTAATGCCAACACAAACCACAAACTGTTCAGATGTGAGTAACGTACTAATGACAGTATAGCTGTTCACAAACAGTGCATGTGCCTGATATTCATAATTGGTAGTACAACATACTTAGATGTCCTCACCACTCTCTCAGGGGTGGAAGGTTTCAAATATCCCACCTAATGTATTGCATATGCACAGCTGTTGCTGGTAAAGAAATGGGCAGCTATGGACCTTCTCCACACCCATCGTGTACATCCCAAGCTAGTTTCCCTACTGTCTTCCCCTCTTTGAGCACCCTTTATCACCACATTCCTATCTCCCCATTTACTTTTCTGTCAAAGACATGAGCGCGGGGGTTAGCGGGAGTGAGCACTTGTAAACAGTAGTAAGCGGGTTTGCACCAGTGTGCGCATGTGTGAGCCTAGCTTAGCATTGCTAAGATATGATAAGCTCCGCCAAGCTTAGCTTACTATTGCTAACATAAAGTAAGCTAAGCTAAGCTTAGCTTAGTATTGCTAAAATACAATAAGCTAAGCTAAGCATCGCCTAGCATCGCTAAGCGTCGTGCAAACCCATGCCAACTCGCTTACAACTGCTTAAAAGTGCCTTTGTCACTCTGTATGACAAGGCCCTTGTATTGCTCAGCAGCAAAATAAAATACGCTTGTCAGTCTCAAACCCCACACCTTGGACTCACCAGTCTGCATGATGTACCACTAAGCCACAGCTGACACACAACAACTTGGTGCTGAAACAAATATAACATACATTACAAGGAGTGCATGTAAAGGGAAAATAGGAAAGCCATAGGAATACATTGCAATAAAGAAATATGACATGCATTACAAGGACTGAATGTAAAGGGAAAATAGGAAAGTCATAGGAATACATTGCAATAACTACTGTTGTATGCCAGTTAATTCCCTAATTCCAAAAAAAGTACATACTCCCATGTATCCAGTGTTAGCATTAGGAGGTGTGAGTAAACTTACACACTGAGAAGAGTGTACTTGAAGAAGCAACAGTCAGGTTTCAGTACAACATGCATTTCACTGGCTACAACCCAGCTTCAGATATGAGATATATACCAACCTTCTGACTGACACAACAGTGTCCACAGCAAACAAGCATGGTCCCCACCTTGCAAAACTGAAAGGCCTACAACTACCTAACCTATCATTTTTATAGCAGTGTCCTGAAATCACAGTGAGAACTACAATTACCACACAGCAGGCTGCATGCAATTACTAAATGGTGGGCAGAGGCCATCACATGCACATGTGCAGATACCTACAAAAGCAGCCTGTAATTGCTGTCCACACATGTTATAATATAATTGCAGCAACTGGAGAGAGATAGAGAGCGAGCGAGAGAGACAGACAGACAGACAAACAGTTGGAGAGACCAAACCAAAAATAAAAATACAGAGGAGGTTGGAGACACCGACCAACCAAAACAAAAAATAAAACAAACAGAGGCAGTGGAGGACACCGACCTAAACAAATAAAAATAAAAAAAACATCAACAGGTACAACAGACTGAGGTAAGAAATACAAAGGTAAGGTATGTAACACAGATGTATTTGCTGGCATCCGAATGATGTGTCTGAAGGGTACTCTACATTCTGTGAACCCTCCTTATGTGGTAGCAGTCCGTATCTATATGTATATGCAGATGTGCAAAGGGCAAGGGACATACTGCAACTGTTAGTGAAGGCTGGACATATATATGTATTTGAAGGTTGCTATGTGCACATATCTATGTAGGTTGTAGTGTGTGGCATTGAAAACAGCAAGCAGTGCAGGTATATGTCATGTGGTGGTTAAATGCTGTGGGACTGAGTTACAGCCAGTGAGGTCTGCTACGGCTATACGGCCTGAGGACAGTGAAATGCATTCTGCACAACACTGTGCAATATTATTACATAATCGTATGTCTCACAACTGTTCCATAATTGATATTACCACCATGAAATGTGGCCAGTATATCTGCATATATGTGCATGTATATGTACAACTGTGGCTGTTTACAAGTATGTGTGTATATATATATATATATATATATATATATATATATATATATATATATATGTATGTATATACACACACATATATATATATATATATATATATATATATATATGTGTGTGTATATACATATATATATATATATATGTATGTGTGTGTATATACATATATATATATATATATATATATATATATATATATATATATATATATATATATATATATATATATATATATATATATATATATATATATATATATATATATATATATATCCATATATACATATATAGATATATAGATATGTAGATATATAAATATATACATATATAGATATATATATAGATATATAGATATATACATATATAGATATATATAAAGATATATATAGATATATACAGATATATATGGATATCTATGGATATATATATAGATATGTGTATATATCTATCTATATATATATATATATATATATATATATATATATATATATATATACATATATGTATATAGATATATATATAGATATGTATATACAGAGTGATATATAAATATATATGTACATATATATATATATATATATATATATATATATATATATATACATATATACATATATATAGTGAGAGAGGGAGACACAGGTCAGACGTATTGCAACAGGTGCCTGGTGAGTAAGGCATGGACTGAACACCAGTGTTGATACTGCAGTGCCATACCCCATTCCAAAAACTTTACCCATTAACTACCAGATAGGTGGTTGCCTGACTAACACTGAAGGTGTCAGAAGGGAACATGGGACACAGGTGGTCAGTAGCCTCCCCTTTGATATTCACAGTGCCACACTAGTCTTGTAATCTGTCTACGTGGTACTTGTAATCACAAACGATGTGTCATGTATGGAAATATAGGTCAGTGTTCCCCTGTACTCATCAGAATGCCCCATGTGGTATGTACCTCACATGACAACTACAGCAAGTGGAAAGTCCACAGACATACCTCACAAAGGGCAATACTGCTCTGAAATACATACCCTATGCAGACTGACTCACATAACCACAGCTACAGTGCGTTGTATACCGGCCACCCAGAGGTTACCTCTGCCAAACATACAGAGGCATGCCACACCCATAGCTGTCAGACAACCACCATGTCAACACCTCACAATCCCACCGGGCTACACGGTCTAGGTCCCTAGTCCCCGCAACATCACTAAACAGCACATGCTGGAGGGATAGGCTCCTATTGGCAAATATGCCATACTCTGGAGTAAACCACCCAGCATGAACAAACAAGGCTCCTCAGTAGCAGATCTCAGACATACCCCTGATGATTGTCTGGGGGATAGGTAACACGCCCTGGGAATCACCTCTGTGTATCCGGTTGACAGGAGGAAGTGAAATCTAATTACATGTGTGTCACAGGCCAGGGTAGCATATGGCTGGGCTGCTGTAGGCCCCAGGGACAATAGAGTATTACCTACTTATGACACAATGCACACAGACATGTACACAGTGCAATACCAGCTATGTGAGGTGGAATGAGTGTGACAGTGAATGTGTGCAAGGTCTGTGACAGTGTGATAGCTAGGGGTGAGGTTGTTTCCGTCTGATGAAGCCGGGATATTCTATTCTGCTGAAAGCGCTTACTTTTTACTTGGTGCAATAAATACACGTTTGGATTCAGAAGTTTCGCTCTTATTGTGTTCCAGTTTCGCCTTTTTACTAGTTTCTGTGGTTTGCAGTTTGAGTTTGTGTGGTTGTTTCCATCATGGTCGTTTGTGTCCTACGTGTGAGGCCAGAGAAAGATGTGTCAGTTATTGGGATGCAGACATAGTAGGATGGTATATGTTGTGACATAGTTCCTTGTGTACGACTGTGGTGTCCCATCATAGGCTGAAGCAATACATGTATGCTCAGTAAGTGGTACTGCTGGTGAATCCATTTGACATTAGAACTGTTGTACCACCTGAATCTGTAGGCCTAAACAGCACAGTATGGTGTATGTTCACATTCCCTGGTAACACTGTCTTGTGTGTTTCCTGCAGTCTGCACAGATTACATTCCTCAGGCATAGGTATCTGTAAGTAGAGGCACACAGTACTGTAAGGTACATAGCAAATGCTCATATGTGTTAGCATACATTTGTGTATGGTATGAATGTCTGATGTGTGTGTAATTATGCCTGTACCATGTCTGCAATCACATGTGTGATGCAGGGTTTGCGTGTGTACCTAGCAACATGTATACTCTGTTTCAGCATTATGCCAGCTATATTAACAACTGTGCACATATGTTAGGTAGGAGTATGGCATCAACGACTAGGGTGGGTTACTGGTTATATTGTAACTGTACTTCACATTCATTGCAATGGCTGACATATATCTGCATGCATTAGCTTGATATGTACCCCCCTGGCAAGGCTGTGCATTGGATCCCAAACAGTGAGCCAAGTACTGGTGTATACTGGTGTGTCATATGGAGTGTGGCAGGCACTGTTAGCCAGTTGTGGGCTGAGCACTGATATGTGGTATTGAATGTGTGTATCCTGTGACAGACGAACAAATGCTATATATGGTAGTTAACTGATATCTGTACTATATAATGTTAAGTGTGCCACATGACTTGCTCACACATATCGTTTACTTGTCTTCCAGGCTTATGGCTCATCACAGGAACCCCTGCTACACAGCTGCAGAGGAACAGGAAATCCACCACAGCCTGGTACAGCACTATACCCTGCTGTTTTCAAGGGCCAGCCAACACCAGCAGGAGCGTACTGCACTGTGGCAAGAACTTGTTCATCAGGTAAATTACATAGGCATGCATAACCGGATATATGAGCAGGTACGCCATCACTGCAGTGATTTAATTAGACATGTCCAGCGGCGTGCATCTGATATCCACAGACAACAGCTTGCCACAGGTGGTGGGGAGGCCATACATCCCCCCTCACCAGAGTGGAGGAACAGCTGCTAAGTGTGGTGGCTCCTGGCCTACAGCAACAACAACATCACACATGTGTTGTCATGGAGGCCGGAGCCACCCAGCATAGTGACATGGAGTGTGCAGGTAACATGCCCTAGCTGTAGACTACTGTTACCTGTATTGTTAGATTATGCATGTGTGAGATGTGTACTGTGTTTAGCAGTTGTGCTGCCTATTGTGTGCAATACTGATAATTTGAATAGTATCTGTACACCTATGCCTGTTGTTCTACTGTAGTTTAGCACACTCACAGTAGCAATGCCACAGGTGTGGCCACTGACAAACTGTGTCATATTCTTGCAGGTCCCTCTGGTGTGACAGCAGGACAGATGTTACATGCTGGTGAGTGTGTTGACACTTTAAACTTGGTATTGAACTGTGCATGTCATAGGTGAGGTGTAGGCCGTGCACACATAACACACCTATGCATAATGCATGCTGTGCATGTTTGCTGTGAGACGTGAAACATCTCAGTAATGTCAGTAGCTGCCTCATTCACATGCAATGCACAGAGCATCAGACACAAATGTGGCAACACTGTACTGCACATTGAATAGGCATAGTTGACACACATGTACACAACATAACACGTTTGTCATACGCAGTACACCTCAACATGCTACACATAGTGTAACTGGACACCCGCGGCCAGGTCACACTTCAGTATCCCACATGTCATCCACACACCACACATATCATACCTGAGGGGTAGGGGCCTAGCATGGGGCTGTGCAACACTCCTCAACACATAACACAGTCATGTTAGGCAATGTTCCCTATTGGACACCTCACACACCCTTGTGCAACGTGGCTGTGTAATCGTGAACTTAGCCACGGCACTGCAGTTCAGGTACAGCATGCTATGCAGTGGTCTAGCACACTTTAGTGGCCTTGAGTGACCACATGATGCATGATGATGATGGCTAATGGTACTACACCCCATACTGTTACAATGGCCATGTCCAGAATTGGTATCCCATCACGTATACATGCACCACCCATCCCGTGTGTGTACATAGCATGCATGTGCTACACCTGTGTCCACAATTATCTGCTACAGACACAGACACTGCAATCAGACATGGAAATCCATGTGACACACAGATAACACACGCAGCCATGGTATGTATACCTGTGTGTGATGGTGCACAGGACATTGCACAGCTTATAATACTTGCACAGAAATGTCGTGTCCTTGTACATATTGTGTTCCAGGGTGTAGACAATCACTGAACATGTACACACATGCACCACAGCCATGTACACTGTCATCAGCTATGGCTGTCTACACTCACACTGCATGAACTTGATCAACACTTATTCTGCATGCTGACACATGTGTGTGACTGTTTGCCTTGTGATACTGTCACCCACCTTCAACCAGTATTGAGTATGATTTGGAAGTCTGTTGTGTTTGTGTATCTGCTGTAGTGAGGAGTGCGCATGTGTTCCTGTGTGCATGTGTGCCTGTGTGCCTGTGTGCATGTACAGACCATAACATGTGTTTCCTGTCTTCCTCTCACAGGTGCTGAGGTAGGTCTTGGCGAAAGCAGCAGGTGACCTGAAGCCACTGCCACGGATAGTGGTGATGATGAAACATGTATTTTGGCACAGGGAGATTTGACAGTGTCTGTCGTTGGTCCACCAATCGACAGTACACAGCGTTCAACCCCATCTATGCACACACTCATACTGCCATTACATCCCTCACCACCAATGGCCATAGGAGAGGGACAACATACAGTTGGCATTGACCAGGAGAGTGTGGTACCCGTGGCACGTGCATCCCCTCACAGCAGCCATAGCCGTAGACCTGCAATGGTACCACATAGGCGGAGGTCCAGGGGTTCTTGGGGGAGCACCACTGGACGTATTGCCCCTGGCAGGCATGCCCTCACAGGTCTTATGACGACCACTATGTTCCAGGCTGTAATGCAGGCTCAGGCACATATGGAATGGTACACCAGGCAGGGACTTAGGGCACAGAGGGCACATAACACCGCTATCAATGACAGCATCCGTGACCTTGCCAGTGCGATCCGGACATACACCGAGGTCATTGATAGACGTTGGGGGGAGACAATAGTTGCCCTCCACAACATGTCTTCCTCAAGCCAGGACCGTGCAGGATGGTTGCGACGTTGACACGGATGCATGCCCGCAACAGCAACAGCTGGCAGTGGTCACGGATGGCCCATAGCTCCCAACCACTCCCATAGTGGCAGTGGGCCTGTCCATTGTCCGTCCCAGTAGACCACGTGCACGTGGCTCTGGCCAGTCCCAACAGGGATATGGGTCCAATCATCATACCTCTGCCTCTGATGACAGTACCCAGTCAGGGTTGGTACCCGATACTGTCCGTAGCACCCCTGCCATGCACAGGTACTGTGTCCATGGCCGGAGACAGTGATCTGTACAGCCAAGCAGGTACAGTCTGTGGCTGTCCCACAAACCACCATATATGGCAACCACATGGTGGAGCTGTGTGCATGCAGACACACACACATTAAGCAAACAACTAGGGCTCACACATACACACACACATTACATCAACATTGGCCCATGCTGTACTGTTGTCCCCCCCCCCCCCACACACACACACACACACACACAAACATGTCGATTGGATGGGTCAATGTCAGGCTCTGGCAAACAACAAAACGCCCTGTGCATATGATGATACCTGTGCCGCCTCCTGTCATCTGCATTATCGACTGAGGGACAGGCTAACATGGTGCTGATGCACAGGGTGACACTATAGCAATGTAGCAATAATAGCGAGTTGTCAACAAGGAAGTCTAACTACATCCTTGTAGATATATCTGAGCAGACATTATGCATCAAAGCTCTGATTGTCAATGTAGCATTGTTTACACCACTTTTAGGTCTGAGTATGTATTATCCACCCATGTGCCACTTGGCTGATGTGTGATGTGTTGCCAGCATGTGTTAGCGAGTGGACAGTACGTGTGTGATGTGTGCAGTACAGATTAGCAAGTGTACATCTGTGAACATGGTGGGTGTGCATTTTCTGGATGTACGTGCATAGTGGACACATGGGAAGTGTAGCATACCCTGTCGTACACATTATTAACATCCCATTGCATCTTTCAATGGCCAGCATGCATTCTACCACAGTTATGTACTAACATGGGTAGACGTGTGTATGACATGGGTTGACACTATGCTACGGGTGATACCGTTAATATCAGTCAATGATTTGCAGTCTGGTAGTATACACAACCTCAACAGCATGACTATAAGCAATCATTGGATGATGTCCTGACAAATGACACACAGTAGTAGGAACCCAGTATTAATTGGATCCTTCCGGTGCTACACTACAACACTAACCAGTGGTGATGACCGCCACCCATTACTGTGACCACACCTGTGTGTCATATAGCCCCCTTAGGTACATGCAGACACACTAGGGATGTGTCCATCCAAATCTGGGAATGCATGGAATGGCCTACAATGCATTCCCTGGATGGGACGCATATCCTATACAAAGGTATCATACAGACAGATACCTGTTGTGTGATACATGCTGTATAGCAGTAACCCGACTATGGCATAGTCATCCTCATGTACTATGCGTACTATCCCGTCAGTACCACACCGGTGGTAGCCCTCAACATGTATGTCGGGTACCATTGTGTACATACAGACCCATGTTATGTCATGTTTCCCTTGGTATCCACATATCCATAGGTATTGTGGAGTCCCAAGGTGTATCACAGACATTAGAGGCCTGAATGCATATCCACAAGGCAGTCGTACACCTATAAAGACTGTCCATTCTTGGCAGACTTTGTTGTGTATGACCATGTCTGACATATACCCCAGGCATATACCCTCACTCACACTACTCTTAAGTAACTGTCATGGGTGTGTGCCACAGATGACCTTGGCCACAGAACACGACAGTGGATGGCCATGTTACATACATACATATGTGACCTACGATCTGAGTAGCAGTGGCACAACCTGTCAATGGAAACAAATGTATTCATGTAGTATGCAGGCTTCACACCTATGTACTGATTGAGGGGACATGTACACATATATATTTGCCACGCAGATACCTGATGTCTGCAATGCACTTACCGTTGTCATCATACTATGTCATACCATAGTAAAAGCAAAACCCACACCGTGTTAACCAACAGGGACACAGACAGCATTTGCAGGATTCAAACCCCTACCTAACAATGCTATGATAATAGAGATTGACGCATTAACATGGCACGCTATTTGCTTTACTGGCTTGTTTACCTTCTCCTGCTGTATTTGTAGGATGGTGACATCATCAGACTTTCCAAAGAGGAATGTACCTCTTTTACTGAGTTTTCCCAGTCTCCAAAATGAAACACCTCTCAAAGGAAACTGTACACATACACACTTTGCAGGATTCAAACCCCTACCTAACTATGTTATGGTATGGGTAAGAGAAGCATTAACATGGTGCACTATTTGCTTTACTGGGTGGTTTTTCTACTCCTGCAGTATTTTTAGGATGGTGACATCATCAGACTTTCCAAAGAGGAATGTACCTCTTTTACTGAGTTTTCCCAGTCTCCAAAAAGGAACACCTTTCAAAGGAAACTGCACACATACACACACCCCCACACAATTTGCAGGATTTAAACCCGTACCTTACTATGTTATGATACTGGAAAAACGATGCATTAACACAGTGTGCTATTTGCTTTACTGGCTGGTTTGCTTTCTCCTGCAGTATTTGTAGGATGGTGACATCATCAGACTTTCCAAAGGGGAATGTACCTCTTTTACTGAGTTTTCCCAGTCTCCAAAAAGGGACACCTCTCAAAGAAAACTGCACACATGCACACTTTGCAGGATTCAAACCCCTACCTAACTATAT
The DNA here is from genome assembly GCF_019279795.1 of Protopterus annectens. Classification (NCBI taxonomy): domain Eukaryota; kingdom Metazoa; phylum Chordata; order Ceratodontiformes; family Protopteridae; genus Protopterus; species Protopterus annectens. Next base: position 840,737,306 of record NC_056745.1, read on the forward strand.
TATGATACGGGAAAGAGAAGCATTAACATGGCGCGCTATTTGCTTTACTGGCTATTTGCTCTACTCCTGCAGTATTTGTAGGATGGTGACATCATCAGACTTTCCAAAGAGGAATGTACCACTTTTACTGAGTTTTCCCAGTCTCCAAAAAGGAACACCTTTCAAAGGAAACTGCGCACATATACACACCCCCACACAATTTGCAGGATGCAAACCCCTACCTTACTATGTTATGATACTGGAAAAAGAAGCATTAACATGGTGTGCTATTTGCTTTACTGGCTGGTTTCTTTTCTCCTGCAGTATTTGTAGGATGGTGACATCATCAGACTTTCCAAAGAGGAATGTACCTCTTTTACTGAGTTTTCCCAGTCTCCAAAAAGGAACACCTCTCAAAGGAAACTGCGCACATACTACACCCCCACCCCCACACACTTTGCAGGATTCAAGCCCCTACTCTCCCCACACACACACACTTTGCAGGATTCAAGCCCCTACCTAACTATGTTATGATACTGGAAAGAGATGCATTAACAGGGCGCGCTATTTGCTTTATTAGCTGGTTTCCCTTCTCCTGCAGTATTTGTAGGATAGTGACATCATTAGACTTTCCAAAGAGGAATGTACCTCTGTTACCGAGTTTTCCCAGTCTCCAAAAAGGAACACCTCTCAAAGGAAACTGCACACATACACACAGCCCCCACACACACTTTGCAGGATTCAAACCCCTACCTAACTATGTCATGATACTGGAAAAAGACACATTATCACAGGGCGCTATTTGCTTTATTGGCTAGTTTCCCTTCTCCTGCAGTATTTGTAGGATGGTGACATCATCAGTCTTTCCAAAGAGGAATGCACCTCCTTTACTGAGTTTTCCCAGTCTCCAAAAAGGAACACCTCTCAAAGGAAACTGCATACATACACTTTGCAGGATTCAAACCCCTACCTAACTATGTTATGATACTGGAAAGAGACACATTAACACGGCATGCGATTTGCTTTACTGGCTGGTTTCCCTTCTCCTGCAGTATTTGTGGGATGGTGACATCATCAGACTTTCCAAAGAATAATGTACCTACTTTACTGAGTTTTCCCAGTCTCCAAAAAGGAACACCTCTCAAAAGAAACTGCACACATACACCCCCCCCCCACACTTTACAGGATTCAAATCCCTACCTAACTATGTTATGATACTGGAAAGAGACACATTAACAAGGCGCTTTATTTGCTTTACTGGCTGGTTTCCCTTCTCCTGCAGTATTTGTAGGATGGTGATATCATCAGACTTTCCAAAGAATAATGTACCTCCTTTACTGAGTTTTTCCAGTCTCCAAAAAGGAACAGTTCTTAAAGGAAACTGCACACATACCCCCCCAAACACACACACACTTTGCAGGATTCAAACCCCTATCTAATTATGCTATGACACTGAAAAGAGACGCATTAATACGGTTCACTCTTTGCTTTACTAGCTGTTTTCCTTTCTCCTGTAGTATTTGTAGGATGGTGACATCATCAAACTTTCCAAAGAGGAATGTACCTCTTTTAGTTTGTTTTCACAGTCTCCAAAAAGGACACTCCTTTCAACGACAATTGCACACATACACACAACCCCCCCCCCCCCAGACACACACACACACTCACTGTTGGCAGGATTCAAACCCTTACCTAAGTTATGATACTAGAGAGTGATGTTTTAACATGGTGCACTATTTGTTTCACTTGCTGGTTTCTTTTCCCCTGCTGTATTTGTAGGATGGTGACATCATCAGACTTTCCAAAAAGGAATGTACCTCTTTTAGTGTGTTTTCACAGTCTCCGAAAAGTACACTCATTTCAAAGACAACTGCACCTACATACACACTCATTGTTTACAGGATTCAAACCCCTACCTAACTATGCTATGATACTACAGAGCAACGCTTTAACATGGTGCGCTATTTGCTTCATTGGCTGGTTTTCCTTCCCATGCTGTATTTGTAGGATGGTGACATCATCAGACTTTCCAAAGAGGAATGTACCTCTTTTAGTGTGTTTTCACAGTCTCCAAAAAGGACACTCCTTTCAAAGACACTTGCGCACACACACTCACTGTTTGCAAGATTCAAAGCCCTACCTCCCTATGTTATGATACTAGAAAGAGACATATTAACACGGCACACTATTTGCTTTATTGGCTGGTTCCCCTTCTTCTGCTGTATTTATAGGATGGTGACATCATCAGACTGGACATGGTGATGTGTGTACACTTTGTTTTATGCCATTCCAGGAATGGTCCATGTGGGTCAGCAAGTGTCAACAGCTTGAACATGACCTCAGTATCCTTACCTTGTGTGATCTATCTGTGGACACATTGACATTGTCAACACATATTTATGCACAGCTTCTTGGTTTTGTGGATACTATATGTGTCTGGGATGTTGATAAAGGGCTATTCAAAGTCTATGTGACACGTGTAGATGTGTTCATTGATGTATGTCCTGGGTGGCTGCCTTGCAAACAGTCTGGCATGTTTGGGAACCATGATCCGCACATGAACATACCACAGTTGGTAGGGTTGTGTGTGTGTCAGCTTCCAATAGCTCTGTTTATGACTGCAACCATGATGGACTCCATGACCTTGCAGATCAGACATCATAGGCATACTGGACTTGACTTCTCATGGTGTGTTGTGCACCAACACTTGTGGGGAGTGCCATATGTAGCTGTGACACATTCACTGGTTCCACATCCTGTGCATGGGGTGCGGCTCAGCTAACTGTTCAGGTGCATGATCTGTATGTTCTGTAGTTTGTGCATGACACATATTGGGAATCAATGTATTCCACCTGCTGCCATGCTTTTGGCAGTGTGGGGTAGCTGCTCATCCATTCTACATGTGATATCCCCTGGTATGATGATGTGGACTATTGTCAGTGGGGGATGGGTATGTACATATGGGCCTGTCTGTCACAATGTCGGCATTGACACTCAGGTACAGCTGGCCCTGACTCAGGACATATATGTGTGCACATTGATATTTATAACATAGCTGAAGGAGGTGCCATGATTCAGTCTGGACTCCTTCTCAGCTCCTCTTTACAATACACTAACGAACATGAGCACTAATCCCTGTTATACTCTTTTACATGCTTAACACCCTACTGATCCTTTGTGATCAGGCTACAGAGTATGTCATGATAATATCCTGGCATGTCCAGGGGTCGGTTTTGTGTGTAGTCTTCAGTCCAGCTAGTGGATATTGTGATATTGACACAATGCCACATCTGCCTCATGTACACAGACAACCCTCTCCTCCTCCTGACAAACTCAGATATATGTGTGAGATGCACCTATATAGACATACAGGGAGCTGAAGTCTCTCAACCCATGACTGGCACAGTGTATCAGGTGGTGAAGGTAACCACACACACCACATATCAGTCTCACATATCCTCTAGCAATAGCACTCAAACCACATTAGCACACATTGACATACTCGGATGCTGTAAATGTATACTACCTAAGCAGCAGAGACCTCCAAAGCAGACACACACACACACACCTGCTACCCCACTACAATACCCACATATCACTAAGTTCACAATGTCAGTGTGCCACACAGTCACTGCCCTTCGGGCTAAACAACACACCTAATACACTTGTAATAGGTGACACGTATGTTCAGACACACTGACGTACCACTCACCAGCCCTGACAAGGGAATAGTCACTTTGGGCTGTCTGTTGGGTGCCAGGATCTGCCGCATAACACAGGCAGTCAGGTCACTCCAAAGCAAGTACAAGACTGGCACTATCATTGTCCATGCTGGTGTGTGTCACCTCAGACGTTACTCCCTGGACCACATGACATGATACATGGAGGTACACTCTGATCATGTAGCCCAGGCCAGTATGACCCTGACCTTGTCTAGCATCTTACACCCACCAATTATGACATCACAGTATATGGACACACATATCACATTTAACAGTTGGCTAACACATTTGTTTCATTCATAGGGGATACAGTGTCTGTCAGCATATGGTGACATGCTCAACATGCCACTTAGCTTCACTATGGACAGCTTGCACCTGTCACCCTTGGACTTTGGTATGCTGGATAAGGTTCTTGCTACCACCAGAGTGCCTTTTTTACACAGGGCTCAGAAGACAAACCCACCTCCATAGACATTACAGGTTTAATGAAACTAAGGGTAATGCTGCTCAACAACAGTTGTGTTAACCTGATATTGTGGCCACTCAGGACTCTCCTCAGTATGGAGGAGAGCAATATCTGTGCACTGACAGACATCTGGTTCAGGCTTGCTTATGCACACCAGCACTACCAGGTTATGTTTCATACCATGCTGTCTGACAACAAGACTTGGAACAGACAACACAACTAGGGGGAGTATCCATATACATCACAGATACACACACCTCCAGGTTAGTAGCACTGCACAAAGCATCACAGACCATACATAGACAACTACCATTGTGCAATACTGCCTTTCGGTTTGTTGCCTGCTGCAGAGCACACTCCCAAACTCAGGAACCACACTCGGCTTTTGTGGGAACTATGGAGAATATGCAGGTCTCCACAGACACCATTATATTGTGTGACTTCATATACACACATATTGACTGGGGATACTACTCAAGCCCCGATAACCTCACTCAACAGTCACTACAATTTGTGGACTCATATGCTTTGGCACAAGTCAGCACAGCCACAAGGGGGAATACATATTGGACCTGCTCATTACCAACATGGGGACTCTATGTTCCACACCAGCAATATACCCCTCATTGGTAAGGTCAGAACATACATGTATCTCACAGGACATACATATACCCTCAACACACCCATCCTGGGTAATTTTGGTGAACTTCTCATGAGCCAACATCTCACTTCACCGAAGCAAGGTGGTATCCTTCAGAGATCCTGAGACAGTGGCATATACGGCTCACACTGCTGCATCCTTTACATACACATTCTATGGACCCCTAGTGGACTGCATGGATTGTACTATCCCAAATAACAACAAGACCCACTACTACAATGGCAAGGGACCTGTCTGGTAGACCCCAGCCATTAATAAGCTGTACAACGTCAAGAGGACGGTACTACATGATAGAGCACAATCCCAGACAGGGAAGGCATCTGTGATCTGTACTAGCAGACAGCTACAATCACTCATGGACTTTTCTAAGGGCTGCTTCTACCAGACAATTGCACCTAACACGTAGGACCATCACACGGCCTTCACACGGCCTTCTTCAGTTATTTCATGAATGTGGGTGGACACTCACTGATATGCTGTGAGTTACTGCATACTGACTAAACCTACCCTGAACCCACTGGCATTGCCTACATCCTGGCAAACAGGTTCAGTGCAGATGTCTCCCACCCATCCCCCCTAAGGAGCAACTATCTATCACAACAGAGTATAACCTCCCTGACATCACACAGTAACAAGTGAGTGCTGTCCTCCCCACAGCGTACATCACAGTATCAATGTGACCAGATGGTGTCCCAGCCTGCATCATACACAAGCATCATGACAAACGCAACCCTCACATTACATCACTGTTCAATATTGGAGTTACCACAGGATATGTACCCAAGGAATGGCATACTGCGACAGTGGTCCTGCTCCACAGAGTTGGTGCCACAACGGACCACAGACAATATTGCCCTATAAGCCTATGTAGCCTGTTCTGCAAAGCTATGGAGCATATTGTCATAGGACTCCTACACATAGACATCGGGAACCTACAGACACTGTGTTCTACTCATTTCAGCATTGTTGTGGGCAGATCTTGCCTCTTGAACCTGTAGGTATTCTTTAAATGGCTAACAGGTCCATTGACATAGGGACGGCTATCCACACAGCCTACCTGAACCTTGCAAAACCATTCAACACAATAACCCACTGGGCCATTATGCATAGTCTCACCAGCGTCAATTTGGACATGTATCTCACACAATTGATTGATACCTAGATCAGGGATAGCACCCACATGGTAAGGATTGCAGGTGCCATGTCTGACTATACACCAGTTACACATGGCATCACACACAGCTTGGTCCTGGGATATCTCTTGTTAAGTATATATTTGTCTTAAGTACAGGCTATCACAGGGGGAATATGGCTGAACATGTTTGCACTTGACTGCAAACTGGGTGCCATTATCAACTCTCCAGCTGCCACATGCATACTCAATCAGGGTCTCACAGAGATGGATGACTGGTGTCTGAGCCATGGCCTACAGCTAAATGCCATTAGTTGCATAGTCATCCCCTTTGGGAGTAACAGCATGCTCACACATTACCACATAGGTAGTACTCCATTACATACGGTAGGAGTTATTAGGGGTTTGGGGACATCACTTGTTTGTACTGTCGCCTTTAACATTCACATTGCCAAAGTGGTTAGACACACCTGCTATGTGTGCCACCTTATCCCATATGGTTTCACATCTAGATCGAGTGAGGTCATTGTGCCCCTATACTCATCACATCCATGCTTGGTTACAATGCCACATCTGGGGTGTACCTTACCTGACACCTGCAGCAACTGTACTGGCCACGGACAGTCCTCACCAAGCAGATTTAGGGACTCACACAGATGCCCTGCATAGTTCAGATGCAGTAACTCCAGCTCTACTCAGTCGCTTACCACCTACTCAGATATGATGTGTGCCTGTTGTTTACAGCTATACCCAAACCAGTATTACTGGACGTGCTCCACCTCAGGATATCCAACTCCCTTGGAGCTACACACTGCAGGGACGTACACCTCAGCACAGATGTTAATAGGACATTGTGGAGGGACAGATTCTTATCCTAGAGGCTCCACTCACTACAGAATGTAATCCCAGTTTCACATAGGCAGAGCCACCCACTGACCACCTACCGGAGACATCTTGACGACTGTATGGGTGATTGTGTATTTACCCCTGGTATATCCTCTGTGACCCTGCTAGACAGAGGCACACTAGCATAAACGTACATGGGCTATCTTGTGTGACCTACTATTCACACGCACAGTGTAGTAATGTGACAGGGTTGCGAATGCCAAACACACTCTGGCTAGGTTTGTACATTTCCTAGGGCAGATAGCCTAGTATCGACCTCTGAACCTATGCTTATGTTCATGATGCACAATGTTTATTGCTGATACTGTTTGCAGGTCTTTATCATCTTTGCTTTACCAGTTTCCATGAAGAACGTCAGTATCTGCAGAACATATTTGATTATGACAGGGTTCCACTATATTATAGATGTGTCTGTTGTCATATAACTGTGTGCACAGGGTGGATTGCTGTATAGTGACAGGTTCCTGGGTTAACACATGCAACTGCCAGATATGCGTGGCCCACTGCTGTACTCAGACATAGCCTAAGTGTGTGAGCATGCCCAGTTCTGACATTACATGTTTTGTTGCCTGACATTTGTCTCATTTATTCGTGTGTGAGCATGCCCAGTGTGAACCTTCAGTATGTTGCTATCTGAGGTCCACTACATTTGCTGATGTGTGCAAACATGACCAGTATTAACATTTATACTGTGTGTGTGTTGGAAGTCAGGTTCTGTTCTCACTGCAGGACTCACCTTTGTGTCATAACTCAACAAGGATTATGCTGTCCCTGCAGTGTTTCCATGGAATACTTTGCATAGACTTATCAACATTCCATCATATAGGTGGACCACTGCAATGCTGTCATGGTTTAGTGGTTTAGTACTTTGGCTATAGTGCACAGCATCCTGGATTCGAGGCCCATTACTGCTTTATATTTTCATACTGAGCAGACTAGACTGCTTAAGGGCCTGTTAAGCAAATATGAGCATGTTGGCTTTTGTTCAGCTATGCCCTACTTAGACCAGGCTTGTCTGACATTGCTCAGTATTCACCAACATTGCTGGACATTGCCCAATATTACTGAACATTGACCACAGTTGTGCTAGTTGGTGTGTGCAATTTTGTTTGCATATACTACATGGTGGTAATTGCTGTTTAGCACTGCTTTATATTGCTTAACACATGGCATTCATGCCTTAGGTGGTGCTGCAGGGCTGCTTATGTCGGATGCACATTTATTTATTTTATTTATTTATTTATTTTATTTATTTGCTGTTGTTTAACCAGGATAGTCCATTGGGCCCAAAGAACCCGTTTTCAATGGAGTCCTGAGGAGAAAAGCTCCACATACAGATTATACAAAGATTATGTTACACAATACATAAAATACAAAAATTAATTTCAATAGATAGATTATATAGAGAAAAACATAAGTATCAAACAAAACAAGTAATAGAGGCGAAATATAAAAAGAAATAGTATTGTGTTTTTTTTTTTTTTTTTAATTACTTGGTACAAGTGAGGAGTTGAATGGTGGAAGCAAGCATGAATTTGCTAGCTGGGAATGGAAAAAGAAAGAGTAGTAGTGGTGGAAGTAGGGCAGGTTATGAAGGATGTGAGCAGGAACATTCCCATGAGGATGTTAGATGAGAGTGTAGTAATATTTTAAAGTGTGGGAGGCTAGCATTTGTATGGATGGATGGGGGAAGGGAGTTCCATTGGCGTGCTAGTGAGAAGGACAAGAGGTGTTGTCCTGGAGCGTGTATGGGTCTATAGACCTCTATGAGGTTTTGATTGTTAGATCTTAGAAGTCTTTGTGTTTGATGCATTTTAAAGGTAGTTGAAAGAGAGGGACAGAGTGCTGGCTGGAAGATGAGTTTATGTGCATAGGTGAGTTGAGTGTAGGAGAGGTAGTGGGGTAGCTCTAGCCAGCTGAGTTTTTGGAGAGGTTCACAGTGATGGGTAGATGATTTGCTGCTGGTTGCAAATCTGGCTATTTTATTGGAGCAAGATGATAGTTTGGATTTCAGAGAAGATTGTAGGTTTGTTAGAAGAGGGGCGCCATAGAGAAGGGAGGGAAGGAGAAATGTGGTAGAGAGGATACTTTTGGTAGTAGAGGTGAGGAACCAATGGTGGCGGTAGAGCATGCCTAGTTTTTGATGTTTTTTTTTAATATTTAGGAGTAGATGGGAGTTGAATTTCAACTTGTCATCAATTTGAATCCCGAGTAGTTTGGCTTCAGATACCAGCTCGAGGCATGTATTGTTCTGGCTGGTGATGGAGAATAAATTTCTGTCAAAGTTATTAGTTTTGGAGGGGGAGAATATCATAAGCTTGGTTTTAGCAGCATTGAGTGCAAGGTGGTTCTCTTTCATCCATTGTTCTGTGGTGGAGAAGGCATCTTGAGTTAGTTTTAAGAGAGTTGGGATGGATGGGGCAGCACAGATGATAGTGGAGTCATCAGCATATTGAATAATATTTGCAAGGGGGATAGAGCGGAAAAAGTCATTAAAGAAAATATTGAAGAGGAGGGGGCCCAGAATAGAGCCTTGTGGGACACCTGTGGGTGTGTCAAGGAAGGAGGAGGTGGCTTTTTTCCACTTGACAGCTTGTTGCCGATTGGAGAGATAGTTAGTAAGAGGGAAGAGGGAGAAAGGTTTAGGTTAGAAAGCTAAGTAAGAAGGAGGTTATGAGAGATAGTATCAAAAGCTTTACAGAGATTGAGGAGGATGGTAGATACAATGAGGCCAGAGTCCTTAGCTTTGTTCACAGTTTCAAGGAAGGATAGGAGGGCAGTCATAGCACTATGATGGGGTCTGAACCCATGCTGTGTAGGAGTTAGTAGATTGTTATCCAGAAGATGTGGAAGGAGTTGAAGATGGATACATTTCTCCAGGGGTTTTGAAATGGGAGAAAGGATGGTGATAGGACGGAAGTTGGAAATATTAGTATTGGTTCCACCTTTGTGCAGGGGAATGATGTAGGCTTTTTTCCAGATTAGAGGAACAACATTTTCTTGGATTGAGCAGTTAATTAGGATACTGACAGAGAGGGCAATGGCTCCAGCAGCTGTACTAAGGTAGTATGAGGGAATGTTATCAGGGGCATTGGTGCATGGTTTTAGTTTCTGCAGGAGTTTTTTTATGGTGGATGTAGGAATAGGTTTGATGAGGAAAGGTGGAGTTGTGGAATGAGTGGGGGAAGGTGGGGGAGGAGAAGTATGAGGTGATGTGGGAGAAGTTAGAGATGAAAGAGCTTGAGGAGGAGTGGGATAAGTTGTAGGGGAAGATACCTGAGAGGAAATGCAGGTTGGAGGAGTATTGTTGTTTGAAAAAGAGCTGGTGAGTTTGGAAATAGAGTCTATGAAGAAAGAGTTAAATTGGGTTGCAAGATCAGTATCATCAGTATTTGGGCAAGGGATATTACACTCCCTGCACATGTTTGGAAGCTGGTAGTGTCAACTTAGGCATCCCTTTTACTTTATGTGCGAGTCGGAGAGGGGTATAATTTCCCGAGTTCCTACTGAGCCAGTGTATGTGCTATGCGTTGCCTCTTTGCCAAGGCCAAAGCATGCTGGGCATGCCTCCTTCTGCCTACTGGGGCAGGCTCAGGTTGTTCCCCCCTCCGAGTCACGCTCTGCCTGTGATGGCCTTGGCAATGGTGGGGGGCTGTTTGGCCCAGGCCTATGCTGGTCCTGCTGCAGCTGTTTTCACAGGATCATATTATGTAGCATAGCACATACCATGACAATTTGGGTACATGTAGTTGGTGAGTACTGCAAGGCTCCACCAGATGTGTCCAGGCACCGGAACCGTGACTTGAGCAGCCCAAACACACGCTCTATTATATTACGTGTTTGTGAGTGTGCCTCATTATGGCGTTCCTGTTCAGGTGTGTGTGCATTTCTGATGGGTGTCATCAGCCACGGCTCCAGTGCATAGCCAGCATCCCCACTAGGTGACCATGTGGGATGCCCCCATTGGCAAATGTCTGGTACAGCTGCGTCAGATGCCAGATATGGGAATCATGGTAGCTTCCAGGGCAGCCTGCACACACATTCAGTATTATGCCCTGGGCATCACACATGACCTGGCAGTTGATGGAGGGGAAGCCCTTGCAGTTGAAGTAGGCCCTACCCTGCTCGCCGGCTGGTGCTTTGATGCATATGTGCGTGCAGTCTATTAAACCCACTACCTCAGGGTATTCCGCTATTTTCTGGAAGAGACGCATACTGCTGGCCAATACCTCACGGGAATTGGGGAAATATACATGATCACCGACATGTGCTGACATGGCATCCAGGAACTGGTGTAGTACCCTGGATGCTGATGCCTGTGATATCCCCATCATATCACCAGTTGGTCTCTGGAAGGTACCTGTTGCTAATATTCTTAGGTCAACACATACCTTGGTTTACACTGGGATGGGTTTCCCTCTGTTGGTTCTGTGTGTGAGGCGTGGCCTACACAGCTCAACAATTTGCTGCAGGAGGTCTCTGTCCACTCTATAGCGCACCACTATCTCCAGCTCATGTAGTCCCTGGTAGGTTACCCTGGGCCTGTACACTCTTCTCTGTCTCCTCACTGTGGGTTGTCCGGCAGCATTTCCATTGTCACCACCCTCAGTATGTTGCATATGTCACCTTATAACAGCAATGGCAGCCCCTAACATTTCTTTGTCTCAGTAAAGCTTTTGCAGTTTTCACTTCTATTAGCTTACTGCAGTGTCTGTTGTGAGAAACATAATGGACTGTTGTTGGCAGAGTTTTAAGTGCTAGGCTCTGCTGGGCTAGTGTACTGCCTGTGTAATTGCCTAATTCTGATTGTTTTCACCTGCTAGCTCTGCTAGTACTCCCTGGTAGCTTCCTACTATTTGTTGTGTTTCCTTTTTCCTTTCTGTTTCCTCAGGGGGGAGCACCGTGCACACAAGCGCAAACACGCGCACAGCAGCTAACATGCGCGCACACATACTTACATGGACTAATACTTGCTTATTCGGGTTAACACGCACATACACCAGTGCAAACGCGCTTACAACTCTTTAAACAGCCTTATACATGCTTACTCCGGCTTAAACGCGTGCACTCACGCGTACACATGCGCACTCTGTCTTACTCGAGTTTGCAGGCATCCACATGCGCGCATGCATGGTCAGCAAGAAACTTTGGTGTTATCCACGGTATACACCTTCCATTTCTTGGCTTTTCCTAGCCTACCTGTTGACACACCTCTTTCCATGATGTCTAACTGACAGCGGACACATGCCACTCTGCTCCAATGAGCTTCACTTCTTTCAAACATATCCCCCTCGTGATGTCACCTATCTTCTACTCTGTTACTCCCCATATCCTACTCCTACACTCCACTGACTGCTCTCATTTGCTATGTAAACTAGCGATTCACTATCCTAACACTCATTTACATAGGATTGCCTACTAATGCTTGGTTACATGTCTTAGACGGAGCTTCCCCCCTTAGCAACATCTACTCGGTGGCCATGTTTTCTTCAGTCTGCCATTCCCTTGCATTGTACATTAACAATTTCAATAAAATCCACATTTGTGGGTTATAATTTTTAGTATTCTGTGTTTTAGAGTGCAGCCCATTTGTGCGGTGCTGCACTATGCTTAAACATTGGAAATCGGCGTAAAAAAATTTTTAATTTTGCATCAGGGAACATTTCCAATGGCCGTATATTTGGCCATTGGCATGCTTCCTGCACTAGATGTAACCTTTATTTGGAGCTGTCACGGCTCCGTTTTGCTATTTGCAGAATGGTACTCAGTTGTCAACTGAGTACATTTCTGCAAATAACACTGCTCTTACTCGGACAGGTTCGGGTTTCCTGAATCGCAAATCTACCTCATTTGCATGCCTTTCACTAGCAATTGAGGTGATTTGCATGTCCCAGCCCTGTCCCTGTAAGAGCCATTTTAGGAGCTCTCTTACACGCCCCTACAGGCTGTTCCTGGATCGCTCGTCGGACATGATGGCTGCATGGAGTCTTACTCTACTCTTAGACTCCGTGCAAGCCATCGTGAATCCGGCCATATATCTTTCACAAATGACACGATGCTATATACATCCCCTCTCACACTACCATATGAAAAAAATGGAACAAGATATACACATAGTAGCTGACTGGTTTCATACTACAATACTTAGAAACCACTGAAAGAACAAAATACTAATGTTTAGAACCAAAAATTTAAATCAGTCCCACAAACTACACATATAGCTTAAACACTGAAAGTTAGAACCCACCACAACTTTCAAATATTTAAATCTATGACTAGAGAAAAACCCTAACTTCCATCACCACAGTGACCAGACAGAGGCCATAAATCCCTAAGCAACCAAGAGAGGCTAGACTATATCTCCCTTTATTCAGAGTTTCATAGATTTTTGAGGGGAAATCTCTGACTCAAATGTCTTACATCTCCTGTTTCTCCACAAGTCTGATATCTCCATCTGTATTAGATCCAGGGACCTACATCTTCACCAACAGATAAAACATGGTGGAGGGATGGGTTTATAACTCAGCACCTCTCACACTTCTGGCATAAACTTCTCCTACATGTTAAGCAGTATGACTCGCTATCATTTTTTAAACATAACCTAGATGAAAGAATGGGTTTCCACAAATTTACACTGATATTGATTGGTGCGTCTCACCTGGTGAAAATGAGGCATAAGAGAGGCTACTGGCAAGGCATGAATGATCATAAGATTTAGTGACTTTGAAATATCTATGAATCTATGATTTTTGTAAACAAAAACACTATTATTTAATTATCACTTATGATACATCATACTTTTATATAAATGTAAACAAACCATACTGACATTTTTTCAATTAAAAACATTATACAGCACATATGACCTTCCATACAGTTATTTTCAATTGAATATTACATAGTTCATTCAATTCCTGCCATCCCTTAAAATTCATTCCTCCTCTGAAACATTATTCTGCATGCATTGCTCCCACAAGTCTCATTTTTTCTATGTAATTTGTTCCTACCCATTCCTAAAGATCTCACTTTCAGTTCTTTTCTCTGTTACTATATTCACTACTTCTGATACAGTTGGTTTAGACTTTGACTTCAATTTTCTAGTAAATGCTTTTCTTGACAGCCACCAGAATTAAAATCAGCAAGGCCTTACTATGTCTAGGCAAGTTAGATCCTGTATCACAGCTCAAATAAATGATTCCCTTAGTTACACCAGTTTGCTTGCCCAGTATTTCTGGCAGAGTAGTCTGCAAGGAATTTGTAAAGTCTGTCAACTCATTATAATCCAAAAAATATGTTCCTAATTATCTCTTTCTTGCTGATCACACTTCCAACATTTGCAGTCTACCTGAGGAAAAATTATTTGCAGTCTGCCAATGGTATAACAATGCCTATGTAAACAATTCCAAGCAAAAATTCTAAATCTTCCAGACTTTGTTGCATATTTGGGAGCTATACATATATCCTCCCATTAGTTTTTTGTGAATTTCTTATCCAGTCTCTCTTCCCAATCCCTTCTAACCTCCTCCATTTGGCTCCTATAGTTATCATGCAATATTCTATACAGCAGTTTCTGTTTTAGATTCAACTAAAAACTCTACCAGTGCTGGGCTTTCACTTAAGATCCCCTATTCTTTTTTCTTTGCCTATACTCTGAAATCAGTCCTTGATAGGGAAGACAGTGTCCAGCCTGCAGTCCAAATGTATTCTTGACCTCTTCCTATTCTATTACCTTTGCCTCTCTAATTATTTGCTCCAATATCTATTCTCAGTACCTCTAAGTGCAGTCATCCCTATTGGCAGAATCTCATTTCTACATCCCTCTGTTGGCTTAGTTCTTAGAAAACGTTCTGCTGTTTTATGAATATAATATTCTGTATGTCTTTTGTTATTCTCCTTATGGATCTGCATCAAAAATCCAGTCTCACCTTATTTCTTGAGCTTTCCCCCTGTTTCATCATCATCCCTTTCTACTTTCTGTTATACCTTTCTGATTGTGCTATGCATAGGAGCCTTAACTGTGTAGCTTTGAAATATCTCTTCAAATCAGGTAATCAGAAACTACATGTATAATTGGAAGGATCAACTAATCCCACTTGACCCTTTCCCTCTTCCCTTTCCAAATAAAATCCATCCATACATCCATCCAGCCATCCATCCATCCATCCAACTCTTTACTAATTGCTATCCACAGCTTTTCCTCTGGTTGATATAAATATGCCTGACATGCATAAAACTAAAGAGACTAAAACATTTCCACTGCTTGTATCTTGCTATCAATAACTATAAAACAGAACTTCCAGTTTCTCACTTTTTTATTATTTTTGTTTAATCTCTTCCAACATATCCTTAGCTATCATGACAGAATCCTCTTTAACCCATACTCTTAAGTATTTAATTTTACTATGTCCCCATGGATTGCTGAAACAATTCATGTATGAGTACATAGCTTATGGCTATTGGCTTTGTTTTGCCTTCATTAATTTTGTATCCTGAAAAGACTTGAATCTGTCTTAGAATATTCTACAGCATTGAAATCTACTTTGGTTTTATCAGGCACAAAATAATATCATCTGAAAATGAAGCCAACTTTTCTAGATTACTATACCAATGATATACTTGAATTTTCCGAGTCATTTATTTTATTTGCCAGTGGTTCTAAATATTAAGCAAATAACAAAGGGGAAAGGGGATACCCCTGCCGTGTTCCTCTGTTCAAACAGTACTTAGAAGAGCGGGCACCCCCACAGATTTTAATTTTTACCTCCAATCCCTCATATATCCTCCTAATTAACTTTACTATTGTGTCAGGGAATGTAAATGCTTTCATTGCCCAGCTCATAAAATCCCAGCTTACTCTGACAAAGGCTTCCTCTGTATTAAGACCCACCAACAACAGTGGTATTTTCTTATATTGCGCTTCCCTCTGGATCATCATTGTTTGATTAATATTGGCAAATGTTTGCCTCCCCTCCACAAAACCACATTGATCCATATCTATATATATTGGCAACACTGTTGACATTTGTTTAGCTTATAGACATAAACACTTTATAATCATGGTTTAGAATTGAAATGGACCTATATGAGCCTGGGTCTGATGGGTATTTACTGTCTTTAGATACATACTTCTGAATTGAACATACTTTTGCAGAATGTCCAGATTTTTGTCTCATATTTTGGGTCTGTTTTTCATAAAATTTGTGTTTTTCTGGCAAATCATTGAAGATTGAAGTCATGAAATAATACTAAATAGTGACAGACTTTTGAGTTTCAGACATTATATTCTTCAGAGAATATGTAATAATGCAAAACTTGTTATTCTATCAACTTTTATAGGAGCAATATTTAAATTATTTCCATATTTTTGGGCCTTTGTTCTCCATTCTTTCTGGCTTTGTCCAGATTTCATGCACTGAGTGGTTGAGATGTACATTTAGGTATACAGCCACCACAGCTTTCTTCCAGGATGTTGGTGCTTCTCCTCCTTTTAAAATAGTGTTAAACAAATACTATCAGATCTTTAATCTTTATCACTTTATTCCCTCCTAGCTTCTAAAGTTCTACAGGAATGCCATCTATTCCTGTAGACTGGTTATTCATCACCATTTTTATCTCATCTCCTCCTAGCCTAAATGTTAATAATTGAGCCTCATCTATTTCTAACCTTGGCAAATTTAATTCTCCCATAAATATTTACATTTGTTCTTTTTCTTGATTTCCACATTTCTTTGCTTTATATTTCTAATAATCTTTGGTTATTTTCCTTGTTATAGGCTCCCTAAGTTTGGCAACAGCCCTTTCTACTTTCTGTTGCATGGGCTATTATGCTAAAAGCTTTTGTGCTCTGGAGTTATTATCAAAAAACAGTTGCATAACAGCAATCTTTATAATTCATTCATGTCATCCAGGTAGTCCCTTATTTTCTCTTTAGCATTCTGGAACTGTGTCTCTTGCTATTCTGTGAGATTTCCCTTATTCTGCAATACTTTAATCTTTGCCAGTCCCTCTAAATAATTCTTGTTACTTCTTAACCATACCTCTTTTTCTTTACTTTTTACACTATTTTAAACTCCTCTTTCATTTTAATCTACTGCCTAGCTATATTTTCCTGAATACATCTCTGTCTTAGTTAATAACTCCAAAATAATCTGCACAACCTATTCCTTCAAGTCCTTTCTGTTTAACAGATAAGTGGGGAAATGCCATTGTCTCATTTTTATTTCACTACCCTGCATTTTCATTTTAGTTATTATTGGTGCGTGATCTGAAATAGGTATTGGGTGCATATCAAATCAACTAAATGCCCATGTTGCTGTGAAATATAATTTCTGTTCTAGACTAGCCCAGGTTTTGTACTTTGGGGAATAATATGTAAATTCTCTCCAAGCTGCTACTACTGAATTATCATCTTCTATAGCAAACACTTTCAAAAATTTCTTCGAAGACCTACCTTTTTTCTTATATTTTCCTTTCTAGGCCTCAACTCTTTTGCAAAGCAAATTCAAGTCCCCACTTATAAGTAGTATTAATTCTCCCATAATATTCTTAAGCTCCATTGTAGCAGTTTTGTGGGGAATATAAATACATACCAGCCCAATCCCCCTCCCTTGCAATCATTATCTTTTTTCCTCTTCTATCACTTTTGGATCTCTCTAACAATTAATGCAGGTATTTCTCTTTTCTTTTGTACCAGATATTCCACTGAATAACCATCCTGATATCCTGTCTGTATCAAATTCACATGCTCATTTCTTTCCAAATGTTTCTCCTGTAACTAGATATTTGCACTCTGCATTTTGTAATATAATTCACTACTCTTTCTGTTTTGTGTATACCTGTGAGAACATTCACATTCAAATATAATATGAAAATATTGCTCTTATGATAAGAAATTATTATTCCAATGTGTTATGTATAACAGCTTTTTTAAAACTGTCTAGTTTCAGTTTTAGTGTTACATGCATGTGGTAATGTTTGACAGGTTAATATTTTATATAGTTGTTTATTGCTGTATCCATTTGAAACTATGTAATATCTTAGGAGATTTTTTCTTTTAATGAAAACCCTAAAAAAACACACCACCAGAACACTCCCATAACTTATTAATGTAAATCAAACTCACAAAACTATATATATCTTGAAATAATGAAGTTTAACCCTCCTAATATGAACAAATATTACATACTGACACCAGCACTCTCAGGCTTTAATTGTCTTATATATAAGGTTATTCATGCTAAGATGCATTTTACACAATGTGCTTCTGCTTACACTAAGTGCTATCTGTTTTTGTCTTATCTTTATTCTTCTCCAAGATGCAGAAAACAACTTTAATGCTTTTCAAAAACATTACATTGCCCTGGCTTTCTTCTCTTTTTACATTGCAGTGCCTACATTTCTTAAAACTAAACAAGAAGAAGGAAAGAAAAAATGAAGAAAAGAAAGGCTTTACTTTAAAATAACTGAAAATGCTTTACTATATAACATGTAGTATATGTCATGTTTTATAAAAATACTGCATAGAAACAAAAATTGTTTTACTTATAGTCACCTCTTTCATCCCTCCTCCCCTATCCTTAATGTTCTTCCAAATGTTAATGACATGAAGTAGGGAATATGGTCCTCGACAAGTTTAAAAAAGTCAAAAAGCCCAATATTTCCCAGTTTTCTTGCTTATCCATATTTCACAAATGTGATCGATGCTTTGTAATCTCACATTTTTTTCATGAATTTCTGAGTTGCTTGTTTTTCACCTGTTGATCTCCATTTCCCAACACCAGTCTTTGGTTCATTTTCAACACACTCCTAGTTTTTCTAGTTAACTCCTATGCTTTTCTATGTCTCTCAAGCATTTTCCTTTGGAACATTTGAAAATGTTTCAATGGCAAAATCTCTGGATAAGCTTTATCATCAGAAGAATAAGAAGCAGAGTCCATTTTGGTTTGATAGCTCACGTTTTGTTTGCCAGTCTTTTGTATTTCTTGCTTAGCATGTTCTGCATCAAAAAATGACTGATCCTTCAGAAAAAAAATATTCTGAAGACAGTTGGATATAGCAGCTTCAATCTCAGGAATGCCTCTTGACATTCCCTGATTACTAGAAAAAATGTATTCTTCTTCTGCCTGGTATACAGTGAGTCATCATTTTCCACAAACACTCTACTCTCTTCAACTTTTAGTACTCTGTCCTTCTGCTACAGTTTTGTCAGAATCAACTGTTTCTGCTGGTAGGATTGCATCTTTACTATTAGAGGTCTTGGCTGCTTTTTCATGGCCTGGTTTGGAGCATACATATTATGTGTCCTTTCAATTATCAGCTCCTGCTGTGGAATACCAGTCAAGTTGCTTATTTGTGCTTTCATAAAAGCATTGCATCTTTACTATTAGAGGTCTTGGCTGCTTTTTCGTGGCCAGGTTTGTAGCATACATATTATGTGTCCTTTCAATTATCAGCTTCTGCTGTGGAATACCAGTCCAGTTGCTTATTTGTGCTTTCATAAAATTAATACAGTCCCTTCCTTCCAGTTTCTCTGGTACAGCAGAAAATCACAAGTTTTCCCTATGCACTCTGCCTTCTAATTCTTCCATTTTTGAAACAACTCTTCTTGGGCAGAATCATACTCAGCCAGCCTTTTCTTCATTTTGACCTCTGAATTTTGCAGTTTTATCAACTCATCTATCTGTTTAAAGTTTCTTCTATTTTTCAGCCTTTTGTTTTTTTGAGTTGATATACTATCTCAGTGTTTCATTTATTTGAAACAGTTCTGAACACCCTTGCTTATTTTTCCTGTAGACCACTGGAAGTCATGACATGTACCAGAGCTGGAGTTTGAATTGCTTTTTGCTGAACAACTGCAGGTTTCTTCCCACTAGTGTTTTCTACTTACCTTTTGTGGTTGATTTTCTTTAAGGTTCTCTAAATGTCTTCTTTGCTGGCATCCAGGTAGTGCACTTACTAGGCAGCAACTGAAATTTACCCAAAAGGACAAGTTCACTGTCTCTCTTTTCTGAGTTTCTGTTTTCACAATGCAAGAGCTGAAATTAAGCTGTTACTCAGTGTGCAGCCATCTTGGAAGTCCAAAGCTATGAAACATATTTGATGAAAGAGCTACAATGGAGTGCATGTTTAGCAATGGAAGTTGGTTAAATTATGTTTGTTACGAACATAGAATGTATATTCATAATGTTGATGCATGCCTCTCAACTGTTCACATTGTTTGTCTCATATTATTGGTCTGTTCCCTATAACATTCATGGTTTTCTTACAAATCATTGAGTATTGAAGTCACTAAATAGTGATAGACATTTGAGTTTAAAATTTCATATCCTTCTAAAAATACATTTTAATGCAAAACCTGTTATTCTACCATTTTTCTAAGCTCATAAGAGCAGTGTCAGTGGTGTAACAGGTAACACACTCACATTTGGTGCAGACGGTTGTGGGTACTGTTCTCATAGCAGGTAACATAGCAGTGCAGCAGAAAAGGAAGGGGTGCTGCAATCCTGAGTATGTAGTCCTTCAGATGATGCATTAAATTAAGATCCTATATGCTTGAATTGGTGGTTCCTCAGGTGGATGCAAAAGAAACCATGGCACTTATAAAGAGTAGGAGTTCTTTATTTAGAGCAATACTATTTACCACCTTGCACATTTACATATCTGCAATTTATATAGTGTATAATTTTCCATTCCTTTCCGTTATTGTCATACAATCATATCTTACATTGCATTATTATGTTGAACTTCTATCTTCATTATCATTATTTGACCTCCACTCCTGTTTCCACTAACACCATATATGTTTTTCTTAAATCTACTGCTAGTCTCCATTTCATATCGAACATAATTTTCATTTATGTTTTAATTCCAAATGGTCCACACAATGTAAAATTATCTTTTATCTATTTTACTAACATATTACATATTTTTATGGCTATAACATCAATACATAATCATATCCATATTTATTTCATTTACCTCATCTATATCTTCAAAGAACTTTTCTTCACATAATTTTTCCTGCAGTTTTGTAACCATTATACATTGTGAGAAAACATGGTCTTTAGTTTCTTCTTTACCAAAATATATGCAAACTCTTTTACTGTTTTTATATGGCATATTTCCCTTTTGCTACTAATTTATTAATCACTAATCTCAATAAAAAAGTCTCTACTTGCTTATTACACCATGCTTTTAGTACTTTTATAGCTTTAACTTTCTCATTTGCTAGCTCAGCCCATAGACTAACATAATAATATTGTATCATGATATTTTTATACCACACTTTCCTCTCATTTTTGATCTCATCAATTTTTATTTTCCATAAATGATTTTTTTCTTGATAACAGCTCATTTCTTCTTTTATACAATCTTTTTCTCTTTTGAATTTTTTAACATATCCCAGTGCCGCTCATATTTGTACTTTGGTAAATTTACTACTAACTTCTCATTTTTATAATTTATTCAAAACAAAACATTATACAAATTCAAAGAAGCAGCATTAACAATTAGGTTTATTAATCCTAAACCTCTACCTTCCTTATCCATATATTACTCCTCTCTTCATTTGATTCGGTTCCGAACCCCATATAAAATAAAAAAAATGCTTGCATTATTTCATTTACCTAGATTATTGGTATCATGAGACTTGCTATACATGCAATATTTCCCAGTATAACTGAATTAATAAATAAACATTTTATTAAACAATAGCTTGTATGTTTTCCAAAAACAACAAAGCTCCTTTATTTCATTTATTATCCTATTCCATTGTTCCTCACTTACATTTTACTCCCAAATCTTACTCCCAACACAGAGATTTCTTTCATAAAAAACATATTTCTTCTATCTTTACTTTACCACCCAGTCCTTTGCTTTTTTCTTTATTTAAAGTCATGCCTATTATGTTTCAACATTGAACATATAACTTCTTACATCCAGACTTTGCTTTTCGTAATCAATGTAATATCATCTGCATAAGGAAACAGAACTGGAATTGTTATCCCTTCATTAGTAATATAGGTAGCACCGTTCATATGCAACATTTGCATCTCTAACTAATGCATTCATAACTAATGCAAATAATATGATATTCAAAGGACACCTTTGATGTATGCCATTCTTTATATATGTTTCTTTATATATGTTTCTTTGCTTAACCATCCATTCATTGAAGTTCTTACTTTATTTATATCTTATGCAGAACAAAATACATTCTTAATTTTTTCACTAATGTTATACTCTTCTATAACTGTCCACAAAAGGTCATGTTGTACTTATCTAATGCTTATTTAAATCTCCTGTCATCATTTTGGTTTCATTAGTCCTACTAATATCATCCACAATTTCCCTTACTATTGATAACAATTCCTGATATCATTCTCCATTTTAAATTATATATACTATCTTACATAATATGTTTCATTTTACTTTCCATTCTCTTCTGAATTATTTTCATAAAAATCTTATAATCTGCATTTTTCAATACTATAGGTCTCCAACTTTCAATTTTAGTTTTAGCTTCATTTTTCCTTACAAATTTAAGTATACCTCCGCATAAATCTTTATACATAAAACCTTCATTCAACTGTACATTTATAACTTTTAAGAAGTATTTTTCGGCCAACCCTTGAAATTCTTATAAAATTAGTGCCCTATTTCATCTGGTCCTGAATCTGACTGTAAATTAACATTTCCAAGTATCTTATCTAATTTATATAAGGAAATCTCATTTTCCAGTTCTTTATTTTCTTGTTCTGTTAATATTTTTAATCATGCCATTCTTCTTTTGTACTTTCTTTCTTTCTATCTTGAAACATTTTCTTACATAATTTATTATGATATGCATAATTTGTTCCTGAGACCTTGTTACCCGTCTTCTGTCATCATCATTCATTTCTCTCATTATACTATTATTCTCTTTAACTATGCTACTCAAATAAGCTGATACCTCTTCTTTTTATGTTGTAATATATTTTCTTAAATAATAATTATTTAATTTTCTCTTGAGTCTTTTATAAATTCTCCACTCAATCATATAATATTATGTTGCATTTCTTTCCAAATTCTTTAAAGCATCTGTACACATTACTTTATAATTTTTTCTGCTTTAATTACTTCTGACTGCCATTTTAAAAACATTTTTTATATATTTTTTGAAAGCTAGCCATCACATGGACAAGTTTTTATAACAGACTCTAGTAGAAGTGTGATCCTTCCATAATTACATACTTATTTTCTTTACATTTTCATCCAACAGTTTCTAATATTTTTCTTCTTATCAATTTTCCTACATATCTACCCATATCGCTGAATGATCTGAACAGCCTGTTGTATCGATCCCTCAGCTATATTTAAAACTTGTGACACAATAAAATAATGTATTTCAGTCTTATATACACTTCAACTTTGTGTCCACAAATTATTATGTAAATTTGAAGTATTCATCTCATTTGCATTATGCATTTCCTTTCTTTTTCCCTTTTACACTTATCCTATTAAGCTTATTTTTTTCTCTCTCTTATGCGTTTGCCAATAAAATTCTTTTTACCTTTCACTATTTTCCAATTTATATCATCTTCATCACTGATTTCAGAACCTTATTTTATAATATCTTCTATTTCATTTTTCTCTTTAACATTATCTTTATTTTTACCCTGATCTTGCTTTACTACTTCCTCTTCAGCTTTAATTGAGACCATTTCTTCTCTCTATATACTGTCATCACTTTTCTTCATGCTTTTTCTCTAGACTGCAATCCATCCATAAATGCCCAATTTTGCTACATTTATAACAATTCAATTCAATCTTTTTTGTATCATGTTCTGCTTCCCCATACATATAACATTTTCTCTTATCACAGTTACTTATCAAATCATCATCTTTTCCACAGAAAGAAACATGTTTTAGATTGTCCCCAATATTTTACAATACCCCTGTTACCTTCAACATTTTTCATGTTAGGGATATGAACATTTGTTTCTTTCTTCATTTTAATACAATATAGGAGACCTAGTCAGCAATCCATAATCATCCATTATTATACACTTTGCTAATGTCAATAACTTCTTTACTTCTCTTTAAAGACTCTCTTTCAATTTCATTTCAAAATTGAACATGTATTTTCTATTTTGTTTATCAGTGAAATGCTCTAACCACATATGAGTTTCATGGATTACAGTTCTTTTCCTTTTCATATTCCTCCAAAAAACTTTCCCATAACAGAACCAGTCTCAAAAATAATGTCACAAAATGTCTCTTTATGAATAAGAGTAAAAACCATTACCCATTAGCCTTCATTCCCAATAGAACCATTAAATTATCCCAAACGGCATACCTGTCCATTTCTTTTTCTAAATTCTAAATTCTTACCATGAATTTCCTTTGATTGTTGACATTTTCTTTCCTCTGTTCATTCCTTATCACTTTCTCTACAATTTCATTAACAGTCTCGGCATACAATTTCTTTTTCTGTCAATTTTTTTCTAAAATGGCTTCTGATTCCTTCAATTGGATTGTATCCATAATTTCACCCCATGAAATTTTTTTTCCGCTCTCTGGCTTGCTCTGCAACAACAACACCCCCCCCAAAAATACCTTCCTGCAGCCCTCCCAACCGAGGGGTTAAAATAAAATATCCATCATTGTTTTGAATGTTTGCTTCCAATTAAACAAACAAATTTTGCTGAAACAGCTCCTCGGAATCCTGTAAACCTTTAAAACTGCACAGCATTAACTTCCATGCTATCCACCATCTTAGATCTCCTTGAGCACTGTTTGCCCAGCTGCTACTGCACTAGAACTAGAGCAAGCACTCCTCTAATGAGTAGGGAAGTTCCCTGATGCCCTGGTCAAATTTCCGCTAGTACTATAAATACCACCTTGGGTCTTCCCTGAAAAGAAGCCACTAGTGTAGTGGGACTAACCCAGTCAACAAGAATAAATAATTTGTAATTCGATTCTTTGTCCACCTTTTATTTTTGGCTTTTTCCAGAATGCTTCTGTTAAGAGATTGAGAGGTATGTGTTGATGACTTCAAAGTAGTTATGACTAATTGCCCACGTTTTTAATTTTATGATAATTGCTGAAGTAATAGTAATGCCTTAAACTGTGATATTGTACATCAAACAAATATCTTTAAGGACTGCATAAACAAAATAATAATCCTCCCAGCCTTGCTGTCTTGCACCATCTTCCTGTACTGCCATACAGTTACTTCTGAAATCATGCAGATAATAAGGGTCCAAATCATATTTTATGTGTGATACCACTGATGACATATAATCTAGTGTTTTTTTTTCCCTAAGAGTATCTATAATTAATTGATCCATTTCAGTATTAATCAGCTCTTAAATGGCACATACTTGTTATACAAGAAACCATTCTGCCATTGTTGAACAACACAGCTAAATCAGGTTAAAAATGTTACAGAAAAGTAACAATTTTTTTTATATAGTGACTTTGATGTACTTTTAGACTATAACAACATTACTCACCAGGGAAGCAACACTGAGTGGTATTTCATAAACACTGGGTGTAGTACTCAGCAATAGTATAAACTAAGTAGTGCACACAAAGGGTGTGCATGACTCATAAACATAAGAACAAGAACTGCAGAAGGAATGAATTCCATTGTCATTAACAGTGTGACAGCAGCATGCAAATTAGGCTAATGCAGTATAATGAATAACATGAGATTCATGAAGCATGATATGTATGTACAATGATCTGTGTGTGTGAGACTGTTCAAGATCATTAGTTCTAAGTAACTCTAGACAATAACATTATGAAATACTATGGCCATAGATTTAACGTTTATGGCTGCACATTTAAGCTAGCTTCAGATTCTGCCAGAGTAGCATAAGCAAGTGAGCAGTAAAAGCAAGTGAGCAGTAAAACTGCAACATGTCACAACACTAAGAGGTACTTCAGGCTGCAGATCTTGTACACCAGTCTCACTAGGCAAGAACTGCCGGACAAATCCCATCTAGATGGCCAGATATTGAAATATTTAGGTCAGTTATGTCATTTTATGGAGATATCAGCTGGGAAAGGTAGATCAATATCCCCTGCAAATCAGGTGTATAACTTTTTTTGCACTGGTTTACTGGGGTTGGGGCTTGACTATCCTCTGTAGCAGTGTCATTTAAGCCCCTTCTCTCTCCAGTGTTGCAGATTTGTGCAATGTTACTTAGCTTTAATCTCTTAAGGAAATGTAACCAACCAGATCCCATACTGGTGATGGCTGGTATTGTGGAAGGAGTGCAAGCTGTGGGACCATCACTGCTTGGACAGCCTGGATCTGCAAGTTACATCCCTACATTCTATTTGTACATGCCTATATCATTCCAGGGGAGGCATACAAAAGGCATTATGACAAATGGTAATGCATTCACATGTGATGCAGTCCTGGCTCACTCACTAAATACAAAGACCATTTCTGTGTGATCCCCAGTCTCACACTCTCTTCAAAGACAGTTGGACATGCATAACTCTGTCACTTATTTCCCACCTTCTTCTACCAGCCTAGCAAGTGCCTGAGTTTCTAATCAAATTCAGGTCAGCTGAGTTACAGCCACAGCATTATTTTTCTGAGACACTGGATCATGTAAACTGGGGTTATAACCACTCTAACCATCCTGACAAAAGGTACTTTCCAAAGGCTCACAAATGATACAACGGGTAAAGTCACTGAAGAACAAAGATGAAAACAAACTGAAAAATGCAAAGGCAGTGCTATTGTCCTCAGAACAAAGAAGCAACACCCAAAATCTGCCAGAACTAAAAAAGTTGGATTTTAATTATAAAATAAATATGTGTCAGAAGTTAGTGCTTTCTTTTAAACAGTGTAAATGTCATCAGACAGTAAACTAGTGCAAATCACACACTTAAATAGTACTCCACATCATCTGATTGGATGAAACCTTAAATAATGCCATGCCTTAAATTCTCATATCAATAAATGTATATATATATATATATATATATATATATATATATATATATATATATTTATTTATTTATTTATAAATATCTAAACATATCTAGAAATACTAATACATCAAATTGGCAACATACATAATAAAAAATCAACTTTAAAAGATAATTCAAACTGTTTTAACAATCCATGTATACAGAAATATGAATTAAAACCCAACTATAAATTCACTAAACTGCAAACCAGATTTAAAGGGATACTACAATTTATTTTATTTCTCCTCTACAATTTTGTTTCTTTCGAGGGACTTCAATTTTAGTATGGGGGTAATTGAGGTTCTTTCATTAATGCCTGGCCACCTGTCAGCTTATAGGCAAATCTACCATTTTAATTCTTTAAGTTCTAAATGAGTCCCCTATGCTCTTTTTTCATTAATGGCCACATGATCTATTTCCAAAAACTTGAAATTATGCTCTACATTATAATGAATGTGTCTAGCTAGAGCATTGTTCAAGTTTTTCTTTTTAATAGCATACTCATGTTCATAAATTCTGTGGCTAAATTTCCTTTCAGTTTTAGCTATGTAAAACACTGAACATAGATCACAGTTAGCCACTTGTACTATTGTGTTTGAAGTACAATTATACTTCCCCTTGATAGAATATTTAACATTTTTTGCAGTAAATGTATCTCCTGTTTTAATTTTGTGACACCAATTACATGCCCCACATCTATACATGCCCAAATGGCCATGTGAACTGGGGCTTTGTCTGTTCTTAAGCAGGTCTTTCAAATTCCTACCTTTCCTGTATGTTATAATAGGTTTGTCACCCAACTGGGTTCTAATGTTAAAATCATCCATCAGAATATCCCAGTTTTTCTCAAAAATCCACGTCAGACTGTAAGAATCATGACTACAAGTAATAGTCAATGATCTCAAAAAATAGCACTGTCTTTCCTGTGCATGTTTTGATCTTGCTGTGCATCAACTATTATCTCTGACACAGTCACGTTAAAATTTACAGCGTCACAGTCTTGAGTGTCATTATTAATAATGGGTTTAAAATGACCTTTTTCCCTCTTTCTAGTCACCTCATCTATTAATTCATTTAATAATTCTACTGGGTATGCTCTTTTTAGAAACATGGATTTTAAATTAGTATATTTTGCTATAAAATCCTCTTCTCTGGACACCATATGAGCTGCTCTTACTAGTTGTCCTTTGACAACTGCTGCCAGATTCACAATGGCTTGCACGGAGTGTACAAGTAGAGTACAACTCCATGCAGCCATCATGTCCGACGAGCGATCCAGGAACAGCTTGTAGGGGCGTGTAAGAAAGCTCCTAAAACATCTCCTACACGGATAGGGCTGGGATATGCAAATTACCTCACTTGCAGCTGAAAGGCATGCAAATGAGGTAAATTTGCAATCTAGGAAGCACAAACCTGTCTGAGTAGGAGCCATGTTAGCTGCAGAAATGTACTCAGTTGACAACTGAGTACCGATCTGCAAATAGCACAATGGAGCCTTGTCAGCTCCAAATAAAGGTTGCATATGGTTGAGGAAGCATGCCAATGGCCAAATATACGGCCATTGGAAATGTTCCCAGATGCAAAATTAAAATAAAAATACTTTTTTTTCGGCGATTTCCGATGTTTAAGCGTAGCGCAGCGCCACGCAAATGGGGTGCACTAAAAAAATTCATAAAATAAGAAAATAAAAGCCACAAACGTGGAATCTATGAAAACTGTTAAATTACAATGTAAGGGAATAGCAGGCTGAAGACAACATGGCCACCGAGTAGGGGTTGCTAAGGGGAGAAGCCCAGTCTAAGACATGTAACCAAGCATTAGTAGGCAATCCTATGTAAATGAGTGTTAGGATAGTGAATCGCACTTTTACATAGCAAATGAGCACAGTCAGTGGAGTGTAGGTGTAGGATATGGGGAGTAACAGAGTAGGAGATAGGTGACATCACAAGGGGGGTATGTATGAAAGTAGTGAAGCTCATAGGAGCAGAGTGGCATGTGTCAGCTGTCAGTTAGACATCATGGAAAGAGGTGTGTCAACAGGTAGGTCAGAGAAAGCCAAGAAATGGAAGGTGTATACTGTGGATAACACCAAAGTTTCTTGCTGAGCGGTTATGCACGTGTGTGCGCGCCTGTAAACCCGAGTAAGACAGAGTGTGCGTGTGAAAGCGTGAGTGCACGCGTTTAAGCCGGAATAAGCATGTATAAGGTTGTTTAAAAACCTGTAAGCGTATTTGTGCTGGTGTGCGCACGTTTTAACCCAAATAAGCAAGTTTTAGTCCATCTAAGCAAGTGTGCGCACGTGTGAGCTGCTGTGAGCGTGTTTGCGCTTGTATGCACATCGCTCCCCCCTGAGGAAACAGAAAGGAAAAAGGAAGCACAACAAATAGTAGGAAGCTACCAGGGAATACTAGTAGAGCTAGCAGGTGAAAACAATCAGAATCAGGCAATTACACAGGCAGAACACTAGCCCAGCCCATCACTTAAAACTCTGCAAATAACAGTGCAGTTTGTTTCTCTCAAGAGACACTGCAACACTGGAGTAAGCTACTAGAAGTGAAAACTGAAAAAGCTTCACTCAGACAAAAAATGCTAGGGGCTGCCATTGCTGTTATAAGGCGACATATGCAACATGCTGAGGGTGGTGACAATGCAAATGCTGCCGGACAACCCACAGTGAGGAGACGGAGAAGACTGTACTGGCCCAGGGTCACCTACCAGGGGTTACATGAGCTGGAGATAGTGGAGCACTATAGAGTGGACAGAGACCTCCTGCAGCAAATTGTTG
The DNA here is from genome assembly GCF_019279795.1 of Protopterus annectens. NCBI lineage: Eukaryota > Metazoa > Chordata > Ceratodontiformes > Protopteridae > Protopterus > Protopterus annectens. The sequence goes on from NC_056745.1 coordinate 840,766,928, forward strand.
AGCTGTGCAGGCCACGCCTCACACACAGAACCAACAGAGGGGAACCCATCCCAGTGGAAACCAAGGTATGTGTTGGCCTAAGAATACTAGCAACAGGTACCTTTCAGAGACCAACTGGTGATATGATGGGGATATCACAGACATCAGCATCCAGGGTACTGCACCAGTTCCTGGATGCCATGTCAGCACATGTCGGTGATCATGTATATTTCCCCAATTCCCTTGAGGTACTGGCCAGCAATATGCGTCTCTTTCAGCAAATAGCAGAATACCCTGAGGTAGTGGGTGCAATAGACTGCATGCATATACCCATCAAAGCATCAACTGGTGAGCGGGGTAGGGCCTACATTAACCGCAAGGGCTTTCCCTCCATCAACTGCCAGGTTGTGTGTGATGCCCAGGGCATAATAATGAATGTGTGTGCTGGCTGCCCTGGAAGCTACCATGATTCCCATTTCTCTGGCATCTGATGCAGCTGTACCAGACATTTGCCAATGGGGACATCCCACATGGTCACTTAGTGGGGGATGCTGGCTATGCACTGGAGCCGTGGCTGATGACACCCATCAGAAATGCACACACACCTGAACAGGAACACCATAATGAGGCACATGCACAAACACAAAATGCAATTGAGCGTGTGTTTGGGTTGCTCAAGTCACGGTTCCAGTGCCTGGACACATCTGGTGGAGCCTTGCAATACTCACCAAATACATGTACCCAAATTGACATGGTATGTGCTATGCTACATAATATGATTCTGTGAAAACAGCTGCAGCAGGACCAGCATAGGCCTGAGCAAAACAGCCCCCCACCATTGCCAAGGCTATCACAGGCACAGCGTGACTCAGAGGAGGAACAACCTGAGCCTGCCCCAGTAGGCAGAAGGAGGCGTGCCCAGTATGCCTTGGCCTTGGCAAAGAGGTAACGCATAGCACATACACTGGTTCAGTAGGAACCCTGGAAATAATACCTCTCTCTGACTCCCACATATAGTGAAAGGGATGTCTAAGTTGACACAACCTGCTTTCAAACATGTGCAGGGAGTGTAGTATGTGCATCCGACATAGGCAGCCCTACAGCACCACCTGAGGCATGATTGCCATGTGTTAAGCAATGTAAGGTAGTGCTAAACAGCATTTACCACCATGTAGTATATGCAAACTTGATGACCTTGAGTATCATCCTACCCTCACCAAACATGATGCCACAATATGAAGACAAGATGATCAATTACAACAATTGGCTTAAGTATTGGTGTCAGTGAAAGGGGATCCAATGCCTGTCAGCCTGAGATGACATGCTCGACAAGACATGATGCTTCGCTAGGGATGGCTTTCACCTGTCACCTGTGGCCTTTTGGATATTGCCAAAGGCTCTTGTCACCCCCATAGTGCCTTTTTTAGCTAAGGCTCAAAAGACAAACCCACCTCCATAGGTATCACAAGGGATAAGAAACTAGAAGTAATGCTACTCAATGCCAAAAGTCTAAACTGCAAGATGCACACACTCCAAACTCTCCTCAGCATGGAGAATGTTGATATCTGTGCAGTAACAGAAACCTGGTTCAAGGCTCCCAAGAGCACCCTAGCACTAACAGGTTACACCTCATACCATGCTTTACAGCCACAAAACATGGAACAAACTATAAAAGGAGGGTGAGTATCAATATTTGTCAAAGATACCCACACCCCCAGGTTGGTGGCACAGCATGAAGCATCAGAGACTATCCATGTGCAACTAACAGTGGATAAAACCGCCTTCCAGTTCATAGCCTGCTACAGACCACCCTCCTAAACCCAGGAACCACACTTGGCTGACTGGAGAACACATGAAAATATGAAGGTCTCCCCAAACACCATTATATTGGGCGACTTCAACTGCCCAAACATAGACTGGGAGCATTACCCTAGCTGCAACACCCTAGCCCAAAGGTTCCTAGAATTTATAAACTCAAATACTATGGAACAGCTTGCTACCACTCCCACAAGAGGGGAAAACATACTGGACCTGATCATCACCAACATGGGGACTCTATGCCCAAGACCAGAAGTGTATCCCTCACTGGTAAGATCAGACCATGGAGTAATCTCACTGGATATTCACATCCCGACCCGAGCCCATGGCCAGAAAACCTCAGTGAAAAATTTTCACTAAAGCAAATGCCACACTCCTCAAAACTGAGGTGGAATCCTTCACAGCCCCTGTGCCTGTGGAAAATACAGCCCAGACCTCAGAACCCTTTATAAATGCATTCTATGAACACCTTCAGGAATGCATGGATCATGCAATCCCAAATAAAACCAAGATCCAATCCTCCAAAGGCAGGCATCCTGTCTGGTGGACCCCAGCCATAAAAAAACACACAATACAAGGAGGAAGCTACTATATGATAGAGCAAAATCCCAAAAAGGGAAGGCATCTCTGATCAGTATTATTGAAAAACTACGGCCACGCATAAAATTGTCTAAGGCCATCTTTGAGGTAAAAATTGTACAGGACACTAAGGATAATCACAAGGCTTTCTTTAGTTATGGTAGGAGCCTGGGTGGGAATTCCCAGATATGCTCAGAATTAGTCCAGAATGACAAACAATACACCAAACCCACAGACATTGCCAACATCCGAGCTGACAGGTTCAGTGCAAACTTCTTCCCCCCCTCCCCACCAAAAGGGCAAATATCTATCCCAGCAGAGTGCTGGCCCCCTGACATCTCAGATGCTCAGGTAACAGCCAGCCTCTCCAAAGCAAAACACACAGCATCAATGGGACCAGAGAGTGTCCTGGGCTGTGTCCAACATGAACCCCAAGAAGAATTGAACACAAACATAAAACCACTGTTCAATCTCAGCCTTACCACAGGATATGTACCCAAAGAGCAGTGTACAGCAACAGTGGTCCCTCTCCACAAAGGTGGTGCCTCAATGGATACTGCAAACTATTGCCCCAGAAGCCTGACTAGCTTGGTCTGCAAAGCTATGGAAAGGATCATCATGGACCTCAGAAATAAAGATACTGGGGACCTACAGACACTGGATCGTACCCAGTTTGGCTTTGTTAAGGGCAGATCCTGCCTCTTAAACCTGGTTGAGTCATTTGAAACAGTCACCAAGGCCATTGACGAGGGGAAGGTGGTCCACACAGCCTACTTGGACCTCGCAAAAGCCTTCCATACAATACCCCACTTGGTCATTATAGATAAGCTCACCAGCTTCAATATAAACCCCTATGTCACTAGATGGGTTGCAAACTGACTCAAGAACAGAACCCACATGGTCAGAAATGCTGGAGCCATGTCAGACCCCAAACCAGCTACAAGTGGCATCCCAGAAGGCTCAGTCCTGGGACCTCCCTTGTTTGGTATATATTTCTCGGAGGTACAGGCCAACACAGAAGGACTGTGGCTGAACAAGTTTGCAGATGACTGCAAACTGGGCGCCATAATCAACACTCCAGTTGACACAAGCATCCTACAAAAGGGCCAGAGCCATGTCCTCAAGCTAAATGCAAAAAAGTGTATAGTCATCCCCTTTGGCAAAAACTAAGTGCCCACAAATTACCACATAGGTGGTAACCCATTAAGTATGGAAGAAGTGATAAGGGACCTGGGGACCCAAGTTCATAGCAATCTCTCATTTGACAACCATGTGGCCAAAGTGTTTAGAAAATCATTTCATATAGCCCACCTAATCATGAAGGTATTCACATCTAGATCAGGGGAGGTCATCGTGCCTCTTTACTCATCCCTCATCAGGCCCATAATTGAGTACAATGCCCCTTGTGGGATGTACCTTATCAGACACCTGCAGCAGCTGGAAAGACCACAAAAGTACCTTACCAGGAGGATCAAAGGGCTCAAACACATGCCATTTGCTGCCCGGTTAAAGAAACTGCAGCTCCACTCAGTGGCATACTGCCTGCCCAGAGGTGATCTGTGCCTGATGTATAAAGCCATGTCCAACATGGAATCAATGGACATGCTGCACCTTGGAAAATCAGAATCCCATCAAGCTACGCACTCAAGAGACCTGAACCTCAGGACTGAAATAAATAGGACATGCTGGAGTGACAGATTCATAACCCAGAGGCTCCCTCCACTCTTGAGTAAACTCTCACTCCAGGTTAGCCAGAGTCCCTCATTGACTCTCTTCAAGAGGAATCTTGATGAGTGGATGGGAGATTGTAGGTTTACCCTGGGTATCACTTCTATGTCACTGTTAGACAGAGGCACAGTATACTAACCTTGAAAAATGTCATGGCAAACTCCACTTAAAATGTGTGTTGAAAGCCAACCACACTCTGGCTGGGATTATTAATGCCCTAGGGTAGATAGCTTATTATGAACCTATGAACAGAATCACACACACCAACTAGTACAACTGTGGTCAATGTGGAGTAATGTTTGGCAATGTCCACCCAAGTTGGTGAATACACAGCAATGTTGGACAAGCCTGGTTTAAGTAGGCCATAGCTGAACAAAATGCAACATGCTCATAGTTGACCAACTGACCCTTCACCAGTCTGGTCTGCTCAGTATGAACATTTAAAGCAGTGATGGGACTCAAACCCATGATAATGTGCACCATAGTGAAAGTACTGAACCAGTACACCATGACAGTATTGCCGTGTTCAGCCAGTGTGAAAGAATGTTGACAAGTCTTTGCAAACTATCCCATGGAAACCCTGCAGGCACAGCAAAATCCCTGTTGAGTTATGACACAAAGGAGTCTGGCAGTAAGAACACAACATGACTTCCAACACACACAGTATAAATGTCAATATTGGTCATGTTCACACACAGCCACAAATGTAGTGGACTTCAGATCACAACATATGGAAAGGTCACACTGGGCATGCTCACACACTTGGATAAATGAGACATATGTCAGGCAACAAACCATGAAAAGCCTGAACTGTGCATGCTCACACACGTAGGCCATGTCTGAGTATAGCAGTCGGCCATACATATCTGGCAGTTGTATGTGTTAAGCCAGGAACCTCCCATGATCCAGCAATCTGCCCTGTGCACACAGTTAAATGACAACAGACACATATATTAATATACTGGAACCCTGTCATGATCAAACATGTTATGCAGATACACAAGTTGTTCATAGAAACTGGGAAAGCTACGGCAATAAAGACCTGCAAACAGTATCAGCAACAAATATTGTGCATCCCCAACATAAACATAGGTGCAGAGGTCGATACTAGGCTGTCTGCCCTAGGGAATTCATAAGCCTAGGCAGAGTGTATTTGGCATCCGCCTCCCCAGTAGAGTAGCCAACTGTGCCTCTGTAAAGTAGGTCAGAGAAGGCACCCTTTAAGGCTAGTTTGCTGTGCCTCTGTCAAGCAGGGACACAGTGGAGATCCCAGGGGTGAATTTGCAATTTCCCATCCATGTGGCTGGATTTTGCTGGAAGAGGGTTGGCGAGGGGCTATGTCTAACTTTAACTGGGATTCAATTCCAGAGTGAGGGGAGCCTCTGGGTAATGAATCTGTCCCTGCAGCATGTCCTGTTTAGTTTTGTGCTGAGGTTTAAGTCCCTGGAGTGTGTAGCTCTAAGGGTCTTGGGTGTTATGAGGTGGAGCATGTCCATTACTTCTGGGTTTGACATGGCTGTGTACGTCAGGCATAGATTACCTCTGAGTAGGTGTTAAGCAACTGAGTAGAGCTGGAGATCCTTTAGTTGAGCTGCATAGGACATCTGTGTGTAGCCCATGATCCTCTTGGGGAGGTACTGTTGTGGACACTGTAGTTGCTGCAGGTATTGGGTAAGGTACACCCCAAAAGGGCCATTGTAGTCAAACATGGGCCTGATGAGTGACTAGTAGAGGGCCACAATGACCTCCCATGATCTACATGCAAGCTCCCATGTGATAAGGAGGGCTATATAAAGGTCTTTGCAATGACTCTGTCAATGTGATTAGCAAAGGAGAGATTATGATCTATGTTGGTCCCCAAATCTGTAAATACATCTTCTGTACTTAATGGATTACCACTTATGTGGTGATTTGTGAGCACCTTGTTTTCCCCAAAGGGGATGACTATGCATGTCTTAGCATTTAGCACGAGGCCATGGCTCTGGAAACAAGCATCCATCTCTGTGAGACCCTTATGGAGGAAGCATGTGTCAGCTGCAGTGTTGCTTATGGCCCCCGGTTAGCAGTCATCTGTGACGTTTGTTAGACATAATCCCCAGTGTTAGACTGAACCTCAGAGAAGTACATACCGAACAGGACAGGTTCCATAACTGAGCCCAGTGAGACACCAGTTGTAACTGGTCTGGAATTGGACATGGCACCTGCAATTCTGACCATGTGGGTTCCATTCCTGAGGCAGATAGCAACATATCTAGTGATATAGGGGTTGATATTTAAGCTGGTAAGCATATGTATGATGCCTGAGTGGGGTATTGTGTTGCAGGCTTCTGCAAGGTACAGGTAGACTGTGTGAACTACCTTGCCCTCATCCATGGCTTCAGTAACTATTTCAAAGATATGAACTATGTGTAAGAGGCATGATCTGCTCTTAACAAAGCCGAATTGTGTATGATCCACTGTCTGGAGGCTCACAATGTTTTTGATTATGACTTCCATGGTAATACGCTCCATAGCTTTTTCTGCCACACTAGTCAGGCTTATGGGGTGATAGTTCCTGTGGTCCGTTGTGGCACCACCTTTGTGGAGTGGGAGCACTGTATCTGTATGCCATTCTCAGGGTACATATCCTGTAGTAAGGCTAAGTTGGAACAGTGAATTAATGTGAGTGTTCAGTTCTACTCAGAGCTCGTGTAGGACACAGCCTGGGACACCGTCCGGTCCCATACATATGCTGTGTTATTTGCTGTGGAGAGGGCACCTTTCACCTGTGCATCTGTGATGTCAGGGAGGTTACATTCATTTGGGATGGGCATCTGTACCCTTGGGGGGTAAGGGGGGGTGTTTGTGCAGACTTTGTCTGCCAGGGAGTAGGCTATGTCCATAGGTTTGGCATATTTTGTGCTGTTATGCAACAATTCAGAGCATATCTGGGTTGTTTCCACACATATTCCTGACATAACTAAAGAAGGCCTTGTGATTATCTGTAGTGTCTGGTCAATTTCACTGTCAAAACGTGCAAGTGATGATTATATGAGGGATTGAAGTATCTTGCCAATACTATTCAGAGATGTCCTCCCTCTGTGGGATATTGCTCTGTTATGTAGTAGCTTCCTCCTTCTGTTGTACAGCTTATATATGGCCGGGGTCAACCAGACAGGTTTCCTGTTTTGGAGGAGTCATGGTTTTATTTGGGATAGCATGATCAATGCATACCTGCAGGTGCTCATACAATGCGTTTGTAAAGGATTCTGCAGATTGGGCTGTATTATCCTCCAGCACGGGGCCTTTGAAGTATTCCACCCCAGTCTTCACAAGTGCAAAGTCTGCTTTTGAGAAATTCTTTGCAATGATTTCCTTGGCTGGGGGTGGGGATGGGATATGGATGTCCAGGGAAAGTTGTTTATGGTCTGATCTTAACAATGAGGGTTCTACCTCTGGTGTGGAACATAGAGTCCCCATGTTGGTGATGATCAGGTCCAATATGTATTCCCCCTTGTTGGTGTGGTGACTGGTTGTGCCATAGCACATGGATCCACAAATTGTAGTGGCTGCAGGGTGATGTTGTTGAGGGCCTGAGTAGTATCCCCAGTCAATATTTGTGTACCTGAAGTCAACCACTATAATGGTGTGTGTGAAGACCTTCATATCCTACACTGTTCCCAGGAAAGCCGAGTGTGGTTCCTGGGTATGGGGGGGTGGTCTGAACTACACACCAAACCAAAAGGCAGTTTTGCACAATGGTAGTTGTATATGTATGGCCTGTCATGCTTAGTGCAGTGGTACCAACCCAGAGGTGTGTGTATCTGTGATGTATATGGATACACCCCCTACTTGTGTTGTGTGTTCAAAGTCCTGTGGTCACAAAGCATGGTATAGAACATAACCTGGCACTGCCAGTGTGCATATGTGACCCTGAACTAGGCGTCTGTTAATGCACAGATATTGTTATCCCCCATACTGAAGGATAGTAAAAGATGTACATTCCTCTTTGGAAAGACTGATGATGTCAGCACCCTATAAATACAGCAGGAGAAGGACAATCATCCAGTAATGCGAATAGCACGCTGCACTAATACATCTCTCTCAAGTATTATAGCATAGTTAGGTAGGGGGTTGAATCTTGCAAATGCTGTGTGTGTGGGGTGGCAGCGGGTTGTGTATGTATGCAATTCGCTGTGAAAGGAATGGCCTTTTTAAAGACTGAGATAACACACTAAAAGATGTACATTCCTCTTTGGAAAGACTGATGATCTCAGCACCCTATAAATACAGCAGGAGAAGGGAAAACATCCAGTAATGCAAATAGCGCGCTGCGCTAATGCATCTCTTTCAAGTATCATAACATAGTTAAGTAGGGGTTTGAATCCTGCAAAGTGTGTGTGTGTGGGGGGGGTGGGGTGACAGGGGAGTGTGTATGTATGCAATTCTCTGTGAAAGAAATGGCCTTTTTGAAGACTGGGATAACACACTAAAAGATATACATTCCTCTTTGGAAAGACTGATGATGTCAGCACCCTATAAATACAGCAGGAGAAGGAAAATCATCCAGTAATGTGAATAGTGTGCTGTGCTAATGTGTCTCTCTCAAGTATCATAATATAGTTAGGTGGGGGTTGAATCCTACAAATAACATGTGTGTGTTTGTCACACAGTTTTTCAATGTTTTGTGTGTTTTGCTTTTATTATTGTATGACATATTATTATAACTGTAATTTCAATGCACACATCAGGTATGTGTGTGCCACATAAAGATATGTACCTGTGACCTTTAATAGTTCCTATGTGTGAAGCCTGCCTCATATGATTACACTTGTTACCTTTGCCAGCATGTGCCGCAGCTTACCAGACCTTAGGCCATACATGTATGTTGGTGACAATGCAGGCTACTGCAATGATCTGTGTCCTAGGCCAACTATGTGACACACACCCATGAAAGCTTTGATAGATTAATGTGGGTGAGGGTTCATGTCTGGAGTATATGTCAGACATGTTAAAACACAGCAAAGTCTGTGAGTGATGGCCATCCAGTGTAGGTGTATGGCAACTGTTGCCGATATGCATACAGACACCTTTTTGCTTAGGTGATACACCGAGGGACTGCAGAATACCTTTGGAAATGTGAATATCACAGGATAGACAAGATAACACTTGTCCACATGTACACACCATTACCCGTTCTACATGATGGGTGCTACCACCTACATGGTACTGTTGGAATACTATGTTAACTACATGCCGATGACAATGCTACAGTTGTGTTACAGCAATACAGCATGGCTTGGACAACAGGTATCTGTCTATATGATATCCTTGTGGTGGTTAGGTGTGTCGTGTAGAATGCATTGTAGGTCACTGTATGCATTTGCAGTCATGGATGGACATATCCGTAGTGTGTTGACATGTACGTGAGACTGCTATATGCCAAAGAGTATTTTTCCCAGGGATGTGTGGGGCTCAGTAAGAATGGCTACTGGTATAGTGTAGTACTGCAGGGATATCACTGACACCAGGTTCCTACATCTGTGTATCAGTTGAGGAGACACCATGTGTCACCTCTGGCCTTAGATCCTCCTCCCATCACTGTACTGCCCTCCACAAACTAAATTGGCTAGAGCTCCCTAACTACCTTACCTACACTCAACTTACTCATGCTCACAAACTCATTTTTAAGCCCTCACTCTGCCCCTCACTCTCCTCAGCCTTCACCATCCACCACCCAAACAGACCCCCTCAGAACCAACACTCAGAACCTAGTTCAGCTCCACAAACCAGCCCGTCCAGCAGGCAAACTCTTACTTTCCTTTTCCCTGGCCCACCTCTGGAACTCACTCCCATCTCATATCTGCAATACCAGCAGCCTTTCAATCTTTAAATCTCTCCTCCATTCACACCTGTCTTCTCTCTGGGAATGCTCCTGTACCCATCCTGCATAATACCTCCAGCTACTACTCACCCCCTACACCACAACTCTTCCCTCCTATTGGAACATTCATATTGTAGCTACCATTTATGTAAATATTCTCTGTACATATCTACTAGCTAAAATTTTACTTAACACTTTTTCCATTTGCTTGTGTACATAGACAACTAAAATTTGTCAACTTATATGTATTGTTGCTTAAGCTCTTCTGTCTTGCTTTTTTCATGTTGCTTTAACATTATCTTTTGCTTATATGTACTACTTCTGACACTCTAACAAAATTCTATGTAACATTTATACTACTGTATTCTGTTTTATTCTTAATTGCATATTTGACATTGTATCTGTGGAGCTTTTCTCCCCAGGACTCCATTGAAAATGGGCTCATTCGGCCCAATGGATTATCCTGGCAAACAAACTTCAAATAAATAAATAAATAAATGTAATGACCACGGAATGTCAGGCTATGTAGGCTGTGTATAGTACCAGAATTCAGACCACTGACATTTGGAAACCGTATCACCCACAGCATACTGTCAAATCATGTCATGTTCCATGCTAACCATGTTCACAAATGTACACCTGCAACTCTGTGCTGCAAACATCACACATGTACTGTCCACACCCCAACACATGCAGGCACAGGTACACACAACAACCATGTGGCACATGTGCAGACAGTCCACTTTGGGAATTAACACTGGTGTATACAAAACTACAATGACAATCATAGTTAATGCATCATGCATGCTCGAATATACCCACAACTATACCATTACACTGTACTGTTAACAACATGATAGTATTACTACAGTGCTATGTAGTCATCCTGTGCATCAGCACCATGCTATCCTGTTCCAGCATCAATGTTACAGATGGCAGGAGATGGCACAGTTTCTTCATATGCACAGGGTGTGTACTTGGTTTGGCAGAGTCTGCCATTGACACATCCAATCGACATGTATGTGTGTGTGTGTTAGTGAGGGACAACAGTACAACATGGGGCAATGTTGATGCGATGTGTGTGTGTATGTGTCAGCCCTAGGTGTTAGCATTATGTGTGTGTGTATGCTGGCACAGAGTTCCACCACGTGGCTGCCATATACAGGTGTTTGTGGACATCCACAGACTGTACCTGCCAGGTCATACAGATCACTGTCTCTGGCCATGGACATAGTATCTGTGCCTGGCAGGGGTGCTACGGACAGTATCAGGTACTAAGCCAGACTGGGTACTGTCATCAGAAGCAGTGGGTTGTTGACTGGACACATGTCCCTGCTGGGACTGTCCAGAGCCACGTGCACATGGTCTTCTAGGATGGTGTAATGACAGCACAGACCCAGCATTGCTGGGGCTGGTACTGGCACTATGGGAGTGGCTGCGGGTTTGTTGTAGTCCGTGACGACTGCCAGATGATGATGTTGCTGGCATACATCCACGTCGATGCCTCAACTGTCCTGCACTATCCTGGCTCCTGGACATGTAGTTGTGGAAGAGATCTAATGTGTCCCCCCAACGTCTATCAATGACCTCGCTGATATTACGGATGGCAGCTGCAACGGCACGCATAGTGTCATTCATAGCAGTGCGATGTGCTCTAAGCTCCCTCAGACCCTGTCTGGTGTACCGTTCCATACGTGCCTGTGCCTGCATTACAGCCTGGAACATAGCTGAGGTTGAAAGACCTCTGTGGGCACGTCTGACAGGGGCAGTACGACCACGGATGCTCCCACGAGAACCCCTGGGCATCTGCCTGTGTGGTACCATGTCAGGAATCTGGCCATGGCTGCTGTGAGGGGATGCATGTGCCAATTATACCACACTACCCTGGTCAATGCCCACTGTATGCTGTCCCTCAGCTAAGTACATTGGTGACAATGGATGTATCGGCAGGATGACTGTGTGCATTGATGGGGTTGACTGCTATGTCACACCTCCCTGTGCCATTACACATGTATCATCATTATCACTATCCCCAGCAGTGGCTTCAGGTTCCCTGCTGCACTCCACCAGAGCAACATCAGAACCTGTGAGAGGAAGAAAGGAAACACAGTTTACAAATGTGTACACGATGTTAGCACACATGCACACATGCACACAGGCGCACATGCACACATACACACATGCACACAGACACACATGCACACAGGCGCACATGCACACATGCACACAGGAGCACATGCACACATGCACATAGGGACACATGCACACAGGCGCACATGCACACATGCACACAGGCACACAGGCGCACATGCACACAGGCACACATGCACACAGGCACACAGGAACACATGCACACAGGTGCACATGCACACAGGCGCACATGCACACAGGTGCACATGCACACATGCACACAGGCGCACATGCACACATGCACACAGGTGCACATGCACACATGCACACAGGCACACAAGCACACAGGCACACAGGCACACTCCTCAGTACAGCAGATACAAACACAGACACACTTGCAATCCAACACATACACAATACTGTTTGAGGGTGGGTGACAGTATCACAAGGAAAAACATCACTGCACACGTGTCAGCATGCAGATTATGTGTTGCACAGGAACATACAGTGCAAGTGTAGACAGCCCTTGTTAATAACAGTATACGTGTACTTGATGGTTGTGTGTAGTTGTTCAGTGATTGTCTCCACCCTGGGACACAATGTGTACAAGGACATAACAATGTTGTGCAAGTGTTACAAGCTGTGGGTGCATATATTTGCACACACACACACACACACATACACACACACACACACACACACACACACACACACACACACACACACACACAAAACACATGACGGTGCTATGCAATAACTGCTATGTGTACTTTTGTGGTCAGTGAAACTGGATGTGGTGTAGTAACGTGAGCCATGATCAACATGCTTCTTGTGGTCAGTCAACAATAATAATGTGTGCCAGACAGGCAGCTAGCATGCTGTACCTGAAGTGCAGTAACATGACTACATCCACAATTACACAGCCACTTGTTACATGGGTGTGTAAGGTGGCCAATAGTGAGTATTGCCTAACATGAATGTATTATTTGTTCAAGACTGTTGCACAAAGACATGGTAGGCCTCTACCCCTCAGGTATATTATGTGTGCTGTGTAGAGGATAAGTGGGATACTGAAGGGTGGCCATACAGCAGGTGTCATAATTGGACATGTGTAGCAGGCTAAGGTGTAGTGTCTATGCCAAACATGTGTGTGTTGTGTACATGTGTATCATGTATGCCTATACAATGTCCAGTACTGTGTTGCCACACATGTGTGTCATGCTCTGTGTAGTGCATGTGAGTGAGGCAGCTACTGAGAATAATAGGATATGCATAGTCTCACAGCAAACATGCACAGCATGCATTATGCGTAGGTGTTACATGTGCACACACTACACCTCCATATGACATGCACATGTCATTAGCAATAGTATTGTTATTACACACTCACCAGCATGGATTGGCTGCCTTGCTGTCACTCCAGAGGGACCTGCAAAAATATGACAGTGATTGCCAGTGGCCACAACTGTGCCATTGATACTGTGAGTATGATAAAGTACAGTAGTACAACAGGTGGCTTTCACAGGTGTACAGATTATGCTCAGAATATCAATCTTGCAGAAGAATAGGCAGATTAACAGCTACACACACAGTACATATCTCACACATGCATAAACTACCAGTACAGAGAACAGTCAACTACAGATATGGCATGTTACCTGCACACTCCATTTCAATATGCTGGGTGGCTCGGCCTCCATGATGACACATGTTTGTGGATGTTGTTGTTGTTGGCCTGGAGCCACAACACTTAGGAGGTGCTCCTTCACAATGGTGAGGGGGGAGTGGATAGGTACCCCACCATCTGTGGCAAGCTGTTGTCTGTGGATATCAGATGCACGCTGCTGGACATGTCTAATTAAATCACTGCAGTGATGGCGTACCTGCGCATATGTCCGGTTATGCATGCCTATGTCATTTACCTGACGGACAAGATCTTGCCACAGTGCAGCCCTCTCATGCTGGTTCTGGCTGGTCCTGGAAAACAGCACAGAGAAATTCTGCACCAGGCTCTGGTGGATCTCCTGATCCTCTGCTGTTGTATAAGGTGGGTTACACTGATGCACCATCACCCTGGAAGGAAAAGAAAAATATGTGAGCAAGTCATGTGGCACACTTAATATTCTAAT